>NC_092721.1:149637240-149970097 GCF_047496885.1 Scyliorhinus torazame | reverse complement strand
TCTCTCTCCACAAATGCTGCCAGACCTGCTGAGTTTATATAGCATTTTCTATTTTTATTTCAGATTTCCAGCATCTGCAGTATTTTGCTTTTATTATAATGGTGGTATTTTCCTTTCTGTAAATTGATATTACACACCAGTAAGATGAAACAAATGATGTGCCATCTCTGTCTGAAATCATATTTTTCCTTCCAGGTGTGAGGAAAGGAAGGGGTAAAGATAATAGTTCCAATGAGATACTGCCCCAGCTGTATGAGGAAAGGAAGGGGTAAAGATAACAGTTACAATGAGATATTGCCCCAGCTGTATGAGGAAAGGAAGGGGGTAAAGATAACAGTTCCAATGGGATACTGCCCCAGCTGTATGAGGAAAGGAAGGGGTAAAGATAACAGTTCCAATGAGATACTGCCCCAGCTGTATGAGGAAAGGAATGGGTAAAGATAATAGTTACAATGAGATACTGCCCCAGCTGTATGAGGAAAAGAAGGAGTAAAGATAGCAGTTACAATGAGATACTGCCCCAGCTGTCAACTCTGCAGAGGCATCACATATTCCTTTGCCTTGTGCTACAATAAGCCACAATAAGATTGATTGCCTGTATCATCTTCAGGGGTGGGCCCAAGTAAAGTGGCAAGAGGTGGATTCATACTGTTTTCTTGAGTGGAATAGCACCTCACATACCCATTTTAGAAAAACATCTCTTTCAACAGCATTCCTTCTATATATAATGTATATTATATGCCTTGTTTCTGAAATTATTTAAAATACCAAATTTTGTAATGTGTTAAAAGCAGTGATCGTATCTCTGAATTTAGGTGATATTTATCATGTATTCCGTCTTCACATCTGCATTTACTCCAGTTATTTGCTGAATATAGTTTCACAAATATGTTCTAAAGTGCAAAGTTCAGTGCTGCAAATAGAAGTAGAAGTTATAACCTCTTGATTTATACAATCCCAGTATCTGTTTCAAGGTACAATGGTAGAGATGGCATTGCCCATATCACATTATGAAGCATACCGTATTTGACTTTAAAAATGATCATTAGCACTGTAAAGATAGTTCACGGAATACTGAACATCTATTATATACATGGCGTTTGCAAGATTCAGAACACCTAAACTTATTTGAGGAAATCGTAACTTGTTTACGGCTAAGCATGAAGGGGATAAAATGTTTTTGGGTACTCCTCAGTGTAACACGAGATTGAGATGTCAAAATGGCATCCCAATCTCTGGAGACCCGGCGTGACCCCTGACCTCACCCAGTCCCTGTGAGGGGGTCCCCAGGTCCGCCCCCCCCCCCCCCCCTTCCCAACACCCGCAAAAGGAACCCCCCCCAGTCTGAATGGCACCATTTGAAAAATGCCAACCTGGCACCCAGTCCGAACCCCTGGGAGACCCCCACGAGTGCTGTTCTGCCTGGATCCACTTGTGGAGACCAGAACTGAATAGCACTCGCCCGAGATCTGAGGCGAAGGGGGTAGTTCCCGGTGCCTCGGGAAATTGCATATTAGAGTGAGACTAGCTGTCTCGCACTAATATACAGATTTGCCAAAAAAGTGATTGTCACAACGTCGCGTGAGATCGTGTTAGATCTCGCGAGGCTTTGCGAGCTGGGTAGATCCCGGGAGCGGGGTCTTGCGGCTTCTATCGGTCACGTTTTCGCTGCGGCCTGCTGCTTTTTGGGTGCAGCATGGCTGGCAGATCGCACCCCATGTCTTCTGGTTTTGCAATCTTCTGTAAAGTGGAACAGTTTCTCTAGTTATCTACCTTTTCCCATATTTAAGGTTTCCCTAAGGTATGCAGTATGACCTCTGTATGAATACTGGTGCCTAGGAGGTGTGTAAAAGTGGGCTGGACTGATTCACTTTCTCTCTGTCTCTTCTCCACATGAAAAAGCAGTTGATCTAGCGCAATGGCTCCAATCAGAAGAATCCCACGTTTTAAATCTTAAGCTTTGCATGAATATTTTGTTTCAACAGAAAGTAAAAAAGCTAGCTTATTCAACATCAGTTAAGCAAAAAGAGATCAAGGTGAAATAGAGCAGCATTTTTCATTTAGTCTGCTGTTTAAGTAATATTACACATTTTCTTTGAGGAGAGAGGTAATGACAACTCAAAAATCTGGAAATAAAAGCTGGTACTAGTAAAAGTGACTATTTAAACTGTTGTATTGTCATAAAAATTGGTTCACTAATCTTCTTTAGGAAAGGAAACCAATTGTCTTTCCCAAGTCTATCCAATAGGAGACTTCAATTCCACACCAACCTAGTTGACTCTGAGGTGACCTCGCAAGCTTCTGAGTATCAAACCTCTACAATGCAACAATTGAAGAAGATCATCACCACCTCAAAAGCAACTAATGAAAGGCAATAAATGCCTGCCTATCCAGCAATGCTCACACTAGGGCGTGAATAAAAACAAAATAGAAGTTAGAAGAAATGAAGTATACTGTCTATGAATGGTTCCACACGGTTTATTTTCGCCTGTGCTCGCCTGATTTTGGGGATGGGAGATCATGAGCCAGATCTTCATATGGTGAGGGGGAAGCTAAAACAGAAAATGCTGCAAATTTAGGCTGAATGTGTAAAGAAAGGCGAGCTGTTGATATTCGAGACAACCCTTTATCAGAACTGGATGATATTGCAGATGATCAGCTTATAAAATGGAGCACAGCAAGGGAAAACGGTGATGGGAAATACAAGAAAAGAAAAAGAAAGACACGGTAGCATGGGCGGCACTGCTGCACAGTGGTTAGCACTGTTGCTTCACAGCACCAGGGTCCCAGGTTCAATTCCCCGCTGGGTCACTGTCTGTGCGGAGTCTGCATGTTCTCCCTGTGTCTGCGTGAGTTTCCTCTGGGTGCTCCGATTTCCTCCCACAAGTCTCGAAAATCGCGGCTAAGTGTGACGCGGCGTCAACGGGTCTCCTAGCCCAGCAAATCCGTGGCCCACAGGGGGCCAGCACGGCGTCGGAGTGCTGCACATAGCGCCGGCGCTGCTACGCGGCCCTGCACTGCCGGCAACGGGTCCGCGCATGCGTGCGGCGGCTAGCCGCAGGTCCGCGCATGCGTGCGGCGGTTAGCCGCAGGTCCGCGCATGCGTGCAGCGGCTAACCGCGGGTCCGCACATGCGCACGCCAGCCGATTCTGCGCCGGGCCTGCGCAACATGGCGGATCTGCACAGCGGGCCGGCGTGGAAGAAGGTAGGCCCCCCTCTCCCTGATTGCGGGCTTGGCCGTCGTGGAGGCCCCCCCGGAGTCTCATCTCCCTGCCCCCCCCCAACCAGGATGGCCACCGCGGCCGCAGGTCCGAGCTACCGCCGGGTGGAACCATGTTAGAACCACGTCGGCGGGAACTCGGCCAGTCGACTGTGGAGAATCACCGCGGGGGCCTCTTTCATCGGACCCCGACTGGCGCCCCGTTGACCGTGCGCACGGCTGGCGACGATTCTCCAAAGAATCGTGTCCAGGCGTTGGACCGGTGTCATTTCCAATTCTCCGAGCCGGCGAGGCCTCGGAGAATCTCGGCCGTGATGTTAGATAATTTGAACATTCTCCCACTGTGTACCCGAACAGGCGCTGGAATGTGGCGACTTGAGGCTTTTCACTAACTTCATTGCAGTGTTAATGTAAGCCTACTTGTGACAAAGATTATTATTATAAATGATTATTTGGAGAACAGGAGATGATTAAATGAGAGAACTAATAGTGAAGTTGTGAGAAATTAGAGATTGGGAATATCAAAAACTGGTGCAATAAAGAAGTCTCAGTAGCTCAGGAGTCTGGTGGGAGAGCAAGGCAGATCAACAAATGGGGTTCAGGCCATCCTGCAGTCAAAACCCAAATAAGAATCCACATCCCAAGCACCGACCCGTTCCCCCCTCCAACCTCCGAAGCATGAGTATACCCATCCCACATTACAAGCTCCTACATCAAAGAAAATCCAACAGGTTTGTTTAGAATCACTAGCTTTCGGTGCGCAACTTCTTCATCAGGTGCGCTCCGAAAGCCAATGATTCGAAGCAAACCTTGTGTTGTAAGACTACTTACTGTGCCCACCCAGTCCAACGCCGGCACCTCCGCATCGTCAAAGAAAACGGGAGAGGTGATTTGAAGTTGTTGAAGTTAATTTCAAGACCAGATGGCTGAAGATTGTGGAAATAGATGGACTTTTATTCCTTTGGGTAATTTGCTGGGTTATCTCCTTTTTGTGCACCCACTAATGGCTTCAACTGTCCATTGTGGAATGATGTGTGCTGCATATATCCTGAAGGGGGCATAAATAAATTGAAGCAGTTGCTTATTTAATACAATCCAAACATCATGATTAAGGATGATAATATCCTACATCAGGTGGTAACTATTTCCGTACGTATTGAGCACATTTATGTTCTTCTTTATGCCTAACAATACTTCTCTGTACAATAAGGTGGAATGCTGTCTTTTATCTCTGGTGTAATTGACTCCTTATCTGAATTTAAATTTGTTTTACTAACAGTGTAGTAGGCTTAAAGTTCTGCTGTTACTTAGTGCATTAATCAAACACAAGTAGGTTGCTTTGCTAGTTTTTTTCCCCTAATTTTCCAGAGCTTGTGCTATAAATATCCAAAGTAGATGGTAGGCCATAAGAACTGGTGCTTCAAAGCCAACTTAATTATATACAAATTGTGTTCCCTTTAAAAAAAAATGCTGCAAAGAAGAATTCAAAATGGGTGAAGAACCTTAACTGAGGGAGGGGAAAGCGGGAAGACATATTTGTATGGAAGAGAGTAGAGAGACTGAGGTGTTCAGCTACATAGTTCTTTAAAAGTACAAGACAAATTTATAATGCTTTAGAGGTTCTCAATCAGGCTGGATTGAGCTGAGAAGGAGGAAACTGAAGTGGGCAAGCAGGCAATTTTGGATCACCAAAGGACGTGCCAAACGTGGATGGATAAAGTTTAAAAAACAGGAGGCACAAGAAGCAGCAAATTGGAATGACTCCAAGATGCTGTGCAGGGTTGTATGGGAACTGATGGTGCAAGAAGCAATTCCACATTCCACTGGGCAAGGATGGCAGGACACGATTGACAGATGAGAACCAGAAAGTGAGGCGGATGGAATACTTTCGGAAGATCTTCAATCAGCCCAGCTCCGAGTTCGGACATTCTGAATTCTCCCTCGGTGTACCCGAACAGGCGCCGGAGTGTGGCGACTGGGGCTTTTCACAGTAACATCATTGCAGTGTTAATGTAAGCCTACTTGTGACACTAATAAAGATTATTATTAAGTCAGACCACTCAGCAATTGCAACAACTGGAGGGGAATAACACTGCTGGCATCGTACCGGGGCCCCACAAGGCTGTGGACTCAGCCCCCTGCTATACTTCCTATGCACATATGACTGTGTGGCAAAATTTGGCTCCAACTCCATCTACAACTTTGCTGACGACATGACTGTAGTGGGCCGGATCTCAAACAATGATGCGTCAGAATACAGAAGGGAGATGGAGAACCTAGTGGCGTGGTGTAATGACAACAATCTCTCCCTCAATGTCAGCAACACTAAAGAACTGGTCACTGACTTCAGGAAGCAAAATATTGTACACACCCCTGTCTGCATCAACGGGGTCGAGGTGGAAATGGTTGACAGCTTCAAATTCCTAGGTGTGCGCATCACCAACAATCTGTCCTGGTCCACCCATGTCGACGTTATGACCAAGAAAGCACAACAGCGCCTTTAGTTTCTCTGGAAACTAAGGAAATCCAGCATGTCCACATTGACTTTTACAGATGCACCATAGAAAGCATCCTATCTGGCTGCATAACAGCCTGGTATGGCAACTGCTCTGCCCAAGACTGTAAGAAACTACAGAGAGTCGTGAACATCACCCAGTCCATCACACGAACCCACCTCCCATCCATTGAATCTGTCTACACCTTCCGCTGCTTTGGGAAAGCGGGCTGCATAATCAAGGACCCCTCCCACCCGGCTTATTCACCCTTCCAACTTCTTCCATCGGGCAGGAGATACAAAAAGGCTGAGAACACGCACTAACCGACTCAAAAACAGCTTGTTCCCCGCTGTTACCAGACTCCTAAACGACCCTCTTATGGACTGATCTGATCTCTTCACTCATCTTCTCTACTGCGTAGTACTACACTCCTGTATGTTTCACCCGATGCCTGTGTCTGTATATTTACAGTGTGTATTTTATATTTGCCCTATGTATTTTCTTGTACGGAATGATCTGTCTGAACTATGTGCAGAACAATTCTTTTCACTGTACCTCGGTACAGGTGACAGTAAACAAATCCAATCCAATCAGTACCTGGCAAGGTCTTGAGCATAATGCTCACAGATTTGAAAGCAAAAGTAGATGACACCTTTTGTGAAAACAGGCAGGTTTCCAGTGACACATCATCTGTAAGCTGATCTTTATGCTCCGGAACATCGGAGTCTAGAGTATCAGATGCCACTTGTTAAATTTTTTGATATCATGAATGTTTCCACCAGCAGACACATGGAGAGACTGCAGCACCAATGAAATACTACAGAGAATTGATCGGAAGCGCCTGCAGAACATTGTGACGGAGAGAGAACTGAGACTGGCTGGACACTTATTAGGCCTCCCACACGTACCCCCCACCAGATTGGCAATAGAATGGACATCACTAGATGGAAAAAGGAGCCTGGGCTGGCCAAAGGCTGAGGAGTACTGCTTGAGGACCTTTAAGAGTGGGACACCACCTGGGCTGGAGTAAAGAGATTTTGATGGACTGGAGCTAGTGGTGGTGTCCTGCTGCCCATTGTCACGCATGGGACTTGAGCAAAATCTAAGTGAGAAAGAATGGCATGCCAGCTTCTCGATGTGGTCCTGCCTCCCGATACTTTTGGTGGTGACATTGGGTTTTGTGGAGGAGTAGCCTTCCCCAAAGTGATGGGTCATTAATTCACCTTACAAGTGAGCCAGTTTTGAGCTTGTTGAATTTCGAAAGCATTTTTGGAGGGGGAGTCATGGGGAACATGTAGGGTCACAACTAGAACCATGAACAGGAGGCTGATTTGAAATAGGGGGGGCGGGCAGTCATTGAGATGGATGTGTTTAAGAGCGGTGTTAAAAGGGAAGGATCAGTGAGCTCTTTATTCAGCTGCACACTGGGGATATTGAGAGTCTAGAGTTTGCAAACACTTTGATCTATGGGCACCGGACCAATTTGAGAGTGGATGGGAGTGCTGGACCAATTTGAGAGTGTTTGGGAGTGGAAGGGGGGCTGCAGTGTGAGGGGATCCAGGCAACCATTGTTGTGCATCTGCTAGCGAGGAAGAGGGCTGAGCTACTCTATTTTGGAGATGAACAACAATGTTGTGCAGGTGCTGCAACAGCAAATGCATGTTGGGAAGCATGTAAGGTGATAAATGAGGAGCAGGGAGGGCACAAAAATGATACCCTTAGGCGATATTGTTCTGATAATGAGCTTGCTGAACATCATGGGGACGCGACTTCCAAGCAGATGGTGACAGAATTGTCTGGCTTTGCCGAGGAGTACCTCATTCCTTGTTGGTCAGTAGGAATATCCTGGTAGTAGTTTAAGTGGCAGTGACATTGGACCTCTTTTGCCTGTGGGCATTATAAGGGGAGGCAGTGGAACTGACGGGCATCTTGCAAGTGGCTGCCTATCGCAGCATAAGTCAGATAGTGGTTATTCTATTCAAGAGGGTTTCTGATTACATTGAATTCACCCCTAATTGAGTCACACGTGCTCAGTGGGCAGTGGCATTTGCCCTCATCATGGGACTTCCTCAGGTGCAGCGTGTTATCGATTGCATTCATGTGGCCATTAAGATACCGGCTGATGAGGAAGTATTCATGAATAGGAAGGGATTCTACTCCTTCAATGTTCAGCTGGCTTGTAACCACCATAAGTGTGTTTTGCAGGTGTGCATTGTATCCTTACAGCTCTGCCATGGCACCTCCATCTTTAGGTATTTGCAGATGTTACAACTGTTTGTGGCACTGGAGGTAATATGTAGATGGTTGCTAGGAGACGATGGCTTTCCATTGAGGAGGCTGCTGACATCAGTATGAAACTCCTTGCACAGAGCAGCTCTAAATGCTGACATCTTAGCACAAGGGCCACTATAGAGCAAACCCATTTAACTCCTGAGGATGACACTCCGGCCTTAACTGGTCCTGGGGCACAGTCCAGTACACTCCCTCAATGACCTGTAGGATTAAGTTGATCTGTCCACCAGAGACTTGTGGACCTTGAAGAGCGAGATGTAGCGGAGGGGCACACCTCTTCAGAGGACGAAGTAGTGGTGGAGTAGGGTCAACCAAATTTGGCTGAGGACTCAAAAGCATTGACCAGGATGGAAGGAAGCTTGGGTTGCACTAATTCAAGCACATTTCTTGTGAGGACACCTGTAAGGCACACAGCTTAGAAACTCGCATCTCCCAGAGAGAGGGATCACATCCAAGATTCACATGACACATAGCCTTTCCATTGGTCTCCACATTGCCTGGGAGAAAGGCCTCCAATGCAATTGCCACAAACACACTGGTGTATCCCTTGTCTCCCTCTCCTCCTTCACTTCATTCTTCTGCATTACTATCAAACATTGGAATTGCACA
The DNA here is from genome assembly GCF_047496885.1 of Scyliorhinus torazame. NCBI lineage: Eukaryota > Metazoa > Chordata > Chondrichthyes > Carcharhiniformes > Scyliorhinidae > Scyliorhinus > Scyliorhinus torazame. The sequence continues at coordinate 149,961,480 of NC_092721.1, read as the reverse complement.
AGTCTGATCCAATCATCAGCATCTTCGTTTCATTAGAGTCCTTTATGAATGAATGCAGCCAGCACAAAAGTCACCCAAATATGCCACTAAGTGACTACCAAGGCAGTTCCTTCTGTTCTTGCTGCTCCTATGGAGAGCTTCCTCCTGTGAGATGAGAATGAGGTGGAAGCAGTCTGTTCATGTATTTGTGCATACAGTCGGCTATTGGGGGGCTACACCATAGGCTGCCCGATCCATATTGATGCAAGGCAGCCTTGATCATGGCCTTAGCCCGGGGAACCAAAGCAGTGGATGATGATGAGGACAATTCTTCCTGAGGGTTTCGCTCCTCAACATGATTGCTGCCTACTGTCAGCTTTATCATGATAGCATGGATGTCAGAGGAAATTGCCAGCTGGGGCATACCTGACACCCACTCTAAATGTTTGTGCCATCAGTGCAACATGTTAGTGCTGCGGAATGTGGCATGCTGTTCCTGTATCCATTCAGCCATTGTTGCCATTGGTTCTCCATGAGGCAACGGTTGAGCTCCTGCATACACATGTGCTCTGATTATATCATGAATGACCCCTCTGTTCTCTGACCCTGAATAGGTACTGCCTCAGGGAATGTTGACATTTGCGCGCACCTATTACTGCTTCAGGAAGACCCATAGTGTGTGCGATTCCAGAGGTTCTGCACCTTTGCCCAGTTCAGCAAGCTGTATCTGTTCTCGACCCGTCAAGGGGACTCCCCACAGCTGCTTCAGCCTCCCTTTCCTCTTCAATAATGTGTTCCTCATCCTGTGCCACCCATTGTAGACTATTTGACTTATGGAAGGGTACTGGCCTAATTGCTGTTTCCTCTGCTGAAGATTAGATTGTCGCACTGGCACGTTGAGGCCCCCCGCCCCCCCCCCCCCCCAAACAACTGGCACAATGGTTTACTTAAACTTGTCAGGAAAATATTGTCGCTGAAATCAGTTCTTTCTGCAAAGCTGTAGCGGGTCCTTTGAGCTTATGCATAGGCATGGAGGAAACCGATTATATGGAAACTCCTCCCAGTCACCTGAAAATGTAAAGATAATTTCGCCCTGTCTTGGTTGGAGTCCCATCTTGGCGTTGCCAGGGTGGCAGGAAGGACCTCCTCCATCCTGGACTTTAAATAGCCTGAGTTGAGGACCAGCACTTGAACAAGCTCTTTCTAAAATCATAGAATTTACAGTGCTGAAGGAGGCCATTCGGCCCATCGAGTCTGCACCGTCCCTTAGAAAGAGCACCCTACCCAAGCCCACACCTCCACCCTATCCCCGTAACCCCACTTAACCTTTTTGGACACTGAGGGTACTTTAGCATGGCCAATCCGCCTGACCGGCACATCTTTGGACTGTGGGAGGAAACTGGAGCACCCGAAGCTATTCAAATGGTAACTTTTAAAGGCAAGGAATTTGAGGTAGACAGCAGAATCCACAGAGGGGAGTATCAAAGAGACTGATAAGTATATCTGCTACTACCCTCGTTGGGGAAGGAGGTTTGTTCTCCGTCTAACAGCCAGGCAGTTCCAGCTACTGTTTATGAAATGACTGGACTAGTTCCTCACATTATTCCAAACAAAAATACGCCACTAAGAACCAGTGTTTCAAGTTATCCTTCAGGGGACTTCTGGTTGCGGCTATGCCTAGGTAGGTCGCACGGTCGGCAGCTCCCGCCGATAACGGACTTTTAGGCCCTTTCATGGAGCTCCAGCGGCACTTTGACGTCGATTCCCGGTGTGGGAAGGAAACAGTGAGGGTCCCCCAGTGCTGTATGGAGTGGACCAGGAGTGGGGCGATCAAAAAAGCGGCTTTGGAGAAGAGAGGAGAACGGGCTTGAAAAAACAAGATGGCGGCTGGCGGGGATCAGGCAGCATGGGCCCAGTGGTCACGGGAGCAGCAGGTGTTTTTGAGAGGCTGCTTGGTGGAGTTAAATGCGGAGATGTTGGCCCCTATGAAGGCGTCGATTGAGAGGTGGGTGGAGACCCAGAAGATGCAGGGGGCGGCGATAAAGGAGGTGCAGTAGAAGGCCTTTGATAATGAGGATGAGATTTTGGGGCTGGCGGTTAGAGTGGTCTTGGGGCTGTGGGTAGGGAATGGCAAGGTATTGGACATATACCAGGAGCTGCAGGAGGCCTCGGTGGAAGAGCTGAAGGGCAAGTGGGAGGAGGAGCTGGGTGAGGAGCTGGATGAGGGCCTGTGGGCTGACGCCCTGGGCAGGGTCAATTCCTCCTCATCTTGCGCCAGACTTAGCCTGATTCAGTTGAGGTGGTGCCCCGACAGTGGCGAGAATGAGTAAGTTCTTTGGGGTGGAAGACAGGTGCGTGAGGTGTCCAGGGGGCCCAGCAAACCATGTCCATATGTTCTGGGCATGCCCAGCACTTACAGAATTTTGGAACGGCTTTGCAAAGGCTATGTCCAAGGTCTTGGGCACTCTGGTAAAACCGATCTGGGGGATAGCGATATTTGGGGTATAGGATGATCCGGGAGTGCAGGAGTCGAAAGAGGCCGGAGTTCTGGCCTTTGCCTCCTTGGTAGCCCGGAGGCGGCTCTTGTTAATGTGGAGGGACGTGAAACCCCCAAGTGTAGAGGCTTGGGTAAGTGACATGGCTGGATTTCTCAGGTTGGAGAGGATAAAGTTTGCCTTGCGAGGGTCCATGCAGGGGTTCTCCAGGCGGTGGCAACCGTTCCATGACTTTCTTGCGGAACGTTAAGTGGAGGTCAGCAGCAGCAGCAAACCAGAGGGGGGGGGGGGTTTGTAAAAATGATTGAAAAATTTTGAATTAAAACAAATTTTAAAAACAAGTCATCCTTCAGGGTTTTGAGACACTCAGAAAATGGCAGCGGGGTTCTTAACACAAGAAACAAAGAATTTTGTTTTGCAGAAACCCATTAGGATATGGAATGCCCCACCAGAACCAATGGTTGATCAGTATCCATTAGAGCTTTAAAAATGAATTGTGGGGGGGGGGGGGGGGGGGGGGGGCAGGATAGCAGCTATGACATTTCTGTGAAATTATGTTGCTGCTGGGACGTACAGGGCCATATCAATTGAGCAAGAAAAGGATTTGAACCGATAAACAAATACTGTAGTAATTTTAAATGGTTAGTGGTTAAACATGAGCAAGATAGAACCTGACATACAAGATTAAGGAATGGAAAGAGCATTGAGATGCAAAGAAAAAGCGCAGTTGGAGCCTATATGGAGTAGAGCATGGCAGGTAAAAACAAAGACCAGGGTGGAGTGAGATATGGAGATTTTGAATTACATGAGAAAACATGTCAGATTTTAATTTTGCACAAAATAAAATATATGCATTTTAACTGCAAGTTTTTATTTGATTGGCAACCAAATATACAGATGGCTGCTTCTAACCCAACCCATGATTGTCTGTTACAAAATGCTGCCACCTGAAGTTAACCTCTGTGGTCATTCTGTTCTGTTTTTGTGACCAACATGGTCATAGAATTTGGTGACTCTGGTTATCTCCAGTATATGACTGTAACAATTGGAAGAACATGCAGAAAGTGCTGGGAGAATTCGGGTACAGAAGGAACTGGAGGAAGAAAAATCAATAATAGTATAACGAGAGCCATGCGCAGAAATATTAGATGCATAACTTGTGATGGGTTTTTAAAAAAAATATGTAAGGGACAAAAGATTACCATGAATTTTGGAAAAGATCCCAGCATTTCACTGCTAATACTACTTGTATCTTTGCTCCCTTTTGGGAAATAAACGTTGCTTCACTTTAAACAACAACTTGTTTTGCACGGCTGAAGTGTTGGAACAAAATGTACACAGCTGGTAGCATAATCCCCAAAGAAAAAGGACTTTCTCTAAAATGCTTCCAGAACAGTTTGTATGAAATATGGTTGAAAATGGTGATCAGTTACTACAAAATCAGCGACTTGCATTTAAATAGTGCCTTTAACATAACAAGATGTCTCGGGGCACTTTGCAGGAGTCTTATCAAATAAAATTTGACATTGATTCACATAGGAGGTATTGGGGCAGATGACTACAGCTTGGTCAAAAAGGTTTTAAGAAGCATCTTAAATGAGGAGGGTGAGGTGGAGAAGCTTTGAGGGAATTCCAGAGCACAAGATCCAGGCAGCAGAAGGCAAAGCTGTCAGTGGTGGAACGATTAAAATTGGAAATATGCAAGAGGCCAGAAGTGATGAGAAGATTACAGAGATAGGGAAGGGCAAGGGGATGGAGAGATTTGCGAACGAGAACAAAAATTTTAAAATGGAGGTGTTGCTGGACTCCCATCGGAGGCCAATTAGGTCAGCGAGTACAGGGGCGATAGGTGAATGAATGATACTTAGGATATGAGCATGTAGAGTTTTGGATGAGCTCAAGTGGAAGATGGGAGGTCAGCCAGTAGATCATTGGAATAATCAAGTAGAGAGTTAAGAAAGGCAAGGATGAAGTACTCTGTAAATGAAAATGAAATATATAATTTCTTCTGGTGGTATTCAAAATCATTGATATTTAAGCTAGGTCATATCTGCTTTGGCCATTGTACTTGCCAGATAATGCTTAAAATAGTTAATATTTAATTATTCATGATCTTTTAAGGCTGAATTTTACAGTTGTGTCAATAAGCAACCACTGGCTACTTTATCCTCCTTGTAAGCTCTAAGCAGCTCTACCACATATTTAAGTCTTAGGATAAAGTCCCGTGCAGTAATGATAAAAATAAAGTTCACAAGGAAGTGCACACATTAGCAATTTAGAGGGCCAGCATGGCTCTTTAATAGTACAGCAGAGACCTAAAAGTCCTGCCCAGACTGAACCCGGGCTTCAGATGTTGTGAAGATATCAGCAAGGGGTTATAAACCCTGTGTTAACAATTCAGTTTTGCACGTGAAACATTGTCTTCCCATTCTCCACTTTCAACTCAACATTTGTTTACAGGAGATGAGCACAAATCATTAACAATTTTCCCTTCCTTTTTAACAGGGCATCAATGCCTCTGCTTTGGAGAAAGAGATTGGGCCAGAACAGTTTCCAGTCAATGAACATTATTTTGGCTTAGTCAATGTAAGTGGAGAAGACTGATTTAATAAATATCTCCAAAAGGGACTAATCGCTAAAGGCATTTTTAATGTATATTTGTGTACATAATGGTGAGAGTTAATGGTGTTGGCATTGCGGGCGGGGGGGGGGGGGGGGGTTAAATATTTACCTCTAATCAAACAATGACTACACTTAGCAAATCCAGATTAGTTGGATGAGATACAAGAGATGTGGAACTCGTTTATCTTGTTTTGACTAATATTTTATTCTCAACAAAAATACTAAATTTCTCAAGAACACAAAAAGGAGCAGGAATACACAGGAGCCTGTTCCGTCATTCAATACAATCATAACTGATCTCGGGCTTCAATTCCATTTTCCTACCCTTAATTTCCTGAGAGACCAAAAATCTGTCTATCCCAGGCTTAAATATATTGAATGACGGAGCTTCCTCAACCCGCTTGGGTAGGAAATTCAAAACATTTACAACCCTTTGAGTGGAGTCATTTCTCCTAATCTATGATCAGCCCCTTATCCAGAGCCTGTACACCCGTCTTTTAGATTTCCCAACCAGCAGAAACATTTCTCAAAGTCTACCCTATGAAACCCCTTCAGAACTTTGTAGGCTTCAATGGGATTGTCTCATTTTCTAAACTCCAGAGAATATAAGCCCAATTTACTGAATCTCATCATAGGACACTCTCCTCAGCCCAGGGCCCAATTTAGTGAACCTTCTCTGTACCGCCTCCAATACAAACATATTCTTTCTTAAACGTGGAGACCAAACTGCACATAATACTCAGATGTGGCCTTGCCAAAACCCTGTACGATTGTACACAACATCTTTATTCCTACACTCCAATCCTCTTGTAATAAAGACCAACATGCAATTTGCCTTCTTAATTGCCTGCTGCACCTGCATGCTAACTTTCTGCATTCTTTGTACGAGCACACCCAAGCCTCTTTGAACATGAACATTTACAGTGTCACACCTTTTTAAATATTCTGCTCTTCTATTCGTATGAGCAAAGCAAATAACTTCATGCTTCCTTACATTTTACTCCACCTGCCATAATGTTGGCTACTCATTTAACCTGTCTAAATCTCTTTGCATCCTATTTGTCTCCTCCCAATAGCTTACCTACCCACCCAGCTTTGCATCATCAGCAAACTATTATACATTACTCTGTCCCTTCATCTAAGTCATTAAATAGCTGAGGCCCCAGCACTGATCCTTGTAGCACTTCACTATTCACTGTAACCTGGAAAAAGCCCTGTATACCCACTCTCTACTTTGTATCTGTTAAATTGCCCTCTATCCATGCTAAAATATTACCCTACCTCCTTGAGCCCTTATCTTGCCTATTAACCTTTTATATGGCACCTTATCAAATGCCTTTTAGAAATCCATGTTCCCCTTTACCCTACTATTTAACCTGCTCTAATAAACTTTCCTTTAGTAAAATCATATTGACTTGTTCTAATCACACTAAGTGCATTGTTCAGACTTCCTTGATAATAGATTTAAGCATTTTCTAAACCACTAATGTTAGGCTAACTGATCTGTAGTTCACTGTTTTTTCTCTCCTCTTGGATATCAGTGTAATGTTCACCAACTTTCAGTTGAATGGGACCATTCAGAATCTACGGAATTTTGAAAAATCTAGCCAGCACATCACTATCTCTACAGCTATCTCTCAGAACACAAAATAATTTTGTTCAAAGCCTCTGCCATTTGCTCAATCGCCATGATAATTTCTCCTGTCTCTGCTTCTAAGAGACCAGCGTTTAATTTATCTACTCTTCCTTTTTATATACTTGGAAACGCTCTTACAGTCTGGTTTTATATTTGGACTAGTTTAATCTCATTTCCTAGTTTGTTTCCCTCTTTCATCAACATTTTGGTGGTCCTCTGCTGATTTCTAATACACTGCTAAAGCTCAGACTTGCTACTGTTCTTTTTACTTATGTTCCCTGCAATTACCTTATTCGTCGTTATGCAATCTGTCCGTTCCTGCCACACTGGGGCTGGTTTAGCACAGGGCTAAAGAGCTGGCTTTTAAAGCAGACCAAGGCAGGCCAGCAACACGGTTCAATTCCCGTACCAGCCTCCCCGAAAGGTGCCGGAATGTGGCGACTAGGGGCTTTTCACAGAAACTTCATTTGAAGCCTACTTGTGACGATAAGCAATTTTCATTTCATTTTTCTTGTCTTTACCCACTGTGCTATACTGTTCTGATGCTTCAACTTTTCTCTTTGGATTTCCAAACCTCAATTCACCCAATTCCCCCCCCCCCCCCCCAGTTCACTCTTCCCCGGTGCCAGTGTCTTATGAATCAAAACCCCATGAATTGAAACGCTTTCTCCCCACCTTTTGCTAATTGGCGGGTGCCTCCGGTAACAATTTTGAGATGATTACCTTTGATGTTCTGCTTTTTAATTTGGAGCCTAATTCCTCAAATTCTCTTGGTAGAACCAGGAATTATGTTTTGTTTTGTCGTTGATTCTCACGTGGACTACAACAACTGAAACCTCCCCTTCCCAATTCAAGTTCCTCTCCAATCATGAGGAGATGTCCTTAACCCTCCTACAGGCACCAGGCAGGCAACCTTCAGAACTCCCGGTTGTGGCTGCAGAGAACAGTATCTATGCCCCTAACTATACTGTCTCCCATCACTACCACATTCCTCCTCTTTCGACCCACTTGAATGGAATGGCAATTTTTACCATATCCACCCTTGTTGATCTGAGTAAGATAGCCATATTTGTGTTAATTATATATTTTGGTGCACTCTCATCTATCTAAGAATCAAGTTGAGTATCAGCTACTCCATATTTGCTTAAGGTCCTTAATATCCATCTGAAAGAGATGTTCCTCAACTACTATTGGATAATCACAGTCATTGCTGATTGTTTACTAAAATATTACAAACATTCTGGAGACTAGGATTGGTGGTGATTCACGGTCTGTCTCAAAAATAATCAGTTCAATTGATAATGAAGAAGAATAGAAGCACTGGGATAAGCCATCGCTGGTTTCCATTATCAAAGTATCCGCATTGCACCGTAACTGTAAATGAGAATTATGCGAACATTCAAAGTAATCTTTTTTTTCCCCCCCAAATGGATCAAGTAGATTATGATAAGTACGTTAATTTACCTGCAGTGCTGATTTTGATTTCACATAGTTCCAAATTGGGAAATTAATAGTTGTATTGAATAACCAGGATAGTGAAGTTGCACCATTTGTTTGGAGGAAATTTTAATATATCAAGTAGTTTATGATAAGTACGTTAATTTACCTGTAGTGCTGATTTTGATTTCACATAGTTCCAAATTGGGAAATTAATAGTTGTATTGAATGACCAGGATAATGAAGTTGCACCATCTGTTTGGAGGAAATTTTAATAATCTTTATTAGTGTCACAAGTAGGCTCATATTAACATTTCAATGAAGTTACTGTGAAAATCCCCTACTCGCCACACTCCGGCGTCTGTTCAGGTACACCGAGGGAGAATTCAGGATGTCCAATTCACCTAGCAAGCACATCTTTCGGGACTTGTGGGAGGAAATCGGAGCACCCGGAGGAAACCCACACAGACACAGGGAGAACATGCAGACTCCGCACAGTGACCCAAGCCGGGAATCAAACCTAGGTCCCTGGCGTTGTGAAGCAATTGTGCTAACCACTGTGCTACCGTGTCATCCTTGCATATATTAAATGTACACCAGTTTTATACCAAAGTAAGTTATGATGAAATGTCCACAATCATTTACACTGCCTCCAAAATACAACTACCCCATACTCTGCCTTCATTTATAAAGTTCTATTCCCGTGCAAAGAATAGCTCATGCAAGGTTCTTGGGTTTAGACAAATCATGTGTTGGTGTAGATTTCTATGCAAGCCTTTAGATGCAGAATAGCCCACGATCACAGACATCAGCATAAATTAGGTTTTTTGAGTTTGATAACAATTTTCTAATCAATCTTCTAAAAGTAAAAGATCTGTGCTGAAGCCTACACTATAATTAATTTCTGCATGTTAGGTTCAGGAAAATGTGGCCCAATGTTTTAATATGTTAAAATAATCCTGCAACTTGCAAAATTGAAAAAACATTTATTTATTTCTTGTGCATGTGCACATAGTAATATGTAACTTTCTCCTTATATTTTTTGTAAAACAAGTAGTAGCTTTTGTACTGTAATGTACTACCTGGGTTGGAAAATACAAAAACTGCAAGGTAACATTTTGGTTAACAATAGGTAAAAGTAAATATTCAAGTTGGCAACACTTACAGAATGGCTAGGAAATTATAAGCATTTATTCATACAACTATGTGAAGAGTTTTATTTTTCTGAACTTTTTGGATTTACCTTGTGACTGATTTCAGCTTGTTTGTCCTCTCTTGTGCTATTAGTTTGGGAATACCTGCTACTGTAATTCAGTCCTTCAGGCACTTTATTTTTGCCCTCCATTTCGCGAGAAAGTTCTAGCCTACAAGAATCAACCCAGGAGAAAGGAAAACCTACTCACGTGCTTGGCAGATCTCTTCCACAACATAGCCACACAAAAGAAGAAAGTTGGTGTAATACCTCCCAAAAAGTTTATAACAAGACTACGGAAAGAAAATGGTAAGATTCTTATTCAAGGGAGGCAAGGTCAGTCTTCCTTGTGAACGAATGTAAAGATATAATGGTTGGAATTCTCCAGCCCCCCATTGCAGCGTGCTATCCCATGGTGGAGGTGGCTTGCCATTGGTTGATGGCAGGATCTTCCAGTCCTGCCGAAGTCTCTGGCGATTTGGGGTTGACTCAGCCCTGCAGGCAGGAAGGGCTGGAAGATTCCACCCCATCAGTCTGACAACACCTCAGTGATTTTTAAATGCTGGCACTTGGGTGCTACTCACAAAATGAGTGGTGGTGGTTGATCATTGTAAGATAATGTTGGGGAAATCAACATGGGAAAAAGCCAACAATTTTACCATTTTGGCCTTGTGGTATCTTGGATCAATTTTATTTTTTGAATGACACAATAATTGGAAAATTGACCACAAGATTTACAGATTATCTGAATATTGAAGAATACCAACACTGTAATTCTTTAATAGTAAAACATGTGCTACATGGGCCATTCTTGTTCCAGAATTGTGTCTGCATCAAATCACATTGTTGCAGGCTGAGCTGGATGCCATCTTGCTCTGGTCTTTGGAAAAGGCACAGGGTACATGCAAGAGAAGTATGCAGATTAGGAAAATTATGATATTAGTCCGTTCATATGCTCATTCTTGTTTTCAGATCCCCTCATGGCCTTGCCTCTCCCCATTTCTAATCTCTTTCAGCCCCACAACCCTCAGATATCTGCACTCTGTAATTCTGGCCATTTAATTTCTTGAAGGAAAATTCTGAACTTCAATGCTCCAGAATATTCACCCAGCTATCCTCCATGTGCTCCTGCATCACATTCTTCCTCCAAAACATTCTTTCTCTCCATTTGTTGAAATCATTGCTCCCCTGTGCCAAACACTGACTAAAAGCAAAATTGCCACCTAATGGTGCTTCCAGAACGTAGCACTGTTAGATTTTTCATGAAAGGCATTACATCGTTGCCGCACAGTTTGCTTTGTTCTGCTCTTTTTGACTCTGATACTAGGGTGAAGCTCACAATTAGGAAGTTAAATTGAATACTTGTTCCAATTAGAAATATATTGCAGCACATAGTTTGCTCCCTATCAATATAGATAAAATTGTTCACTCTTTTTTTTTGTTTCAGAACTTTTTGATAATTACATGCAACAAGATGCTCATGAGTTCTTGAACTACTTGCTAAACACCATTGCCGATATCCTGCAGGAAGAGAAAAAGCAGGAAAAACAGAATGGACAGCTACATAATGGCTGTATTAATGATGACAATGGCAATAGCAATGACGTACCAGAACCAACTTGGGTGCATGAAATGTTTCAAGGAACATTGACTAATGAAACCCGTTGTCTTAACTGTGAAACTGTAAGTTTAGCATTCAAAAATTCATGATTTCTGAACTTGTCAATTTTATTATTCATAAGAAAATTTGGGGGTAACAGTAATAATAACTTTTATTTTTCACTCCTTTCATTGCCTGTGGCTACTTGAAATACAGTGGATGTCAGTTGAGCTGTTGTGTTAGTGCTAACCCCATATCAGGATATCTACCCTAATGCTGTTTTGCCACTTTTCCCCACCTTCTTTAATGTTTTGCTTGAAATTCCTGTGTGGGGCTTCCGGGTGCGGCGATGACCAGCTGAGTCGCACGTTTCGGCAGCTCCCTGTGAAACGGACTTTTGGGCTCTTGATAGGAGCCCCAACGGCAATTTTGACGGCTAAAAACACTGTGCGGTAAACCAGAAGGGAATCCCCCTGGATACGGATGGAAAAAGGAGGAGAGAGTGGCCAGATTGCTGTGGATCCTTTAGAACAGCGGCAAGGAAGGCAAGCAAAAACCAAGATGGCGTCGGAAGGTGGCAGTTTAACATGGGGCCCTGAACAACAAGAGTTCTTGAAATGCTGTGTGGAAGAGATCAAAAAGGAAATGAAGAAAGAGCTGTTGGCCCCGATACTACAGGCGATCGAAGGGCTAAAGGAGGAACAAAAGACCCAGGAGCGGGAGCTTCGGGTCGTGAAGGCAAAGGCAGCCGAGAATGAGGACGATATACAGGGCCTGGTGGTGAAGACGGAGACGCAGGAGGCACATCAGAAACGATGTGTGGAAAGGTTGGAGGCACTGGAAAACAACGCAAGGAGGAACAACCTGAGGATTCTTGGTCTTCCTGAAGGTGTGGAGGGAGCGGACGTCGGGGCATATGTGAGCACGATGCTGCACTCGTTAATGGGAGCGGAGGCCCCGGCGGGTCCGTTGGAGGTGGAGGGAGCATACCGAGTGATGGCGCGAGGACCGAGAGCAGGAGAAATTCCCAGAGCCATAGTGGTGAGATTCCTCCGTTTTAAGGATAGAGAAATGGTCCTTAGATGGGCGAAGAAAACTCGGAGCAGTAAATGAGAGAACGCGGTGATCCGCGTTTATCAAGACTGGAGTGCGGAGGTGAAGGAGGGCGAGCTTTAATCGGGCCAAGGCGGTGCTTCATAAAAAGAAGATAAAATTTGGAATGCTGCAACCGGCAAGACTGTGGGTCACATATCGAGGGAGGCACCACTACTTTGAGACGGCGGATGAAGCGTGGACTTTTATTGTGGAAGAAAAACTGGAATGAGCGGGTTATTAAAAAGAACGTTCGAACAAAGTGGTGGGGCGAACGTGGGGGGCAAAGAGGGGTTTTATGTACTAATCCTGCGATGTGGTAACTTTTCTCTCTCCCACAGGTGGTGATGGGGGGAGGAGGTGAGGTGGAGGAGATGAGGCGTTGGCCATTAGGGGCGGGGCCAAGGGAGAAGCGCGGGCTTGGTTCCCGCGCTATGATAATCATGGCGGGAATAGAGAAGCAGGAAGGAGGGGGCGTCGCACGGTGCGAGCCGAGGTCACGGGGGGAAGCCGAGGTCAGCCAGAGTTTGCTGACTTCTGGGAGCAACATGGGGGGAGTAATTACGCTAGCGGGGGATCTAGCGGGGGGGGTGGGAGGGGGGAATTACTGGGTTGCTGCTGCTGGGGAGAGGGGGGAGCTGGTATGGGAGAGGATGGGCGGGGGGGCACCGCCTGGGGGAGCTACAGCTGCGTGGGAACCGGGTGAGGAGCTGGAAAAAGGTGATGGCTAATCGACAAGGGGGGGGCAGGAAGCCCCCCAACTCGGCTGATCACGTGGAACGTGAGAGGGCTGAACGGGCCGATAAAGAGGGCACGGGTACTCGCACACCTTAAGAAACTTAAGGCAGATGTGGTTATGTTACAGGAAACGCACCTGAAACTGATAGACCAGGTTAGGCTATGCAAAGGATGGGTGGGGCAGGTGTTCCATTCGGGGCTAGATGCGAAAAACAGGGGGGTGGCTATATTAGTGGGGAAGCGGGAAATGTTCGAGGCAAAGACTATAGTGGCGGATAACGGGGGCAGATACGTGATGGTGAGTGGCAAACTACAGGGGGAGACGGTGGTTTTGGTAAACGTATATGCCCCGAACTGGGATGATGCCAATTTTATGAGGCGGATGCTAGGACGCATTCCGGACCTAGAGATGGGAAAGCTGATAATGGGGGGAGATTTTAATACGGTGTTGGAACCAGGGCTGGATAGGTCGAAGTCCAGGACTGGAAGGAGGCCGGCAGCAGCCAAGGTACTTAAAGATTTTATGGAGCAGATGGGAGGTGTAGACCCGTGGAGATTTAGCAGACCTAGGAGTAAGGAGTTCTCGTTTTTCTCCTATGTCCATAAAGTCTACTCGCAAATAGACTTTTTTTGTGCTGGGTAGGGCATTGATCCCGAAGGTGAGGGGAACGGAGTATACGGCTATAGCCATTTCGGATCACGCTCCACACTGGGTGGACTTGGAGATAGGGGAGGAAACAGGAGGGCGCCCACCCTGGAGAATGGACATGGGACTAATGGCAGATGAGGGGGTGTGTCTAAGGGTGAGGGGGTGCATTGAAAAGTACTTGGAACTCAATGATAATGGGGAGGTCCAGGTGGGCGTGGTCTGGGAGGCACTGAAGGCGGTGGTTAGAGGGGAGCTGATATCAATAAGGGCACATAAAGGGAAGCAGGAGAGTAAGGAACGGGAGCGGTTGCTGCAAGAACTTTTGAGGGTGGACAGACAATATGCGGAAGCACCGGAAGAGGGACTGTACAGGGAAAGGCAAAGGCTACATGTAGAATTTGACTTGCTGACTACAGGCACTGCAGAGGCACAATGGAGGAAGGCACAGGGTGTACAGTACGAATATGGGGAGAAGGGGAGCAGGTTGCTGGCACACCAATTGAGGAAAAGGGGAGCAGCGAGGGAAATAGGGGGAGTGAGGGATGAGGAAGGAGAGATGGAGCGGGGAGCGGAGAGAGTGAATGGAGTGTTCAAGACATTTTATAAAAAATTATATGAAGCTCAACCCCCGGATGGGAGGGAGAGAATGATGGGCTTCTTGGATCGGCTGGAATTTCCCAAGGTGGAAGAGCAGGAAAGGGTGGGACTGGGAGCACAGATCGAGGTAGAAGAAGTGGTGAAAGGAATTAGGAGCATGCAGGCGGGAAAGGCCCCGGGACCGGATGGATTCCTAGTCGAATTCTATAGAAAATATGTGGACTTGCTCGCCCCGGTGCTGACGAGGACCTTTAATGAGGCAAAGGAAAGGGGACAACTGCCCCCGACTATGTCTGAAGCAACGATATCGCTTCTCTTAAAGAAGGAAAAGGACCCGCTACAATGCGGGTCCTATAGACCTATTTCCCTCCTAAATGTAGATGCCAAGGTCCTGGCCAAGGTAATGGCAATGAGAATAGAGGAATGTGTCCCGGGGGTGGTCCACGAGGACCAAACTGGGTTTGTGAAGGGGAGACAGCTGAACACGAATATACGGAGGTTGTTAGGGGTAATGATGATGGCCCCACCAGAGGGAGAAACGGAGATAGTAGTGGCGATGGATGCCGAGAAAGCATTTGATAGAGTGGAGTGGGATTATTTGTGGGAGGTGTTGAGGAGATTTGGTTTTGGAGAGGGGTATGTTAGATGGGTGCAGCTGTTGTATAGGGCCCCAGTGGCGAGCGTGGTCACGAATGGACGGGGATCTGCATATTTTCGGCTCCATAGAGGGACAAGGCAGGGATGCCCTCTGCCCCCATTATTGTTTGCACTGGCGATTGAGCCCCTGGCGATAGCGTTGAGGGGTTCCAAGAAGTGGAGGGGAGTACTTAGGGGAGGAGAAGAGCACCGGGTATCTTTGTATGCGGACGATTTGCTACTATACGTGGCGGACCCGGCGGAGGGGATGCCAGAAATAATGCGGATACTTGGGGAGTTTGGGGATTTTTCAGGGTATAAATTGAACATGGGGAAAAGTGAGTTGTTTGTGGTGCATCCAGGGGAGCAGAGTAGAGAAATAGAGGACCTACCGTTGAGGAAGGTAACAAGGGACTTTCGTTACCTGGGGATCCAGATAGCTAAGAATTGGGGCACATTGCATAGGTTAAATTTAACGCGGTTGGTGGAACAGATGGAGGAGGATTTCAAGAGATGGGATATGGTATCCCTGTCAATGGCAGGGAGGGTGCAGGCGTTTGAGATGGTGGTCCTCCCGAGATTCCTCTTTGTGTTTCAGTGCCTCCCGGTGGTGATCACGAACGCTTTTTTTAAAAGGATTGAAAAGAGCATCATGGGTTTTGTGTGGGCCGGGAAGACCCCGAGAGTGAGGAAGGGATTCTTACAGCGTAGCAGGGATAAGGGGGGGGCTGGCACTACCGAGCCTAAGTGAGTATTATTGGGCCGCTAATATTTCAATGGTGAGTAAGTGGATGGGAGAGGAGGAGGGAGCGGCGTGGAAGAGATTAGAGAGGGCGTCCTGTAGGGGGACTAGCCTACAGGCTATGGTGACAGCCCCATTGCTGTTCTCACCGAGGAACTACACCACAAGCCCGGTGGTGGTGGCTACACTGAAGATTTGGGGACAGTGGAGACGGCATAGGGGAAAGACTGGAGCCTTGTGGGGGTCCCTGATAAGAAACAACCATAGGTTTGCCCCGGGGGGAATGGATGGGGGATATGGAATGTGGCAAAGAGCAGGAATAACGCAACTGAAAGATCTGTTTGTGGATGGGAAGTTCGCGAGTCTGGGAGCGCTGACCGAGAAATATGGGTTGCCCCAAGGGAATGCATTCAGGTATATGCAACTGAGGGCTTTTGCGAGGCAACAGGTGAGGGAATTCCCGCAGCTCCCGACACAAGAGGTGCAGGACAGAGTGATCTCAAAGACATGGGTGGGGGATGGTAAGGTGTCAGATATATATATAGGGAAATGAGGGACGAAGGGGAGACTATGGTAGATGAACTAAAAGGGAAATGGGAAGAAGAGCTGGGGGAGGAGATCGAGGAGGGGCTGTGGGCAGATGCCCTAAGCAGGGTAAACTCGTCGTCCTCGTGTGCCAGGCTAAGCCTGATTCAGTTTAAGGTATTACACAGGGCACATGTGACCGGAGCACGGCTCAGTAAATTTTTTGGGGTGGAGGATAGGTGTGCGAGGTGCTCGAGAAGCCCAGCGAATCATACCCATATGTTTTGGTCACGCCCGGCGCTACAGGGGTTTTGGATGGGGGTGACAAAGGTGCTTTCAAAAGTAGTAGGAGTCCGGGTCGAACCAAGCTGGGGGTTGGCTATATTTGGGGTTGCACAAGAGCCGGGAGTGCAGGAGGCGAGAGAGGCCGATGTTTTGGCCTTGGCGTCCCTAGTAGCCCGGCGCAGGATATTGCTAATGTGGAAAGAAGCCAAGCCCCCGGGGGTGGAGACCTGGATAAATGACATGGCGGGGTTTATAAAGCTAGAGCGGATTAAGTTCGTCCTAAGGGGGTCGGCTCAAGGGTTCACCAGGCGGTGGCAACCGTTCGTCGAATACCTCGCAGAAAGATAGACGGAATGGGAAAAAGAAGGCAGCAGCAGCAGCCCAGGATCGGGGGGGGGGGAGAGGAGGAACCAGAAGGACTCTCAGGGTTGTTAATATATACTGTATAGTATGTATACGTCGTTGCTACAGATAATTATATATTGGACTGTTAAATTATATTTTTGGAGAGTGTTACTTGTGACAAGGCAGTTGCCAATTAGGGCTAGTTTTCATTTTTGTTATTTATTATTTATTCATTTTTTGTTTATAAAATAGGTCATTGTTATTTGTGTTGTTATAATATTGTGTAAAGGATGCACAATGTACTGTGTTGGTTGACCAAAAATTTTCAATAAAATATTTAATAAAAAAAAAGAAATTCCTGTGTGGGTGACTCAATTTGAATGACCACATTTGGATCTAGTTTTTGCTTTGAAAACAGAACTACGTTTCCCTTCATTTAGCTATCCACAAGTGTCCCAGAAAGGATTGCATGCTGCATTTCAGGAAAAATTGCTTTCAGATTATTGTATTACTATTGATAGTAACTTTAAATTTTCTCTACTTCGCAGGTAAGTAGCAAAGATGAAGACTTTTTAGACCTTTCTGTTGATGTGGAGCAGAATACTTCAATTACGCATTGCTTGAGGTATGCGGAGTAAAATGTGAAACAATATCCAACTTTGTAATTCTTTTTAGAAATCTGTTTTTATCACGTTAAATGATCAGACTTATGATTTATAGGTGTCTTTTAAGCTATGTGGTCAATTTTCATCTCTTTAAACTTGAATTTATTGTTAAGTATCAGAAATAAATACAAGATCTGCCTTTTTTTGCACAGGGGGTTTAGTAATACAGAGACGCTGTGTAGCGAATATAAATATTATTGTGAAGTGTGCTGCAGTAAGCAAGAAGCTCAGAAAAGGTAAGAATCTATAATGTTTCAACAAACATGTTTTGATCCATTATACAATGGATGTAATGACTGTCGGAGTTTATTATTCTGATTAAAGAAGTTAATTGATTAAATTAATTGAAAATCCCTTTCTGTATCAAAAAGGGAAATGTATTGTTGCAGTATTTTCTGAAAAATAAAACTGAATTGCTTCATGATTCTTTACATTCCTTCAGGGTTGCTTTTATATTAGCCAGTTGTTCCAAATTAGTAAAAATCAAATGATGTGTGAATGAAAAGGGGAGATTAAATGTCATTTCTGCAATGGAATGACTCTAAAGGGAATTGAGTTGAGGAACTGATGTTTTAGGATGCTTAACTTGAATATGTGAAATGAAAATCACTTATTGTCACAAGTAGGCTTCAAATGAAGTTACTGTGAAAAGCCCCTCGTCGCCACATTCCGGCGCCTGTTCGGGGAGGCTGGTACGGGCTCTCTGTCTTTGGTTTTGGGTACAACAAATATAGAAATGTGTAGAAAATGGGAGCAGAAGTAGGTGAGTCAGCCCTTCAAGCCTGCTCCGCCAGTAAGTATGATCATGGCTGAACCTCTATCTCAACACACTCTCCCCATGCCCCTTGACACCTATAGAGTATAGAAATCATCTATTTTTTCTTAAATATATTCAATGTCTTGGCCTCCACGGCCTTCTGTGGTAGAGAATTCCATAGGTTCACCGCCCTCTGAGTGAAGATGTTTCTCCTCATCTCAGTCCTAAATGGCCAACCCGTATCCTGAGAGTGTGACTCTTTGTTGTACGGCCCCCCCCTCCCCCAGTCTTGACAGAATTTTAAACGCTTCAATTCAATTCCCCCTCATTCTTCTAAGTTGCAGTGGATACAGGGCAGCACGGTAGCATTGTGGATAGCACAATTGCTTCACAGCTCCAGGGTCCCAGGTTCGATTCCGGCATGGGTCACTGTCTGTGCGGAGTCTGCACGTCCTCCCCGTGTGTGCGTGGGTTTCCTCCGGGTGCTCCGGTTTCCTCCCACAGTCCAAAGATGTGCAGGTTAGGTGGATTGGCCATGATAAATTGTCCTTAGTGTACAAAATTGTCCTTCGTGTTGGGTGGGGTTACTGGGTTATGGGGATAGGGTGGAGGTGTTGACCTTGGGTAGGGTGCTCTTTCCAAGAGCCGGTGCAGACACGCTGGGCCGAATGGCCTCCTTCTGCACTGTAAATTCTATGATACAGGCCCTGCCGACCCAATCCCTGCTCATAGAACAATCCTGCCATCCTAGGAATAAATCTGGTGAAACGTGGCTGCACGCCCTCTGTGGAAAGTATATCCTTTCTTAGATAAGGAGACTAAAACTGCTCACAGTACTCCAGGTGTGGTCTCACCAAGGCCCTGTACAGCTGTAGTAAGACATCTTTGCTCCTGTATTCAATTCCTCTAGCAATGAAGGCAAACAAACCAGTTGCCTTCCTAACTGCTTGCTATACCTGCATGCTTTTTTTCAGTGACTTATGTACTGGGCCACCCAAGTCACTTTGTATGTCAACATTCTGCAATCTATCATTGTTTAAAAAATACTCTGCTGTTTTGTTCCTCCATCCAAAGTGGATAACTTCACATTTATCTATGTTATACTGCATCTGCCCTGTATCGGCCCACTCGCTCAACTTGCCTAAATCACCTAAATTCACCTCACCACTCATCTTCCCACCAAGCTCGGGGGTCATCAACAAACTTGGAAACATGACATTTGGTTTCCTCCTCCAAATGCATATTGTGAATAGCTGCATCCCAAGCACGAGGCAATGCCTGCCACTTTGAAAAGACCATTTTATTCCTATTCGTGTCTGCTAACCAATTCTCAATCCATGTCAATATATTACCCAAATCCCATGTACTTTAATTTTGCACACTAACCTCTTACTTGGGACTTTATCAAAGCTTTCTGAAAATCCAAATCTACCAAATCCATTGGTTGTCCCTTAACTATTCTACTAGTTACTTCCTCAAAAAAACTCCAATTATTTGTCAAACAATATTTCTCTTTCATAAATCCATGTTGACTTTTAAATAGTAGGGTTACACTTGCGCCCCTCCAATCTACCAGGACTGCCGACCCATCCACTATTTCCATGGCCACCTCCTTTTAGTACCCTGGGACGTAGATTATCAGGTCATGGAATTTATCTGCTTTCAGTCCCATTAAATTTTCCTAACCTTTTTTTAGTAATGCCAATTTCCGTCAATTCCTCCTTCTCACTAGGCCTTTAGTTCCTTTGCGTTTCTGTAAGTTATTTGTGTCTTCCTCCATGAAGGTAGTTGTTTAATTGCTCTGCCATTTCCTTGTTCTCTATTATAAATTCTCCTGTTTTGGACTGTACAGGACCTACATTTGTCTTCACTAATCTTTTTTTTCCATTTACATACTTTATAGAAGCTTTTACAGTCTGCTTTTATGTTACTTGCGCGTTTACTCATTCTTATTTTCCCCCTCTTAACCAATCTCTTGGACCTCTTTACTGCATTCTGCACTGCTACAAATCCTCAGGCTTGCTACTTTTTCTTGCAACTTTATATGACTCCTCTTTGAATATAATATCCTTAATTTATTTTTGTAAGCCATGGTTGGGCTGCTTTTCTTGTTGAATTTTTGCATCACAAAAAAATGTCTAACTGTATAATGCATACATTTGTTCCTTAAGATCTGCTTTTGCTTGTCCAGACCAGTGTTCTCTTTGACTGAGTCTTCAGACAAAACTGCCCTGTCAGTTTTGCCTGTCAGAAATAGCTTCTGATTTCAATGTAACTGAGATTAACAAATCTGTAAATGATAGTAAGGAATTGTGGCTGCTCATGAATTGGTGCAATGCTAAATGTTCATCCCATTAATT
Source organism: Scyliorhinus torazame (assembly GCF_047496885.1). NCBI lineage: Eukaryota > Metazoa > Chordata > Chondrichthyes > Carcharhiniformes > Scyliorhinidae > Scyliorhinus > Scyliorhinus torazame. Next base: position 149,941,128 of record NC_092721.1, on the reverse strand, counting down.
CCCAATGTTTTAGTTTTGTGCAATTGCTGGGAAGAATTTTCACTCCATTCAACCAAGAAAGTTCTGCACCATTGCTTGCTGCAGACTATTTGACCTTTTGTCATCAAACATTGCTAATGAGGAACAGATACACTGTGACTAACAAAACCATACTGTGTTAAATATTCATTACTTACTTCAGATGTCACAACTTAGTTCCTTTGCAAGATTTTCCTAGAAATCCTGTCGAGAAAGTGATTACTGTGGTTGCAATTTCAATCATTTTGAGTTGTCTTAAGGATCAATTGTTATTACCGAAGATACTGAAAAACGTATTGTACGTTCTTATCTTAATACAAAGTGGTTTAATTCAAATGATCTCATAATGTAATTTTAAGCATTAAATTCCCACTATACTTTTATAATCTTTATTAGTGTCACAAGTAAGCTTACATTACACTGCAATGAAGTTACTGCGAAAATCTTCTAGTTGCCACACTCTGGCGCCTGTTCGGGTATTTACATTGCTTAACTCCAATTATTGGATAATTCAATTCTTAATGCAAAAATATAGCTGAATTATCAGGAATAAACCACCTGATTCTGCAACATTAAGCTGTGGGACATTCCAACCTTTTTAGGCTTGCTGTTTTGATTATTAATCCTTACTGTAGTATTAACCACATGCAAGTAAATAAACATTTTTAGTTAGTTTAGCTCACCACACCGTTCCCTTTTCCCCTTGTTCTCCATTTTCTCTCCATCTACTTTTGTCTTTGAAAACTCACCTGAGGCAAACATTGACTGACTGAAAACTAGCTCTTAAAAAAAAAAATCAATCCCTGTGAGACCTTTTCAGAGTACTACAGTGCAGAAGAGGTCCTTCGGCCCATCAGGTCTGCACTGATGCTTGAAAGGCTCTGACGTGCCCACCTAATCCCACTTGCCAGCACTTGGCCTATAGTTTTGAATGTTATGGCGTGCCAAGTATTAAAGGATGTGAGACATCCCGCCTCTACCACCCTCCCAGACAGTACATTCCAGACCGTCACCACTGTCTGGGTAAAAATGGTTTTCCTCAAATATCCCCTAAACCTCCCACCCCTCACTTTGAACTTGTGTTCTCTCGCACCTGATTCTTCAACTAAGGAGAACAGCTGCTCCCTATCCAGCCTGTCCATGCCCCTCAATCTTATGCATCTCAATCATATCACCCATCAGTCTTCTCTGCTCCAGAGAAAACAAACCATGCCTATCCAACCTCTCTTTATAACTAAAAAAATAATTTAGAGTACCTAATACTTTTTTTTTCCAATTAAGGGGCAATTTAGCTTGGCTAATTTACCTAGCCTGCACATCTTTGGGTTGTGGGGGTGAGACCCACGCAAACACTGGGAGAATGTGCAAACTCCACATGGACAGTGACCCGGGGCCAGGATCGAACCTGGGCCCTTAAGCGCCGTGATGCAGCAGTGCTAACCACTGCGCCACCATGCCATTCCAATCCTCTTTATAACTTAAATGTTCCATCCCAAGCAACATTCTGGTGAATCTTCTCTGCACCTTCTCTTGTGCAATTACATCCTTCCTATAATGTGGCGACCAGAATTGCACACAGTACTCCAGCTGTGGCCTCACCAAAGTTATATACCGCTCCATCATGATCTCCCTGCATTTGTAATCTATGCCCCGATTGATAAGAACTAGTGTCCCATATGCCATTTTCACCACCCTATTAACCTGCTAACCTTCAGAGATCTGTGGACAAACACGCCAAGGTCCCTTTATTCTTCGGAACTTCCCAGTGTCAGACCTTTCATAGTATATTTCCTTGTCAAATTACTCCTTCCAAAGTGTATCACCTCACACGTTTCAGGGTTAATTTCTATCTGCCACTTATCTGACCATTTGACCATCCCGACTATATCTTCCTGTAAACCAAGACACTCAATCACTGTTAACCACCCGGCCAATCTTTGTGTCATCCACAAACTTACTGATCCTACTCCCCACATTGTCATCTATGTCATTTATGTAAATGACAAACAATAGGGTACCCAGCACGGATCCCTGTGGTATGCCACTGGTCACTGGCTGCCAGACACTAAAGCAGTCATCTATCATCACCCTCTGTCTCCCACCACTATACCAATTATGAATCCACCGTATCAAATCACCCTGTATCCCATGTGTATTTGCCTTCTTAATACCTTGTCAAAGGCTTTGCTGAAATCCATGTAAACGACATCAACTGCACTCACCTCATCTACACACTCGGTGACATGCTCAAAAAATTCAACCAAGTTTGTTAGGCATGACCTCCCTCTGACAAAGCCATGCTGACTATCCCTGATCAAACCTTGCCTCTCCAAGTGAAGATAGATTATATCCTTCAGAATCTTCTCCAGTGGTTTCCCAACCACTGACGTGAGGTTCACTGGTCTGTAGTTCCCTGGCTTGTCTCTACAATCTTTCTTAAATAGTGGGACCACATTAGCTGCTCTCCAGTCCTCTGGCATATCCCTTGTGGCCAGAGAGGAATTAAAAATTTGTGTCAGAGCCCCGGCCATCTCCTCCCTCGCCTCCCACTGCAGCCTAGGACACAGTTCATCCGGACCAGAAAATGTGTCCACTTTTAAGCCGGCCAATACCTCCAGTACGTTGTCACTCCCTACAAAAAATTGCTCAAGACCCTCACAATATCTCTTCCCGAGGTCTCTAACTACTTCCTCAGTCTCTTGGGTGAAGACAGATGGGTGAACACCCTATCAATGTCCTCTGGCTGGGCAGCATGATTTCGTAGTGGTTATCACTGCTGCCTCACAGCGTCGAGGACCTGGGTTCAATTCGAGCCCCAGGTCACTGTTCATGTGGAGTTTGCACACACTCCCCATGTCTGCATGGGTGTCACCCCCGCAGCCCAAAACAATGTGCAGGGTAGGTGAATTGTCCCTTAATTGGAAAAAAAAGAATTGAGCACTCCAAATTTATTTTAATAAAACATGTCCCACCCACAGATCTCCCCGTTGGTCCTTAATGGGCCCTATGCTTTTCCTGGTTATCCTCTTCCCATTGATATACTCATAGAATATCTTGAGATTTTCCCCTACTTTTACCAGCCAGAACTTTCTCATATCCACTCTTTGCTCTCGTAATTGATTTCTTAAGCTCCATCCTGCACTTTCAGTGCTCCACTAATGACTCTGCAGTCTTGCTCCCCTTATACTTGCTAAAAAGCCTCTCTTTTCCTTCTCATCATATCCTGAATGTCTCTGGTCATCCATGGTTCTCTGCTGGGTTTGTTACACTTCCTATTACCCGAGGTGAATTGAGCATTCTGAATTCTCCCTCAGTGTACCTGAACAGGCGCCGGAGTGTGGCAACTAGCGGATTTTCACAGTAACTTCCTTGCAGTGCTATTGTAAGCCTACTTGTGACACTAATAAAGATTATTATTATCAGACGGGATATATTGGGCCTATACCCTCTCCGTTTCAATTTTGAGAATTCCCCAATGTTCTTCTGTAGATTTCATCACAAGTAACTCCTTCCAGTCTACCCAGATCCTGCCTTATTTTGTTAAAATCTACTCTTCCCCCAATCCAAAACCTATTTTTTGCAATTTGTCTATTTGTTTGTCCATAACAAATTCCCCAGAACTCGGTCCAGGATTGCACCATGCCTTGTTGGATCCTCTACAAATTGAGCTAAAAGGTTCTCCTGCATTCATTTTAAGAACTCTACTCCATCTAAGCCTTTAACATGATGGCTATCCCAATACCTAGTGATTTCCAAGTTTCCAAATACAGAAGTATTTGATCAAATGGCTTGTCTTGTTTGTGTTGTCAGGGATCTAATATCACCTGAATGGTGCACAATGGACTTCTATATAAATGAAAATGTGAACAATTAGTGCAGCTTAGTAGTTAAACAGGTTGAATTTTTTTTCAAATTTAGATTACATTTGTTTAAGATTATGCTCTTGATCAGCTATTCTCCTGAGGAGGATAGGAGTTTGGGAGGATAGATGCAGGAGTTTACCTAATCTCAAAGGCAGAGATTCTTTCAGCTAGCTGCACACACTAAAGAAACTAATCAGCCAAGGGCATATGTTACAAATACTGAGATTTTAGGGACGTCACAGTGTTTTCTCTGATCTCCCCCCTCCTCTTTGCAAGAGAGACAGTTGAGTACAGCTGCACAGATAAGATCAGGGACTCGAGTGAAGGATCAAGTATAATTTTCTCAGTTCTGTGGTGCTCTTAAAGCAATGAACTCAGACAAATTGATTTGGTCTTAGTCTGCCCAGTACAAATTTAATTGTTTTCCTGAAATGTGCAAGTATTTCTAAGCTGACTATTATCATAAATATCAAAATTAAATTTTTTTATCTAACAGATTTTATGCTGCAGCATACTTTGTATCAAGATGTGTAAGTAGTTGCTAAGCACATAAAAACATGCCATCCTGCTCGTTGTATGATAGGTGAGGAATCATTTACTTAAACGTCCAATGTACTAAATAGCTTTTGAGTGGGACGTAGCTTTATTGGAACCAATTAAACTTCAGGACAATGTTTATCTGGTAGACAGTAGAAAGAAGTATATGAGTCTATGTTTCATCTGTCCAAAAGAAATCATTAAACCACAGATATAGGCTGGTAGCAAACACACTTGAACAACCACATCACATCATAATAACAGATATTACTTGGATGAATTAAGATTTGGAGAGGAAGAAGGCAGGGACCGTAGAAGAGTAAACAAAATAATCCTAATTTAATCAATAGATGGAAAATGTAGCTCTATAAATAACATGCAAATTAAAAAAGCTCAATTCTAATCTGCTAGCTCTAAACTATAGCACTTTTTAGATATATTATCAAAATAAAACTTTATTATAACATTTGTCACATGACCTTTGATGTCATTTTGCAGGATGAAAGTTAAAAAACTGCCTATGATTTTAGCCCTTCACCTGAAGAGATTCAAATATATGGATCAATTGCATCGATACACAAAGTTATCCTACAGAGTAGTCTTTCCTCTAGAACTCCGACTATTCAACACATCAGGTGATGCCACCAATCCAGACAGAATGTATGACCTGGTTGCTGTGGTGGTGCACTGTGGAAGGTAAGCACTAAATCTTCTTTGCATTTAAGAATACAAAAAAAGCATAGAACAAGAAAAACCCTTCAAAAGCATTCCTTTTTGGGCACATATACTCAGTTATATCTTGGACTCTCCTCAAGGGCCAGAAATGTACCCCCCCCCCCACCCTTTTGTTTCTTATCACAATCCACCATTCACCAACCTCTGCTGGAAAATGCACATTCATAAATGTAAGATAAGAATATGATAGGCACAGCTTCTGCAGTATCTCAATAGTTAAGCTTTAGTGTGAAGGCAATTTGCTATGGTGGAATTGTACCACAGCATTATTGTCACTGCCAAACTACAAGGGCTAGACTTTTGTCTGTCTCATCTGGGCATAAAGTAATGGCTAGATTGAATCATAGAATGGTTACACCACAGAAAGTGACTGTAGTTTGTCATGTCCATACCAGGTCTCTGTAAGCGCAACTCTGCTAGTTCACTCCCCCGCCTTTCCCCATAGTCCTGTAAATCCTTTTGCTTGAGGTAATTAGCCAGTTCCCCTTTGAAAGGCATGATTGAATCTGCCTCCATTACACTCTTCAGAAAGTGCGTTACCTATCCTAAACGTTCACTGTGTAAAAGATTTTCATCATGTCCCCATTGCTTCTTTTTCCAGTCACCTTAAGTTTGTGTCTGTTGCTTCTTGACTTTTCTGCCAATGAAACAGCTTCCCCCTATGTACTCTGCTAAATCACTCAAATTTTGAACCCACCATCAAATCTCTTCCCAACCTCTCTTCTCCAAAGAGAATAGCTGCAGTTTCTTCAATCTATCTAAATAACTGAAGTCCCTCAACCCGAGAAGCATTCTAGTAAATCTTTTCTACACCCTCGTTTTGGTTCTACATCCTTCCTAAAATGTATTCCCGTGAATTGGATACAATACTCAGCTGTGGCCAAACCAATGTTTCATAAAAGTTCATCATAACCTCCTTGCTTTTATACGCTATGTCCCTATTTATGCCTTGGATCCTGTGTACCGTATTAATCACTTTCTAAACTTCCCTGCCAACGTCAGCGATTTGTACACGTATACCCCAGATCCCTCTGTTCCAGCTCCCCATTAGAATTGAATCCTTCTAATTTATATTGCCTCTCCTTGTTCGTCCTACCAGTTGGGAAATGCAGGGAGGAATGCGGCCTGGTGGCTGAAAACACTCTCTCATTTTCTTTCATTTAAATGAATTGAAGAAAACTTAAGCAGGTTCCATTAATAAGTGTGTATTCCGCTCTGCTCAATTTTCCTTTCTACATTTTATAAGATAGTTGAGATAAAAATCAAACCATGTATTTAGGATTATATGAGTATACCGATGTGTTGCCCTTCAGTGTGAGAATGAAGAAAAAAATGTTAATATGGTTTGCTAATTGCACTGCATTGTATGTGTATTGTTCTTCAGTAAAATAATTTATGATCAGTAATTCTGAACAGTGAGGAGGTGCGCACTCACAGCATATCTCCCATCAGGTTGCACATGGAAGATCAAGAGCAAGTGGAATTTTCAGGTCAAATTGAGTTAGTGGGCATAGAAAAATTAGACCAGGGCTATGAAAAAACTAGTGCTGGAAGCTTGAGGGGAAGGAAGAGCAAGAACAGAAGAGGATAAGGTGCAGCGTAACACAGGGTTATATTTGGGGATAGTGTAGTGGTCAGATGAGAATTAGAAGGAGGGGGCCTTAAAACGTAGGCTAGGGTTAAAAGTTAAGAGAAGAGGAAGGTAAATCATGGTATGAAGCCAGAGGGGAGTTAGAATCTTGGAAGTGGGTATGTATGTCCCTGTCAGGCAGGGAGGAAATGGTCGAGTGAGGAACCATGGTTTACAAAAGAGGTTGAATGTCATATCAAGAGGAAGAATGGGACTTATGTAAGGATGAGAATACAAGGTTCAGTTAGGGCAGTTGAGGGATACAAGATAGCTAGGAAGGAGCTCAAGAAAGGGCTTAGGAGAGCTAGGAGGGGGCCTGAGAAGTCCTTGGCAGGTAGGATCAAGGAAAATCCCAAGGCTTTTTACACTTATGTGAGGAATAAAAGAATGGCCAAGGTAAAGTTAGGGCCGTTCAAGGACAGTAGTGGGAACGTGTGCCTGAAGTCTGAAGATATAGGAGAGGCCCTAAATGAATACTTTTCTTTAGTGATTCACAAAGGCGAGGCCGTATGTTGTTGTACAGGCTGGTAGGCTGGAGGAGGTAGATATTCGGAAGGAAGATGTGTTAGAAATTTTGAGAAGCCTGGGAATAGATAAGTCTCCTGGGTCTGATGGGATATATCCTATGATTCTTTGGGAGACGAGGGATGAGATTGCAGAGCCTCTGGCTTTGATCTTTATGTCCTCACTGTCTACAGGAATAGTGCCAGAAGACTGGAGAGAGGCGAATGTTGTCCCCTTGTTCACGAAAGGGAATAGGTATAACCCTGGGAATTATAGGCTGGTTAGTCTCACTTCGGTCATAGGTAAATTATTGGAAAGGGTCCTGAGGGATAGGATTTATGATCATTTGGAAAGATACAGCTTAATCCAGTATAGTCAGCACTGATTTGTGAGGGGTAAATCTTGCCTCACAAGTTTGATTGTGTTCTTTGTGGAGGTAACTAAGTAAATAGATGAAGGTAGAGCAGTTGATGTTGTATATATGGATTTTAGTAAGGCATTTGATAAGGTGCCCCATGGTCGGCTCATGTAGAAAGTAAGGAGGCATGGCATAGAGGGAAATTTGGCCGATTGGAGCAGTAACTGGCTATCACATAGAAGACAGAGGGTGGTGGTAGATGGTAAATTTTCATCCTGGAGCCCAGTCACCAGCAGTGTACCACGGGGATCAGCGCTGGGTCCTCTGCTATTTGTGATTTTTATCAATCACTTGGATGGTGGAGTTGAAGGTTGGGTTAGTAAATTTGCTGATGACACCAAGATTGGTGGAGTAGTGGATAATGTGGAGAGCTGTTGTAGGCTGCAAAGAGACATTGATAGGATGCAGAGCTGGGCTGAAAAGTGGCAGATGGAGTTTAACCCTGATAAGTGTGAGGTGATTCATTTTGGTAGGACAAATTTGAATGCGGATTACAGGGTTAACGGCAGGGTTCTGAAGAATGTGGAGGAGCAGAGCGATCTTGGAGTCCATGTCCATAGATCTCTGAAAGTTGCCACCCAAGTGGATAGAGCCGTGAAGAAAGCCAATAGTGTGTTAGCATTTATTAACAGGGGGATTGAGTTTAAGAGCCGTGTGGTTATGCTACAACTGTACAAGACCTTGGTTAGACCACATTTGGAGTATTGTGTGCAATTCTGGTCACATAGGAAGGATGTGGAAGCATTGGAAAGGGTGCAAAGTAGATTTACCAGGATGCTGCCTGGATTGGAGGGTAGGTCTTATGAGGAAAGGTTGAGGGAGCTAGTGCTTTTCTCATTGGAGCGAAGGAGGGGGATGAGAGGTGACTTAATTGAGGTGTATAAGATGATGAGAGGGATAGATAGAGTGGACGTTCAGCACCTTTTTCCTCGGGTGGATGTAGCTATTACAAGGGGGGCATAACTATAAGGTTCATGGTGGAAGATATAGGAGGGATGTCAGAGGTAGGTTATTTACTCCGAGAGTGCTTGGGGTGTGGAATGTACTCCCAGCTATGGTAGTGGAGTCGGACACTTTCGGAACTTTCAAGCGGTTATTGGATAGGCATATGGAGTGCACTAGAATGATTGGGAATAGGTTAATTTGATCTTAGTTTCAGACTAGTTCGGCGCAACATCGTGGACCGAAGGGCCTGTACTGTGCTGTTATGTTCTATGAAATGAAAGCTGCCAAAGTGGGTTTGGAGTTCAGAGGAAATGCCTGAATAGCAGCAACCCAGCACAGGATGTTAATACAGCAGTGGAGTTGGACTGTAGAAAAGAGCAGAGCTGGAAAGTGCGAGGTGAAGAGAATAGAACAAAGGAATAAGGAGAGAGAAAAGACTAGCAGAGAGGGAGAAGAGCAGGGCAGTAGGATGGGAGGGGAGATAGTAATGGAATGGCAAGGATGCGGGGGGGAAAGGGCTGGGAAGAGAGGAATTTACGGTGCAGTAGGATAGAATAATAGGAAGAGATTGGGACATAGAATGATAGAAGCTGATGAAATGCAAGAGAGAGAGAGGGATTAATGGATTGATTCGTTGTAGTCTTCAGTATTAATGAATTTTCTTCTGGCCCAAGATACAAAAAATATTGTGACTGATGCATAATGAATACTGCAGTAACAGCAATTTCTAGTGCCATTTAATGTAATAAAATGGCAAAAGGTATTCAAGAGGACCATTAAAAAGTAATGTTCGACCACAAGGAAATATTTAGATGACCAAAAGCTTGGTCAACGGTATAGGTTTTGAGAAGTACGTTAATGGAAGAAGGATAAGTCTAATTTGCTTTGGGGAGATTTAGTAAGAGCGTTCCAGAAGCTCGGGGCTAGATGGGGAGAAGAAAAGACTATGAAAATAAAGATGAGAATTTTAAAATTGAGGTTTTGCTTGACTGGGAGCCAATGTAAGTCAGTAAGCACAAGGATGATTGGTGAACAGGACTTGGTGTGAGTAAGAACATGGGTATCAGAGTTTTGGATGACCTTGGACTAATAGAAGGTAGAACATCGGAGGCCAGCCAGGACTGCGTCAGGTTAATCAAGTCTGGAGATAACAGAGGCGTAAACGAGGGTTTCAGTAGCAGATGAGCTAAGGCGGGGAGAACAGGTGATATTACAGTGAGGGAATTAGGTTGTTTAGTGTTGGCTCTGGAGTCATATAGTATATAAGAGGCCCTTCAGTCCATTAAGCCTGCACCGATCAAAACGACATTAAATCTACGCTAGTCCCACTTTTCAGCATTTGGCCCATAGCCTAAAATGTTATGGCATTTCAAGTGCTCATCTATTTTTAAAGGTTGCGAGGTTTCTCGACTCTAGTACCCTCCCAGGCAGTGCATTCCAGACTGCCACCACCCTCTAGGTGAGCAGGTTTTTCCTCAAATCCCCTTTACACTTACCCTACACCTTAAAATTATGCCTCCTCCTCATTGACCCTTAGTTATTGACCCTTCAACTAAGGGGAACAGCTGTTTCCTATCCACCCTGTCCATACCCCTCATAGTTTTATACACCTCAATCCGGTCCCCCCTTGGCTTTCTCTACTCTAAAGAAAACAACCAGAGCCTAACCAGCCTCTCTTCATAGCTGAAATGCTCTATCCCAGGCACCAGCCTTGTGAATTTCCTCTGCACCTTTTCCAGTGTAATCACGTTCTTCCTATAGTAACTTTCACAGTAACTTCATTGCAGTGTTAATGTAGGCCTACTTGTGACAATAAAGATTATTATTATTATTAGTGAGGTAACCAGAGCTGCACACCGTACTCTAGCTGTGGCCTAAACAAAGTCCTGTATAGCTCCAACATAACCTCTCTACTCTTAGAATCTGTGCCACAACTGCCAATGGCAAGTGTCCTGTCTGCCGCCTTAACTACCCTATTAACCTATCCTGCCACCTTCATGGATCTGTGGACAAGAGCCCCAAGATCCCTCTGTTCCTCTGAGCTTCCTAGTGTCCTGCCATTCATTGAGTACTCCCTTGTCTTGTTTTTCCTTCCAAAGTGCATCACCTCGCACTTTTCTGGGTTAATTTAGTCATTATGTGGTCAGGAGCAATCCACCTGACCTCACATCTTTGGACTGTGGGAGGAAAATGGAGCTCCCGGAGGAAACCCACGCAGACACAGGGAGAAAGTAAAAACTCCAAACACAGTCGCCCGAGACCGGAATTGAACCTGGGTCCCTGGAGCTGTTAGGAAGCACTGCTAACCACTGTGCTGCCCATAATTAAGGGCAATTTAGCATGGCCAGTTCACCTAACCGGCACATCTTTTTGGGTTGTGGGGGTGAGACCCACCCAGACAAGGGAGAATGTGTATATTCCACACTGACAGTGACCCGGGGCAGAGATCGAACCTGGGTCCCCGCGCCATGAAGCAGCAGTGCTAACCACTGTGCCACCGTGCTGCAGTCTTGATGCAGCATCTCGTTGCAGTGGAGGCGGATGCAATTACAGAGTGGAACGTTTACAGAGACATTTCTATCACAAAATCAAACAGAGCAATTTAAAATGGCAAGAAGTTCCCAGGCAGTATATACAAGTATGAGATCCATACTTTTGTGCATAAATATGAGTTTGCAAATATGCGTTTTGAGCAAGAGAGGGCATTTGGATAAAGTGCATCAATAAAGTATGATTTTTACAATTAATGCAGTATACAAATAATTTTTTGATGCATTTATTTTAAGGAACATGTTTGTAAACTCATACATACAAGTAATTGTAATAAATACTATTGATCTGTTGCAAGTCATTCATGAAGTTTTTAGATCACCTGTGGAAGCAGACAGGACAAATGAGCAGTGGATTCAGGATTTCCCTGGCAAAATTGTGAACCAGTGTAGATGGTCCAGAACCTTCTCGATCAGGTCTAACGTAGTCTAAAGTAATTGAAAGTATGTTATCTTGTAGTTTTGGAAGGTTTTTCAAAAGAAAATTCAATAAAATCTGTGTCACTTGTTTGCAATTTGCTTTAAGGGCTGTAACTTCCAAACTCCCCAGCATTAGATATGGGGGTACCCCAAGAAGTACTGGGGAATTCTTCTCGGAACTTTAACGGTAAGGGTTTGCACGACAATTGCCCAGAAGTGGCAATTCTTCTAGACAATTGCCCTGCGCAAGGAACCATCCGAAAATTCAATTTAAATCACTAACTTCAAATGATTCCACCAGGGTTGCACCAATGCTTACCCAGAAGTTAAAAGAATTAAAACCTTTCTAAATTCAGGATAACTACTGTAAACACTCAGACCAACATCCACGGGACCCACCCCATCCTCAGGCCACCCCAATTTTATCCACTTACTGTAGACACTGCCCTTCTCCCTGACCTGCCAATTTCACTGGGCCCTTCAAACTTGCCTGCTTTACTGCAGTTAGTGCTGTAAAAAAGGAGACATTGCCTACCTCAAATCCGCTAGGGCCTGTGGGGAGTGTTTTGATGCAGGCCCCAAGCTCTGGCCACCAGAAGTATCAGCGCAATTTTCAAGACCAGGTTAGTGTGCATTCAATTCTTCTAATTCCTGTGGGACATCTCTTTCCAACGCTAGTCGTAAGTTATGGTCCATTGTTGTTGGGGGAAAAATGCTGAGGTGTTTTCTTAATTGAAATGAACTATTATGGTATGGAGCAGTCTAGTGAACCATTTTTTTTTGTTTTAAATCTTTTCAAATTAGTGTATGGAGAAAGTGTGTTTAGAAATTGCACTTTTCAATATAATGCAATGTTGGGTATATGAAATTTGTGATGTTTTCCTGTGGGAGTACTGTAGATGATATGAAATGAAAATCGCCTATTGTCACATGTAGGCTTCAAATGAAGTTACTGTGAAAAGCCCCTAGTCGCCACATTCCGGCGCCTGTACAGGGAGGCTGGTACGGGAATTGAACCGTGCTGCTGGCCTGCCTTGATCTGCTTTAAAAGCTAGCTATTTAGCCCTGTGCTAAACCAGTCCCTGTGTTATCTGCCCCACTGCACCCTGCCGATACATCTGTAAAGTGTAATGCTGGATGAGAAACGTTTGCACTATATTCATTCTAAGTTTGAAAAGCAGCCAATAGTAGTTGTAGGTAATATCTTTATTAGCGTTTGTTGTGTCTAAAGGGAACATTTTCAGCAATGTAACACACAGGTGATTGAAGCTGATAGAGGTTTGAGCACGTTTAGCTGATGAGTTAAAAATATTACAAAGCATTTTGAAACTGCTTTTAAGAATCTTGCCCTTATAGTATATTGGTACTAGTTTACAAAATGAGCTTTGCAGCAATACTGTAAATTATCTGAGGACTGGATCAAAACCTATTGGAGCCATCCTTTATGACAGTCTGTATCTAATATTTTGTTAACTACAATGCAGGTTGTCCGTATATTAAATGGCCAGCAGCAACCTTTGAGACTTAAAAATATCCCTTGTAGCCTTTTTTTTGTGCAAAGCTGATTAAACTTGTAAAATGTAAATTAATCATTATACCCTGGCTCCTTGCCAGATTTTCTGGTAAAGTCTAATATGAGCAGAGAGGAGAAAATGATGGATAGGCAATTTCATCTTTAACGGCTAGAATTTTACTGCAACTCTTGTTTTCAACTCTTGTTAGTATAAAATTTATCTGATGCTACGAAAACATTAAAAAGAGATTTTGTACTAATGCTAGTTGTTTCTTTTCTTTAGTGGTCCTAATCGAGGTCACTACATTGCAATAGTAAAGAGCCATGACTTTTGGTTGCTGTTTGATGATGATATAGTAGAGGTATGTTTATTTAAAGTTAATACTGAATTTTAAATATTTAGTATAATTAGCATACAATTTTGAAAAGCACCTTTTATGTTTTGACTTGCATTAAGTATGATTTGATTATGCTGTGCGATGTCAAATATTGCAGCTATTTAAGAAAATTTTATTATATACTTGAAACTTGAATTTAAAAGGAACATGGAAGTTTGTATGGCTCTATTACCATGTCTACAACTGTGTTAAACCATATTGATGTAGTTATTAACTAATATATCTGGGACCTTAACAATGTTAGGCTGATAGCAGATCTGGTGAATTTTTCCCAACTATTGTTGTCTAATCTACAGAAACCTGAAAAATGGTGTTATGATCCCAGTTGGTATTAAAACTGGGCAGGAGGATCCCAGAATGGAGCTCTGGCTCAAAAGACTGTAACATTAACTTTTTTAATAAAACACAGAGGAAGAGTCATGGGGCCACTAATTAGTTTGAACAACAATAAGAAAACATTTATTAAACATGAAAATATTAGATTATGACACAATATTCTTTTACCCCCCCGTTGGTTTCACGATTACACTGATGTTAAGATTAATACGAATTACAGTGTACATCTTAAACTACAATGGTCCCATTAACACACACTCCTTTTTAAGCACACAGATTGGCTGTGGTCAAATACACTCCGCTCTGAACCCAAGTTAGTGTCTGTGGATTTCTTCTCCGAAACCCCAAATGATTGTCACATGAGAGTTTCAAAGCTCCACTCCCAAAAACACACTTTAAAATCTTCTCTCATAATAATCCTTTCCCTTATCGATTTTCATTCCGAAAACTAGTCCAGGTTTTACAAATTACTCTTTTAAACGAAGCTTCCGCTCCACTTTTAACAGCGAATCCAGTCCAAGATTTTCAACCCTCCCTTTAGGATTTCTTTGTCTTGAATGCTGTGCGAACTGTTGACAAATGCTTTAACTGTCGATTCCCTGACTTTTATTACTCAAATGTTTGAGTAACCTCTGGGGCCTGCTGTCCCACTTTAAATCTGGTACTACAATTGTCTATTTAACTCAGAACACTTTGATTACTTTCCTTGAATTCTTCTGAACAATACCCTGGTCTCTTTTCCCTTAACTCCAGTTATCTTAATCATTCTTTCTGTCCCAATTCCCAGGACTGCCACTTGTTCCTTGGCAAATCTGCAGCTCTGTAACTCCCTTGTCCTGTCCAGCATCTCCTGGCAAAGTTGAGAGATGTTCACTCCCCAGTGTCCTGTCTCCAACTGCAATATATACACAGCTAAAACTTAAAAGCATTTCTATCCTTACAAGGGTCTCCAGTCGCTAAGCGATCCCTGCTGCTACTATTTGTTTTTCACGCTGTAGCCCTCTCTAAGCATAATAGAAACACAGTTGGGAATTAACCAACACCCACACATACAAACACCTTGTCCAGCAAGAATCTACCCATAGGTTTTACCCTTCCTGACTCAGAAATATTAATTTAAATCCACTCAAAACAAACCGTATTTCTAATGTTTATCAATACAAATATAAATCCCTTAAAACTACCTTTGTTTTCCTAACAAACTGAAAAGAAAAAATAATCTGAAAAACCGAGTTATATACCCTCCCAATTCACAGTTTATGTTCCAATTTTACAAAAATATGGTTCATTTTTAAAACTGAAGGTTCTCCAGATTACTCTTGAATGATGAAATCTTAATATTCCATAAAGCCATAAGAAGTACGAACAGAAATAGGCTGTTTGGCCTGACACGTCTGCTTTGCTATTTAATGGAATCATGACTGGGCGGCACGGTGGTACAGCGATTAGCACTTCTGCTCACAGCTCCAGGGACCCAGTTTTGATTCCGACACGGGTGACTTTGTGGACTTTGCACATTCTCCCTGTGTCTGAGTGGGTTTCTCTGTGTCCTCCGCTTTACTCCCACAGTCTAAATATGTGCAGTTTAGCTGGATTGGCCATTCTAAATTGCCTCTTAGTGTCTAAAGGTTGTGTGGAGTTACGTGGATAGGGCGGGAGATTGGGTGCTCTTTCAGAGGGTCGGTGTAGGCTGGAATGGCCTAATGGTCTCCTTCTGCACTGTAGGGATTCTATGACTGAATTGATGTGATAATCCTCAACTCCACTTTCCTGTCTTAACCCCATAACCCTTGATTCCCTTACTGATTAAAAATATGTCTGTTTCAGCCTTGAGCATACTTAACCCAGCCTCTACGGCCTTCTGTGGTAAAAAAATTCCACATATTCACTACCCTCTGAAAGAGGAAATTCCTCCTCATAGGGGGGTTTAAACTAATGCAGCAGGGGCATGGGAACCTGGATTGTAGTTTTAGGGTAAGGGAGAATGAGAGTATAGAGGTCAGGAGCACAGATTTGACGTCGCAGGAGGGGGCCAGTGTTCAGGTAGGTGGTTTGAAGTGTGTCTACTTCAATGCCAGGTAGGGGAACTGGCAGCATGGGTTGGTACTTGGGACTTCGATGTTGTGGCCATTTCGGAGACATGGATAGAGCAGGGACAGGAATGGATGTTGCAGGTTCCGGGGTTTAGGTGTTTTAGTAAGCTCAGAGAAGGAGGCAAAAGAGGGGGAGGTGCGGCGCTGCTAGTCAAGAGCAGTATTACGGTGGCGGAGAGGATGCTAGATGGGCACTCTTCTTCCGAGGTAGTATGGGCTGAAGTTAGAAACAGGAAAGGAGAGGTCACCCTGTTGGGAGTTTTTTATAGGCCTCCTAATAGTTCTAGGGATGTAGAGGAAAGGATGGCGAAGATGATTCTGGATAAGAGCGAAAGTAACAGGGTAGTTATTATGGGAGACTTTAACTTTCCAAATATTGACTGGAAAAGATATAGTTTGAGTACAATAGATGGGTCGTTTTTTGTACAGTGTGTGCAGGAGGGTTTCCTGAAACAATATGTTGACAGGCCAACAAGAGGCGAGGCCACGTTGGATTTGGTTTTGGGTAATGAACCAGGCCAGGTGTTGGATTTGGAGGTAGGAGAGCACTTTGGGGACAGTGACCATAATTCGGTGACGTTTACGTTAATGATGGAAAGGGATAAGTATACACCGCAGGGCAAGAGTTATAGCTGGGGGAAGGGCAATTATGATGCCATTAGATGTGACTTGGGGGGCATAAGGTGGAGAAGTAGGCTGCAAGTGTTGGGCACACTGGATAAGTGGGGCTTGTTCAAGGATCAGCTGCTGCGTGTTCTTGATAAGTATGTACTGGTCAGGCAGGGAGAAAGGTGTCGAGCGAGGGAACCGTGGCTTACCAAGGAAGTGGAATCTCTTGTTAAGAGGAAGAAGGAGGCCTATGTGAAGATGAGGTGTGAAGTTTCAGTTGGGGCGATGGATAGTTACAAGGTAGCGAGGAAGGATCTAAAGAGAGAGCTAAGACGAGCAAGGAGGGGACATGAAAGTATTTGGCAGGAAGGATCAAGGAAAACCCAAAAGCTTTCTATAGGTATGTCAGGAATAAGCGAATGACTAGGGAAAGAGTGGGACCAGTCAAGGACAGGGATGGGAAATTGTGTGTGGAGTCTGAAGAGATAGGCGAGATACTAAATGAATATTTTTCGTCAGTATTCACTCAGAAAAAAGATAATGTTGTGGAGGAGAACGCTGAGCCCCAGGCTAATAGAATAGATGGCATTGAGGTACGTAGGGAAGAGGTGTTGGCAATTCTGGACAGGCTTAAAATAGATAAGTCCCCGGGACCTGATGGGATTTATCCTAGGATTCTCTGGGAGGCCAGGGAAGAGATTGCTGGACCTTTGGCTTTGATTTTTATGTCATCATTGGCTACAGGAATAATGCCAGAGGACAGCAAATGTGGTCCCTTTGTTCAAAAAGGGGAGCAGAGACAACCCCGGCAACTATAGACTGGTGAGCCTCACGTCTGTAGTGGGTAAAGTCTTGGAGGGGATTATAAGAGACAAGATTTATAATCATCTAGATAGGAATAATATGATCAGGGATAGTCAGCATGGCTTTGTGAAGGGTAGGTCATGCCTCACAAACCTTATTGAGTTCTTTGAGAAGGTGACTGAACAGGTAGATGAGGGTAGAGCAGTTGATGTGGTGTATATGGATTTCAGCAAAGCGTTTGATAAGGTTCCCCACGGTAGGCTATTGCAGAAAATACGGAGGCTGGGGATTGAGGGTGATTTAGAGATGTGGATCAGAAATTGGCTAGCTGAAAGAAGACAGAGGGTGGTGGTTGATGGGAAATGTTCAGAATGGAGTACAGTCACAAGTGGAGTACCACAAGGATCTGTTCTGGGGCCGTTGCTGTTTGTCATTTTTATCAATGACCTAGAGGAAGGCGCAGAAGGGTGGGTGAGTAAATTTGCAGACGATACTAAAGTCGGTGGTGTTGTCGATAGTGTGGAAGGATGTAGCAGGTTACAGAGGGATATAGATAAGCTGCAGAGCTGGGCTGAGAGGTGGCAAATGGAGTTTAATGTAGAGAAGTGTGAGGTGATTCACTTTGGAAGGAATAACAGGAATGCGGAATATTTGGCTAATGGTAAAGTTCTTGAAAGTGTGGATGAGCAGAGGGATCTAGGTGTCCATGTACATAGATCCCTGAAAGTTGCCACCCAGGTTGATAGGGTTGTGAAGAAGGCCTATGGAGTGTTGGCCTTTATTGGTAGAGGGATTGAGTTCCGGAGTCGGGAGGTCATGTTGCAGCTGTACAGAACTCTGGTACGGCCGCATTTGGAGTATTGCGTACAGTTCTGGTCACCGCATTATAGGAAGGACGTGGAGGCTTTGGAGCGGGTGCAGAGGAGATTTACCAGGATGTTGCCTGGTATGGAGGGAAAATCTTATGAGGAAAGGCTGATGGACTTGAGGTTGTTTTCGTTGGAGAGAAGAAGGTTAAGAGGAGACTTAATAGAGACATACAAAATGATCAGGGGGTTGGATAGGGTGGACAGTGAGAGCCTTCTCCCGCGGATGGAAATGGCTGGCACGAGGGGACATAACTTTAAACTGAGGGGTAATAGATATAGGACAGAGGTCAGAGGTAGGTTCTTTACGCAAAGAGTAGTGAGGCCGTGGAATGCCCTACCTGCTACAGTAGTGAACTCGCCAACATTGAGGGCATTTAAAAGTTTATTGGATAAACATATGGATGATAATGGCATAGTGTAGGTTAGATGGCTTTTGTTTCGGTGCAACATCGTGGGCCGAAGGGCCTGTACTGCGCTGTATTGTTCTATGTTCTATCTCTGTCTTACTGAGATTATGTCTCTGGTCCTCGACTCTCCCATAAGGTGAACAACCTATCAGCATCTACCTTGTCACCCTGTCCAAGTTCCCTGAGAATCCTATATGTCTTAATAAGGTTGCCTCTCAATCTTCTTAACTCCAATGAGTAAGAAACAAACTCAGCCTCTTATAACAAAATCCCTCCTAACCAGGGATCAACTTCGTGAACCTTTTCCGGACTGCCTCCAATGCCAGTGTATGTTTCCTTAGATAAGGGAACCAAAACCGTTAACAGTATTCCAAGTATGGTCTAACTAGTGCCTAGTATTTCCTATTTTTACTATACTATAAGTATAGTACTTCCCTATTTTACACACCCTTTAAAATAAAGGCTAACATTCCCCATTACCTGCTGAACTTGCATACTCACTTTTTGTGATTTATGCATGAGGACCCCCAAATCGCCTCTGTGCTGCATCTTTCTTTGAAATAATATTCAGCGTCTTTATTCATGGAATCCCTACAGTGCAGAAGGAGGCCATTCAGCCCATAGAGTCTGCACCGACTCTCTGAAAGAGCACCCTGGAGCCCTATCCCTGCAACCCCATAACTCCATCCAACATACACATCCTTGGACACTAAGGGACAATTTAGCATGGCCAATCCACCTAACCTACACATCTTTGGACTGTGGGAGGAATCTTGAGCACTCGGAGGAAATCCATGCAGACACGGGGAGAGGTGCAAACTCCACACAGTCACTCAATGCTGGAATTGAACCTTGGTCCCTGGCACTGTGAGGCAGCAGTGCTAGCCACTGTGCCAAAGTTCTTCCTACCAAAGTGCAAAACGTCACATTTTCCTTCATTATATTCCATCTGCCAAATTTTTGCCGACTCACCTAACCTGTCTATATCCCTCTGCATACTATCTGTGTCATCCTCACCACTGCCTTCCCACTTATGTTGGTGACATCTGTAAACTTGACAGTAGTACATTCACTTCCCTCACCAAGTCATTGCCCCAGCACTGATCTTTGTGGCACTCCATTAGTTATTGGTTGCCAACCTGAAAATACCCTTTTCATCCCAACTCTTCTATTAGTTAGCCAATCTTCTATCCATGTCAATATACTATCCTCAAAATCATGGGCTTTTATTAAGTAGCCTTTCGTGTGGTACCTTTATTGAATGCTTTTTGGAAATCCCAAGTATATTACATCTACTGGTTTCCCTTTATCTATCCTGCTCGGTACTACCCCAAAGAATTCTAATAAACTTGTCGGGAATGATTTCCTCTTCATGAAGTCATGCTGACTCTGCTTGATTATATTATGCATTTCTAAATGCTCTGCTATTACATCCTTTATAATGACTCGTAACATTTTCCCAAATGTCAGATGTTAAGCTAACTGCCCAATAGTTACTTGTTTTATGTCTCCCTTTTTGAATAAGGGAGTTTTATGGAATGCTATTAGTGTCTTCTACTGTGGTATTTGTCTAACTCCTCTGCCATTTCTTGGTTCCCCATTATTATTTCCCCAGTCTCATTCACTAAGGGGCCTATGTTCATTTTGGCCTCTCCCATTTTTATATTACTTGCTAGTTTGTCCTCATAGTTTATCTTCTCCCTCTTTATTATTTTTGGTCATCTTTTGTTGGTTTTTAAAACTTCCCCAATCCTATGGTTTACCACATTGCCACATATGTTTTTTTCTTTCAGTTTAATACTATCCTTCACTTCCTAGGTTTATCCCCTTCCTAAAATCCTCCTTCCTCACTGGGATATAATTTTGTTGTGAGTTGTGAACTATTTTCATAAACGTCTGCCATTGCTGATCAACCATCTTTTCTGCCCAACTCCTTTCTCAGTCCACTCCTGCCAACTCTGCCCTCATTCCTTTGTAATTACCCTATTTAAGTTTAGCACAGTTGTTTCTGACACAAGTTGCTCACTCTCAAACTGAATGCTAAATTCTACCATGTTATGGTCACTGCTTCCTAGGGGATCTTTTACTCTGAAATTATTTATTAATCCTGCCTCATTTTACATTACGAGATCCAAAATAGCATGATCTCAGGTTGGATCCACAACATATTGTTCTAAGAAATAGTCCCAAATATACTCTATTAATTCTTCCTCTTGGCTACCTCTACCAATTTCATTTTCTCAATCCACATGAAGATTGAAGTCACCCATGATTAATGTGCTGCCTTTTATATTTTTCGTTCTACCTTCTAGCTACTGTTAGAGGGCCTATAAATTACTCCCACCAGTGTCTTTTTCCCTTATTTTTTCTGAAGTCCACCTGTATGGATTCTATGGCCGGGTTTCTCTGAGCCACCGTGCCAAAACCGCGCTCGGCGCGGGGGCGGAGAATGGGGGTCTCAGACCCGCGGCGCAGGGGTGTGATTCTCTGTGGAGCCTCAAGCCTCGTGGTCGACGCGGCGCCGGTCGGGGGCAGTTGAAAGAAGCCCCTGCAGCGATTCTCTGCAATCGACCGGCCGAGTTCCGCCGCCGTGGTTCCAACCTGGTTCCACCCAGCGGGAGCTCGGACTCGCGGTCGCACTGGCTGTCCTTGTGGGGGGGCGGGGGGATCAGACTCTTGGGGGGGGGGGGGGCCTCCACGATGGACAGGTCCACGTTCGGGGGCTACCTATCGGCGGGTGCGCGCGATCCGGGGGGGGGGGGCCATCTTCTTCCGCGCTGGCCCGGTGTGTGGCTCCGCAATGTTGCGCAGGGGCTGCGCGAATACGGCCACTGGCGCATGCTTGGACCTGCGGCTGGAAGTGCAGGGCCCCGTATCGGAAGCAGGAGCTGCACGGCGCACGCCGGGGCCCTGCTGTCCCTCTTAAAACTGGAGAATCACTCCAGACTTTTTTCTATGTTTGTGCACTCTGTCCCTCCTATCACATTGTTGGTGTTCCTCCTGTCACATTTGTGGGTATCGTTACCTGATTAGATGCCATACAATGCTGCCATATCCTTTTGCTTTGTATCGCTTCTCCAGAACTTCCCCCCCCCCCCTATAGTTAGTTTAAAGCCCTCTCATGCGATGTGCAAGAACACTGGTCCCAGCAAGGTTCAGATGTAGAACATCCCAATGGTACAGCAGTCATCCTCAGTGCGGATGCCAATGCCCCACGAACCAAAGCCCACTCTTTGAGCAACGTATTCATCTCTCTAATTTTATATACCCTATGGAAGTTTATACATGGCTCGGGTACTAATCCAAAGATTATAACCCTGGGGGTTTGCGTTGTCTAATTTAGTGTTTAGCTCCTCACATTCTCTGTGCAGAGTCTCTTTCCTCGTTCTCCCTATGTCACTGGTACCTAAATGGAGTACGTAAATGAATTATCCCCTTCCACTGCAGATTCCTCACCAGCCCAGAGCAGGTGTCCCAAATACTGGCACCATGCAGGCAACACGGCTGCCTGGGCTCTCGTTCCTTGCTACAGAGAACAGTGTCATTCCCCCTCACTATGCTGTCCCATCTACCACTACATTCGTATATGTCCCCCTCACTTGAATGACTTTCTGTACCACATGCCCCAGTCTCATCTAAACCAGCTGAAAGAACCTCCAAGCCTGTTGGATAATGCAGAGGATGACACTCCTGCCCTAGGGTCCCCTTTCCTGCCTCAGCTGCAGCCACACCCCTTCTGTCCCTGACCACTTTCCAAACCAGAAGATTCTACGTTAAGAGATGTGATCTCCTCCTGAAACAATGAGTCCAGATAACTCTCACCCCTCCTGATGTGCCACAGTGTCCAAAGCTCAACCTGCAATTCAATGATCAGCCATGGTCATAATGAATGGTGGTGCAGGCTCGAAGGACCAATGGCCTTCTCCTGCTTCTATTTTCTATGTATGTTTCTGTGTGACTGGGCCAAAGTTCCTCAAGCTGCAGACACTTACTGCAGACATGCTTGTCCTGGATCACTGTGGCATCCATGAGCTCCCATATGCTGCAGTCTTGACGCATTACCTGTCCTGCCATGCTTATGAGCTTTAATTAACTATTTTATTCAGTTATTTCTTTTATTTTCGATATTCATCAGTCTTATCTCAAACGCCAGTACTATTTTAACCTTTCGGAACATAGACCCTGACCACTTAGCGATATTCTCTTAAGAACACTCTGTTGGGCAGCACGGTAGCACAGTGGTCAGCACTGTGGCTTCACAGCTCCAGGTCCCAAGTTCGAGTCCCGGCTGGGTCACTGACTGTGCAGAGTCTACACGTTCTCCCCATGCCTGTGTGGGTTTCCTCCGGGTGTTCCGGTTTCCTCCCACAAGTCCCAAAAGATGTGCTGTTAGGTAATTTGGGCATTCTGAATTCTCCCTCTGTACCCGAAGAGGTGCTGGAATGTGGCAACTTCAAAGTAACTTCATTGCAATGTAAGCCTTCTTGTGACAATAAAGATTATTATTATTAGCTGTTCGGCTCAGTGAGTCGACTCTCTCCATTCACCACTCTCTACATTCAATGAGATCGTGGCTGACCTGTACCTGCACTCCAGTTATCCTCATTAGCTTCATATCCGTTGATACCCATATCTATCAAAAATAACAATCTCAGTTTTGAAAGTGCTAATTCTCCCAACAACTACCGCCTTTTGGGGGTGAGAATTCTGGATTTCAAGATTATCAATGTTTAGTTTCAAAAAATATATGTAAATATATATAAATATATATACTGTGAAATACTCAACATAGCTCCTTCCTTAGATCTTGTGTTCGGGCATGTTAGGCTCGAATATTCTGGGGGGGGGGGGAAATGTAATTGCATTGCAACTGAAAAATTTATAAACTTTGTTATCTTACCCTTCAGGACATCATTGTTTAAATTAAGACTTTAAAATATTAAACAAGGTGGTGGAAGTAGATTAATTAATAACCTTCCAAAGAAAGTTGGATGTATACACAAAAAGGAAGGATTTGCAGAGCTACGGCAAAGAACCAGGAAGTGGGCCTAATTAATAGCTCTTTCAGAGTGCCAGGGCAGGCATGAAGGGCTGAATGGTTTCCTACATGAATCACTGTGCCTCTGCAGATCTAAGACACACCTTTTTGTGATATTAACTGTGCTGAGATAAGCAGCTCAACTGAAGGAGTGGTTTTTCTTTTGTTTGGCAAACCTTCAAAGCATAGTTCTAACCGCACTTCAAGGTTAAATTTGGACAGTAAACAGACAGAATTTCCCATCTCTGGCAGAAATCCATACATAGTACATTTGGAAGTGATCCTTTGTGTTAGAATCTTTTTTTAAATTCTAAAGTGAGAGATGAAGAAAAAAATGTAGGTGGCTGTTTTGAAATACTCTGCTGAACTACTTCATAATTAAATGTTAAACTTATCTTGACTGGTATCTTAATTGTCCCTTCTTACTCTGGCCATTGTTATGCTTTAGAACTGGGTAGAGGCAGAATACCCAGTGGAGTTTCATGATGTCAAATGGTGAGGAAGTTCTGATCCTAAATTGCTTCTCGTCAGCGATTCAGTAACATACAGCATTGCATCAAAGCAAGATTACGGCACAAAAGAAAGGGTAACTTTACCTTTTCAAACAACATTTTGGAGCAATGGTGCATTTCATTTCTGTACACCGTACTCCTCTTGCAATTCTGTTGCTTAAAATTACTATTAATCAATTACCTTTGAAGATCACTGCTGATTTTGAGATGGAGGCCTTGTTCAAGTATTGCATCTATCTTTGTTGTAAATCACTAGGAGTGATTTGCTTAAGTCAAGGATATCAAAGAATAGAAGTCTGAGTTGGTTAAATAGTGTTGAAATGTTGATCAGACATTATCTAATTGAATAACGCAATAGGCACAAGGGGCTGAATGGCCCATCCAGTAACTCTGTTATTCCCAATAATCTGCATTGTGCACATTATTTGCAACTACACTTAAGTGATGATTCCATCAATTAAAATAATCCTTTTTATTCAATGCATATTGCTTTTACTTCTTTCAGAATATTTGACCCCAAGTTTCCATTGTGGTTCTGCCATTCTCTTGCCAACAATTTGGTGGGATGTCTTTAGAACTCTAAAGAAGTGGCTTAGCTGTTAAACATTGGTGAATGAACTCATGAAGCACTAAGCACAACAGATGACTTGCTAACATTGAAAAGTTTATCCAGCAGTGCAAGAATTAGAAATAGGATGACAATAACATTGTGGTCAATGTAAACATAGCCAAACATTGGCAGTAAAATTCTCCTTGGATAATAAGGCAAAACAGGTGACCTATTATGCTGTCCAATCAATGTAAAACAGGCTTCTGATTTGCTATCACCTTTTTACATTGCCGCTGAAGACAAATTTCATCCCTGTTGACTTGTCAAGTAGAGGGTTGCCCCAGCTGACAGTGAAGGTTATTATTCAGCTGGAGTAAGTAAGGGCTTTTGACAGTAAGCGAGACAGGTACACAGGTAGTCTTTATTTATTAATCTTTATTCTCTATTTCATGTGTAGTATGTTTACTACTTGGGCAAAAGCCCTAACTTTCCTGTGAGATATTTGGGAACATAATTGCACTAAATTTGTTTGTTAGGCAGCTATTATAATTGAATTAAACTCTGTAGCTCTTTTTAAAAATTGTTAACAATGCTTATGTTGTCTACTGCACAGAAAATAGATGCACAAGCCATCGAAGAGTTCTATGGGTTGACATCCGATATCTCAAAGAACTCGGAGTCTGGTTATATCCTTTTCTACCAGTCCAGGGATTAAATGGATGCCGAGTGCAGGAGAACAGTTCCACCTCATTCACTTACCAATGCTCACCCTTGCAGAAACGAGGCATTGAGACCATGCAAATGAAAGAGGATGAGAGAACTTTTGAGTCTTGTTTGCAAAGCTTGGGTCACACTGGAGTAATACTGATTGTGATGGTAAAGCAAAAATATCCATGTAAACAAAACAGTTTTACTCATTGTGAAAGCACATTGAAATAAAGCATTAGCAGCTGTGTATAAGGAACGCTGTATAAGTGACACTGAACTGATGCTGTGATGCCAGTTCCAGAGCTCAAATCGACATTAGAGAAAGCAATGCATGCTAAATGCATACGTATGAAACCAAAGTGAACTGATGTTCTATCAGATTGATCTCTCTCTGGCTTCATCCTGTTGGCTTTTTAATTTATATAATTTTTACATTCTTAAATTTGGGAACTACTGAGATTAGATTTTTTTCCCTTTTAAAATAAATTACCAAAAACAATGACAGTTGATATTAACAAATTTGGGCAAAATTTCCCACCAAAGATGAATATGATATTGTGGATTATGTAAGGTGTTTACATCTCTTAAACATATTTGACTGACATCTAGCCTTGCAATTGTATCTACTTTCAATTTACACAAGGTAAATACATAATATATCTGCAGACTTGGTGTCAACTTGCGTTAAATTCAATTATTTCTTTTGTTTTACCACCTGTTCACACCTTGACACTATTCACAACATAATCTGGGGCTGATTGCTGGATAGTGATCTAATGCACAAGAAGCATTAACTATGAGTAGATGCAGGGCAGAGGCAATGGCAGGCAAAGAGTTGTAGAGCCTTGTAAATACTGCAGTGAAATAATTTGTTAGTGTCAAATAATTAAATGCGTTTTGTAAAGTATTTTTGTTATCCCAGAGAAACTGTAAAGTGACAGTGTTATAAAAGTAATTCCAATTTGCTTTTTGACTCAATGCATATAACATCACGAAAAAGTAAATAGACCCTATTTTAAATGTCTCACCTGAAGTGAAACACCCTTCTGTTCTGCCATATTGGAGTGTGCACTAATTATATTCTGTTGTATATAGTATGTAGATAATGTGATTACATGTTTAAGATCCATTAGTTTCTTTATAAATCATTTCAGTTTCTATAAATCTTTGATTATTTACTATTATGTACAGTATAATTATTCTTCATTGTAACATCTTATAATTTCTCCTGCATTAGTTGTTTGCATTGCTAACCTGATCAAGCACACTTCAATGTAGCAATTGAAGTAATCAATTTGTTTGCCTGAAAAATATGGTCTGTGTTCCCAAGCACTTAATTGAACTCACAGTCACAGATGAATGTAATATCTCAAGGCCCTGTTTAGACACCATGTGTACATTCAGATCTGTTTTGCATTTCTTTATGGGAATCAGAGTACACTGTTCGTATGGTACCTATACATTTGTAAATTTTATGTTAAAAATCCTACCTCCCATATTAATTTAAAATCTGGTCATGAATTTGAACCAAACCGATGTAATTTTATGAATTCTTTCTTCGCTCCTCCTGTGGTGCACACCAGCCCATGCCTCTGACAGTTGGTTTGACAGTCTGACTAATTGTACTGATTTAAGGCAGGAATGATGTGTAAATGGAGGTAGATTAATTGCAGTTCAAATTTTATAGAATCTGAGCACTCATTCTGGCTGATGACATAGATGAATATTGAAGACTGACAAAATTAATTTTAAAGTGGCCTGTATAAACGTTAAAGTAGGATTTAAGACCAGAATCACTGTTCTAAATATATCAGGTGGAGAAATTTACCACCTTTCTCTTGTACAGTACTTAATATCAAAACTTTGAAATCCTGTGAAGAATGTCTATCTGCTGCTAAACTGAACTTTAATTCATCAGAGAACATTCTGTAGCTTTTAGAATAATGCTTTTTTGACCTGTTGGCTCAGGAAATGCTGTGGTCTTAACATTTGATGCCATTTAACCCTTAGCATTTACCTTTAGGTATTTTTGAAAAGGAGAATAGTATCATGTTATTAGGGCAAGATGTAAACTTGTGGGGGCAGGCATTCAGATGATTATTTCTAAATGGATAGCTGAAATGCCCAAAATATTTTTTCCAAAATTGTATTTTTTAATTGAAGCCTGTTAGGCATTCTTTATAGTGCTTTAATCAATTCCCTTGTATTTTCTGCATTAAAGCTCACTTTAGGATTCAAGAATAAAGAAGCCATGTGCATTCAGTTGAATTTTTTCCCTTCCTCTCCACCTCCCCATTTTCGTGTTTGGAAGATTATATGCTTAACGGTTGCTACATATAGTTTCAAAAAAGAATACTTCAATCATATTAAAAAATAAAATAAATCAGTGATTAATTGAGATTTGTTAGACTATTGCAGCATTCTGCATTTGTTCCTGTATTATGCTTGGGATTTGTAAAAAGAAAATAGAGAAATGTTTTTGGTTGTGGATGTTAACGAACATTAGGAATTGGTTCATTATCGACTATTGTGCAGCTGTCAAATGGTGCAGAATTTGATTTTGGATATTTTAAATACTAGAAAATTGCATTTTAGCCATCAGAAATCAGGGCGATTGGGGGAAAAAGTAACCAGTAAATAATGCAACTGATTTATGTCTTTGTCGAGAAGCTCTTTGGGACACAGCAGCTGAATATTTTGTATATTGGGTCAGAAATTTCTACAGATAAAAGTATGTTCTTTGATAGCTTAATATTGTATGTATATATATTGAAAAATTACTCTAAATTATAAATTGCACTTTTGATACTGATTTTTAGGTGTATTTAAAGGGTTAATTGAGATGGCCTGTTGTTTAATTATGTTTTTGTCTTACAGAAATAAAAAAGATAATTTACAGGCCTAAAGACTGCTTGAATTTTATGTTTAACCTGTTGTGGTAATTATACAAACTATTCTTGAAGTACATATTCGTAACTTGTTTTGTTTAACCCCTTCTTTACACACCTCTGAGCATCAACATTACTTTTACATTTTTGTGCACTTGTCAAAAATAACTTAATTAGTGACAAATGACTTTTTGTGGGACTAAGACGTATATGTTGGGAAGATCTCTGAGGCTTCATATTCAGAGGGATGATCAATCTGGAATTGCAATCGATGTCAGCCGCATGCATAATTTCTTAAATCTATAATTGCTTTAGGATATATTAACAGATCTCATATGGTGTTGCTTGCAGCGGGGCACTTAACATGTAATATATATCTTTTAAAAAACAGATATATACTTTGCATTTGCTGTCCACAAATCCTATCTGTTCTAACACTTATTATGAACTAGTTGATCTCTGTCATTGGGGGTTAAGACCAAGAGTCTTTAGGTGAAGTAGTGTTACAAGACGGGAGCTAATTAGGCTAAAGCATGCAGCCATAATTCAGTTCCCATTTTAAAGTCATATAATTATTTCACCAATTTCCATCATAAAACCTTACATGTACATTTATAATAGAAGAATTAATCAAAACGTGTCCTGCAATTACACCCTCCTACCCGCTGTAATGCCTCGCCTGTGGGGGAGATGGGTTGGTTCATTAGAGACAGTGACATTTATATTGAAAATGCTTATAAAAATGTAAACATTAGAATTTAGGAAGAAAAAATATCAAGGCTTTTCATGTGTTACAAGTTGATTTTGTTTGGCAATGCACACTTAATCAAATGTGGCCTTTCTCTAATCTCTTTCGGACTGTATGATAATTGGACCAGATGTCACCATTTTAACACCATGCATTCTGTATATTTTTATGTCTTTAATATCTATATTTATAATGTA
This sequence comes from Scyliorhinus torazame, assembly GCF_047496885.1. Classification (NCBI taxonomy): domain Eukaryota; kingdom Metazoa; phylum Chordata; class Chondrichthyes; order Carcharhiniformes; family Scyliorhinidae; genus Scyliorhinus; species Scyliorhinus torazame. Next base: position 149,911,839 of record NC_092721.1, on the reverse strand, counting down.
AACTTATCATGCTGTAATTACACCCTTTCACCAGTGGTGATGCTGTAGTGCCTTCATTGAGTGGGTGTTGGGAGGGGACTGGAATTTAATTATAATCTAACAAGTTTTTGTAATAAATATTACCAAATGAATATATACTAAAACAGGGTACTAAGACAGAGTTCGTGCAGATAGAAATTAAATCTAGATAATTATACGGGAACCTTACTATATAGCCATTAGTGGGATTCTGTAAATAAACATCTATGTATCAATTTTATAATGAACGTTTACAATAAACATTTAACCACTAAGGTTTTTAATGAACCAATTAAATCATTTAGTATGTTTTTGTAGAGGTAAATTGCCTTTTTTCATCAATTGAAATTTCTTTTTTTTTAATAAACAATTTTATTGAGGTATTTTTGACATATAAAACAATGACATTGTATTGTACCGTACAAAAGGAAAAGCAAGTAACACATAGTGCAAACCACGACTCCATTCGCGCAAGGACCTGCCTAAACCACCCCCTACTCTACACAACCCAGCTCCATTCCGTCCCCCGTCCCCCTTTGCTGATGATTAATTCTCTGCGAAGAAGTCAATGAATGGCTGCCACCTCCGAGCGAACCCCGATAGTGAACCTCTCAAAGCGAACTTAACCTTTTCTAGACCGAGAAAGCTCGCCATGTCCGATAGTCATGCTTCGGTCTTCGGGGGCTTTGAGTCCCTCCATGCCAACAGTATTCGTCGCCGGGCTACCAGGGAAGCAAAGGCCAAGACATCGGCCTCCTTCCCCTCCTGGACTCCCGGGTCCTCCGACACCCCAAAGATTGCCACCTCAGGACTCATTACCACCGCAGTTTTCAAAACCTGTGACATGATGTCCGCGGATCCCTGCCAGTGCACCCCGAGTCTAGGGCACGACCAGAACATGTGCACGTGATTAGCCGGCCCACCGGCGCATCTGGCCGAAAAATTTACTCATCCGGGCCACCGTCACGTGGGCCCGGTGCCTGATCTTAAACTGGATCAGACTGAGCGTGGCACACGTTGCGGTCGTGTTTACTCTGCCCAAAGCTTCTGCCCAAATACCGTCCTCCATCTCCCCCCCCCCCCCCCCCCCGAGCTCCTCCTCCCACTTAAGCTTCAGGTCATCAGTCTGTGTATTCTCTGCTCCAAATAATTCTTTGTAAATATCTGAGACTCTACCCTCACCTCTCCCCTAGAAACTACCCTGTTCTGCCTCCCCTTTGGCGGGAGGCATGGGAAGGACGGCACCAGTCTGTGCACAAAATCCCGCACCTGTCAGTATCTAAAGTCATTCCCTCCCGCCAGCCTAAACTTCACCTCCAACGCCCTCGTGCTCGGAAAAGCTCCCTTCCAGGAACGGATCACCCACCCTCACAATCCCCGCACTCCGCCATAGTCGACACCCACCGTCCATGTTCCCCGGGGCAAATCGGTGATTGCCGCAGATTGGGGTCCACACTGATGCTCTCACTTCCCCTATATGCCTCCTCGACTGGCCCCAGATCCGCAAAGCCGCCACCACTATAGGGCTGGTGGAGTACCGCGCCAGCGGGAGTGGCAGAGGCGCAGTAACCAGGGCCACCAAACTGGTGCCCCCACACGAAGCAGCCTCCATCCGCTCCCTGACCGACCCCGTGCCCACCATCCATTTCCTTATCATCGCTATGTTGGCCGCCCAGTAGTAGTTGCTAAAGTTTGGAGCGCCAGCCCCCCTCCCCTCTGTTCCTTTTGAGCATCACCTTCATCACCCATGGGGAAATCCCCGCCCAGACAAATCCCAGGATAATTTTATTCAGCCTCTTGAAGAAGGACCTCGGGATGAAAATGGGGAGACACTGAAATATGAACAAGAATCTTGGGAGAATCGTCATCTTGACAGTCTGCACCCTCCCCGCTAGTGACAGCGGGAGCGCATCCCAACTCCGAACCTCCTCCCTCACTCGTTCCACCAATCGGGACAGGTTGAGCTTCTGCAACCTGCCCCAGTCCCGTGCCACCTGTATCCCCAAGTATCTAAAGCTTTCCCCTACCAGCCCGAACGGCAATCCCCTCAGCCTACTGTCCTGCCCCCTCGTCTGAATTACGAACAGCTCACTCTTAGCCATGTTCAATTTATATCCTGAAAACCGGCTAAATTCCCTCAGGATTTCCATGATGCCGTCCATCCCCGCCATTGGTCCGCTACGTATAACAACAGGTCATCCGTGTATAACGAGACTTTATGTTCCACTCCCCCAGACCAGCCCTTTCCAGTCCTTTGAAGCTCTCAGAGCAATTGCCAACGGCTCTATGGCCAGCGCGAACAGCAGTGGGGAGAGGAGGCAACCCTGTCTTGTCCCGCGGAGTAGTCTGAAGTAATCTGATGTTGTCCTGTTCGTCCTGACACTAGCCTCTGGGGCCTGGTATAACAGCCTAACCCAGTCAATGAACCCCTCCCACAGATAGTCCCACTCGACTCGGTCGAAAGCCTTTTCCGCTTCCATAGCTACCACTACCTCTGCCTCCCTGCTCTCCGGGGGCATCATGATCACATTCAGCAGCCTTCTTAGATTGGCCGCCAGTTGCCTACCCTTTATGAACCCAGTTTGGTCCTCCGGAATTACGTCCGGTACACAGTCCTCAATTCTAGTCGCCAAGATCTTGGCCAGTAACTTAGCGTCTGCGTTGTTCAAAGAGATCGGCCTATAAGACCCACAGGCTTCCGGGTCTTTATCCCGTTTCAGAATAAGCGAAATACTGGCCTGCGACATCGTCGGGGGCAGGACCCCTCTGTCTCTTGCCTCGTTAAAAACCCTGACCAGCACCGGCCCCACTATCTCGGCAAACTTTTTGTAAAACTCCAGCGGATACCCATCCGGCCCCGGGACTTTACCCGACTGCATGACCTTCAGGCCCCCCAGTACCTCTTTGATCCCAACCAGGGCCCCCAGTCCGTCTACCAATCCCCTACCCACTCTTGGGAAGGTCAGTCCGTCCAGGAATCTCTCATCCCCTCCTGTCCCCTGGGGGGGTTCAGAAGTGTATAGCTTACTATAAAAGTCCCTAAACACCTTGTTCAGCCCTGCCGGGTCCCCCACCAGATTCCTCTCCCCATCCGATATCTTTCCTATCTCCCCAGCCGCTTCTCTCTTCCTTAGTTGTTGTGCGAGCATTCTGCTGGCCGCCTCTCCATGCTCATATATCGTGCCTTTTGCCTTTCTAAGCTGCTCTACAGCCTTGCCTGTCGTCAGCACCCCGAACTCGGCCTGCAGCCTCTGTCGTTTCCTGAGTAACTCTGGCCTCATGGACTCCGCGTAGCTCCTGTCCGTCCATAAAATTTCCTGAACCAGTCGGTCCGTTTCTGCCCTGTCCTGTCCCAATGGGCCCGGATTGAGATCAGCTCCACTCTCACCACTGCCTTCAGCGCCTCCCAGAGCACTGCTGCTGAGACTTCTCTGGTATCATTTACCTGCAGGTAATTCTGCATGCATCTGCTGAGTCTCTCACACACCGCCTCGTCCGCTAGCAATCCAACTTCTAGCCTCCATTGTGGGCGCTGGAAACTATCCTTACATGGTCCGATATGGTAATTGTCAAATATTCTACCCCCACCATCCCGGACAGCAAGTCCCTACTCATGACAAAGAAATCAATTCGGGAATACACCTTATGGACGTGGGAGTAGTACGAAAACTCCCTCGCCGACGGCCGGCTAAATCTCCATGGATCAGCTCCCCCCATTTGCTCCATGAATCCTCAGTTCCTTTGCCATTGCTGGCAACCTGCCCGTTCTTGAAGACGACCGATCCAGGCTCGGGTCCAGGACTGTTTTAAAGTCCCCACCCATGATCAGTTTGCGTGAGTCCAAGTCAGGGATCTTCCCTAAAAACCTCCTGATAAAATCAACATCGTCCCAATTAGGGGCATACACACTAACCAAAACTACTCTCACCCCTTCGAGCTTACCCCAAACCATAACGAATCCGCCGCCCCCATCCGCAACTGTACCCTCCGCCTCAAATTGAACTCTTTTATTAATCAGGATCGCGACCCCTCCCTAGTCTTAGTGTCGAGCCCCGAATGAAAGACCTGACTAACCCAGCTCTTCCTCAACCTAACCTGGTCTGCCACTTTCAGGTGCATCTCCTGCAGCATGACTACGTCCACCTTCAGAACCCGCAAATGCGCGAACACACACGCCCTCTTCACTGGCCCATTGAGCCCTCTAACATTCCAGGTGATCAGCCTGGTTGGGGGGCACTTTGCCCCCCCCCCCCCCTTTACCGATCAGCCAACCCCTTTCCTTGGCCAGCCCCCAGCCATGTGTCGCACTTCCTCTGGCCCGTCTCCTGGCCGGCTCCACCCATGACCTCCCCACTGTTGCCATGTCCAGTTTCCATCTTCGTTAGCAGATCAACTCCCCCCCCCCCCCAGTAACACCATCCTACCACCCAACCCCTGCTCTAGTCTTAACTGCATGAATCCCCCCCACCTGGCTTCCGTTGACTAGCCCACCCAGCTAGCCTGGTGGCTCCCGCTTCGGCGCCAGCGCGTCTCTCACCCATTGTTCCCTGGCTCCCCTCCCCCCAGCCCATCCATACCACTTCCCCAAACCAGCCCTGCTTAAACACGTACTCTGTACAAGTCAAACACATCCCCTACAATAGTGCAATTTAGATCAAGAGATGAGAAGTACCAGGCACTCTCAGCCCTTCCCCTCCACACACAGAAAAAGATGCAAAAAATTCCCCAGAAACCCCCATCATAACCACACCTTTTTAGCTATTTTCTTTTTTATTTTCCCCCTACCAAACCTCCAACCCAACAAGAGACCCCAAAAAGGAAACATTTATGGAAACCACGAAAAAGAACAAGAAAAACACATCGCAACCAAAATACAACAACCTAAAAAGGTCGAAAATACGAACAGAACGGATCCAAGCATGCAGGCATCTCTCAAAGCGAGAGAGAAACAAAATAGACTTAAAAAGCTCTACCATGAGTCCAAGAGTCCTCAGCTCAGAGCCAGCCCTTGCTTCTTAACAAAGTCGATCGCCTCCTCAGGTTCCTCAAAATAGTCGTGCTGGCTCTCATACGTAACCCACAGTCGCGCTGGAAAAAGCAGCCCAAATTTCACCTTGTTCTTGTACAAAATCTCCTTCACCTGCCTGTAGCCTCCCCTCCTGGCCACCTCAGTGCTCAGGTCTTGGTAAACACGCAGGGTGCTATTGTCCCATGTACAGCTTCATGTGCTCTTGACCCATTGCAGAACCCGCTCCTTGTCCAGGTACCTATGGAACCGGACCACCATCGCTCGTGCGGGACCCCCTCGTCGCGGCTGCCTCACCTGCACTCTGTGTGCCTTGTCCACCACCGGCGGGCGAGGGAACACCTCGTTCCCCAGCAGCTTCTGTAACATACCCTCCACATACGCGGCGACATCCAGCCCCTCAGCCCCCTCTGGGAGGCCAACAATTCTTACATTCTGCCGGCGAGATCTGTTGTCCAGGTCCTCCAGCCTTTCCAGGAGCATATTTTGCTGATCCCTCAGTCTCCGAACCTCCTCGTCCGCCACCGTTTGAAAGTCTGCCTGCTCGTCGCTTCTCAGCCTGATCATCCAGCCTTTTTTCCAATCGCTCCATCGACTTCTGGAGCGGCTCCAAATTATCGCGCTTCAGAGCTAAAAAACCCTCCTGCATGGCCTGTAGCAGCTGCTCCATTGTAGGTTGGGCTGTCGGCGCCTTGCCCTGGACACCGGCCATATTGGTCTCTCTCACAGCCTCCACCGTACCCTTGTTTGACCACTTCTTCTGCTGTTTATGGCCCGTCCGGCTTCTTAAGGCCATACAACTCTGTATGGGTTCAGTGCCTGAGTACTATTGCTTTCCAGTTCTGCGCTCAAAAGCGCAAAAAAGTCAGGGGAAAAGGTCCAAAAGTCCGACCGAAACAGGAGCCACCAAATGTGCGTCTTACTCCCTCATAGTCGCCACCGGAAGTCCTCAATTGAAATTTCTAATGTTCAAAGTAAGGTTTAAAGCCAAATTCAAAGCTAATCATATCTCAATAATATGGTTGGATTTATCCACTTTTATTTATAAATTGTATTTTTAAAACCTTCATTACTCAAAGGCCTCTCCCAAAATCTTTGCCTTATTCTTGAAAGTGTCACCACGCTAGGTAAAAATCTATTAGCTGAAGGATGGGTGTAGACTGTACAGCTTGGGGTTAGGGTCCATAGAATCCCTACAGTGCAGAAGAAGGCCATTCGGCCCATTGAGTCTGTACCAATCCTCCAAAAGAGCACCCTACCTGGGCCCAATCCCCCGCCCTTGTAACCCCACCTAACCTTTGGACACTAAGGGGCAATTTAGCTTGGCCAATCCACCTAACCTGCACATCTTTGGACTGCAGGAGGAAAGCGGTGCACCTGGAGGAAACTCACGCAGACAGGGGAAGAATGTGCAAACTCTACACAGTAACCCGAGGTTGGAATCGAACTCTGGGTCCCTGGCATTGTGAGGCAGCCGTGCTAACCATACCACCCTCATCAATGACATTTATGATAGAATGCTTCTCTCAACCAGTTTGGTTTTCAAAATAATTGGTGAGAAAAAGCTGGAGGAGAAACTTTCAAAAGCTTTATCCAAGTAAATTTTATTTATTTTAAAGATGCTCTTTATATAATATGATGAAAAATCAAACTACTGATTATGTTGATTGTAGGAATAGAAAAAAAATCACTCATTATACTGATTGCAGCTCAAGTTTGATGTATAAATATTATATATAAACTTCAGAACGTGTAGTTGAGCGGGCAAGATGCATGTAGATTGTTTCTACTGAGTAGCAGAGTATATGAGAACTTCCAGTTTTACAAAACTCATATTCCCCTTTTACAGTGATGTCAGACATAAATGTATTCCCTCCACAACACCCCCCTCCCACCACCACCACCACCACCACCACCACCACACACACACACACACACACACACACACACACAAACAGCTAAACTCCAACAGCCCACCAATGTTTTCAGAACCCAGGAACACACTTGGTGCTTCCAAAGTATAGAACCGTTTTCAGTGCAGTCGAACTCCATTTCTACTTCCCAGTATTAATAAATATTGGACACTGAACTCTGATACATCTTGTACCATCTTACTGCATGCTCACATCTTTTTACGAATAATCTTTATTGTCACAAGTAGGCTTACATTAACACTGCAATGAAGTTTCTGTGAAAATCCCCTAGTCGCCACATTCCGGCACCTGTTCGGGTATACTGAGGGCGAATTCAGAATGTCCAAAGTACCTAACAGCATGTCTTTCGGGACTTGTGGGAGGAAACCGGAGCACCCATGCAGACACGAGGAGCATATGCAGACTCCACACAGATTGTGATGCAACCTGGGACCCTGGAGCTGTGAAGCAACAGAACTACCCACTGTGCTACCGCGCAGCCACATCTTTAAAACTAGTAAGGGATTAAAAAATAAATAGGTATAGGAAATTAAAAGCCTTCAGTTTCTTCAGAATGATCGAGATTTGAGGCGGTACGCGGCACAATGGTTTAACTCTGGGACTGCAGCACTGAGGACCCCGGTTCGAATTCCGGCTCTGGTTCACTGTGTGGAGTTTGTACATTCTCCCCATGTCTGCATGGGTTTCGCCCCCACAACCCAAAGGTGTGCAGGTTAGGGGGATTGGCCATGTTAAGGTGCACAACAAATTCTGGTTGACCGCCTCAAGGGTGGGTCGAGAGCCGCCGGTTCTGGAGCGGGCTGGACTGCATCAGAGTCAGGGGGATGCAGAGTGACAGGGACTTCGGCATAGTCCGTGGGAGGGTCAGCAGGAGGGCAAGGCGACAGAGGAGGATCACAAAGCGAGTGTGGAACGAGACGAAGGGCGCGTCGATTGCGGCGCAGAATGGAGCCATCTGGTAGACAAATTAGGAACGAGCGGGGGGCCACCTGCCGAAGGACAACAGCGGTCGCAGACCAGCCACCATCCAGAAGATGGATGCGGACATTGTCATCTGGAGCCAGAGCAGGGAGATCAGCTGCACGGGAGTCATGAGCCGCCTTGTGCTGTGCACGAGGCAGCTGCATCCGGTGAAGGACTGGAACGTGGTCGAGGTCTGGGACATGAATGGACGGCACCGTCGTCCTCAGGGTACGACCCATGAGCAACTGGGCTGGCGACAGGCTTGTGGACAGCGGGGCGGAGCGATAGGCCAGCAAGGCAAGGTAGAAATCGGACCAGCATCGGCAGCCTTGCAGAGGAGCCATTTGACTATACTCCCTTCTCCGCTTTGCCGTTGGATTGGGGGTACAGGGGACTGGATGTCACATGGGCAAAATTGTACCGCCTGGCAAAGTTGGACCATTCCTGGCTGGCGAAGCAGGGGCCATTGTCCGACATAACCATGAGCGGAATGCCGTGTCGAGCAAAGGTTTCCTTACAGGCACGAATGACGGCAGATGAGGCGATGTCGTGCAACCGTATCACCTCCGGGTTATTCGAAAAGTAGTCCACGATCAGGACATAGTCTCTACCCAGCGTGGGAACAGGTCGATGCCCACCTTGGTCCATGGTGACGTGACCAACTCATGGGGCTGCAGGGTCTCACGTGGTTGGGCCGGCTGGAAGCGCTGACAAGTGGGGCAGTTGAGCACTGTGTTGGCTATGTCTTCATTAATGCCGGGCCAGTACACTGCCTCTCGGGCCCGTCGGCGGCACTTTTCCACACCAAAATGGCCCTCGTGTATTTGTTCCAGGACGAGCTGGCGCATGCTATGCGGGATGACAATGCGGTCCAGTTTTAGAAGAACCCCGTCTACTACCGCCAGATCATCTCTGACATTATAGAACTGAGGGCATTGGCCCTTGAGCCACCCGTCTGTTAGGTGGCGCATGGGCATCAACCTGGCAGACAAATCCTGCTGGGTCACATGGAGTGTTGACTGCCCTGGAGAGAGCGTCAGCAATGATGAGGTCTTTGCCTGGGGTGTATACCAGCTGGAAGTCATATCGCCGGAGCTTGAGAAAAATACACTGGAGGTGAGGCGTCATGTCGTTCAAGTCTTTCTGTATTATATTGACCAGCGGGCGATGGTCGGTCTCGACGGTGAATTGAGGAAGTCCATAGACATAATCGTGAAACTTAACCACACCGGTCAGAAGGCCCAAGCACTCCTTTTCTATCTGCGCGTGGCGCTGCTCCGTGGGGGTCATGGCGCGTGACGCATATGCACCGGGGGCCCATGATGAGGCCTCATCACGTTGAAGGAGCACTGCCCCAATGCCGGATTGGCTGGCATCGGTCAAAATTTTGGTCTCTTTTGCTGGATCAAAGCAAGCTAAGACGTCGTGAGTTTTGTTTTGAGTTCTCTCCATTCTCGCTCGTGGGCAGGGAGCCATTGGAATTCTGTCGTCTTCCTGACCAGGTTCCTGAGAGTCGTGGTATGAGAGGAGAGGTTAGGGATGAACTTCCCTAAAAAATTGACCATGCCCAGAAATCGAAGGACTGCCTTCTTGTCCTCTGATGCTTTCATAGCTGTGATAGCATCCACCTTGTCCGCATCCGGCCGCACACCCAACTGGGAGATGTGGTCCCCGAGGAACTTGAGTTCCGTCTGACCAAAAGAGCATTTGGCCCTGTTGAGGCGGAGGCCATGCTCACGTATACGTTTGAATACGCGCTGAAGGCGACTAACATGCTCCTGCGGGGTGGTGGACCAACCTTCAATGCCTTCCATCATTTGTTCCATAATCCTATGGAACACTTCTGAAGCAGATATGATCCCAAACGGCATCCTGTTGTAACAATATCTGCCAAAGGGGGTATTAAATGTGCAAAGTTTCCTGCTGGATTTGTCGAGCTGGATTTGCCAGAATCCTTTTGAGGCTTCGAGTTTGGTGAAGAGCTTGGCGCGAGCCATCTCACATGTGAGCTCTTCACGCTTGGGAATTGGATAATGCTCCCTCATGATATTGCGATTTAGATCCTTGGGATCAATGCAAATTCTCAATTCGCCGGAAGGCTTTTTTACACATACCATGGAACTGACCCAGTCGGTCGGTTCCGTGACTTTGGAAATCACTCCTTGGTCCTGGAGGTCCTGCAGCCGCTGCTTGAGGCGATCCTTGAGGGGTGCTGGGACCCTGCGAGGTGCGTGCATCACAGGCGTGGCATTCTGTTTCAATAAGATCTTGTAGGTGTATGGGAGCGTGCCCATGTTTTCGAAGACGTTGTGGTGCTGGTTGATGATGGCGTCCAGTTGCGCCCTGAAGTCGGTGTCCTGAAAGGCAGACGTGTCATCAGGAGAGAAAGTGAACTCTCTGAACTAGGTTCAACAGCTTGCATGCCTGCCGCCAAGCAGGGAGGCTTTCGAAGAGCCCACGATTTCAAAAGGAAGTATGGCTTTGCGTGACCTGTGCGTCACTTCAAGTTGGCACGAGCCGCTGCCATCAATGGCATTGCCATTGTAATCCAATAGCTGGCAGGCTGATGGAAGGATGGCTGATTGACATGAAGGCTTTGGAGGTCAGACCGCACAATGAGATTGGCGGAGGCACCAGTGTCCAGGCGGAATCGTATTTGGGACCGGTTGACCGTCAGGGTGGCACACCACTCATCGTCTGGATCGATGCTGTATACAGATAGAGACTGGATTCTTTGCTTCAGGGACACCCTGTTTTTTGTAATGATACTGACTCGAAAAGGCGCCTTCGGGTCCTCGGTGTCAATGTTGGATAGTAGGTCCGCATCGGACTCGGTGACCGTGGGTTGAATGGCCCGGATATTCCTGCGAGGCTGGCTGAAGCGATGTGAGTTGGCAGGCTGAGCTGCTCTGCATAAGGCAGCATAGTGTCCAAGTTTGCCACATCTCGGGCATTGTCGGGATTTGGCAGGGCATTGCCGCTTTAAATGGGCGGAGCCACAGTTGCTGCACGTCGGAGCGTCAGTACGTTCGCTGCGCCACCGCGCATGCGCGGTGCAGTCGTACGTGGTGCGCACCTGCGCATTACGTTCGTTGACGTCGCCGTCCCCTCGTTTGGTGCGCACAAGCGCAGGAGTCCGCGAAAAGCGCGCAAAATGGCTGCTCTCATCCAGGCTGAGGCCCTGGAGTTGCTCAATTGCTTGGACCCGTTCCGCCTCGTGGGGAACTTGCCGTGCCGTTTCAGCCGCTTGGATGTGGGAATACCGACTCGTGGCGTTTTCGTGTAGCACCCAGGTCTCGATGGCGGTCGTTAGGGTGAGCTGCTTTACCTTGAGGAGCTGCTGGCGTAGGGGGTCCGACTGAACACCGAAAACGATCTGGTCGCGTATTATGGAGTCGGAGGTGGGCCTGTTGCTACTGGACTGCGCAAGGATGCGGAGGTAGGTGAGAAAGGACTAGAAAGGTTCATCCTTTCCCTGCAAATGCTGTTGAAATACATAGCGCTCGAAACTTTCATTCACCTCTATGCTGCAGTGAGTGTCAAACTTGAGGAGGACCGTCTTGAACTTCGTTTTATCTTCATCATCCGCAAAGGTGAGAGAATTGAAAATGTGGATGGCATGGTGCCCGGCCGTGGATAGGAAGAGAGCGATCTTCTTGGTGTCCGAAGCATCCTCCCAGTCTGTGGCTTCAAGGTAGAGTTGGAAGCGTTGTTTGAATATCTTCCAGTTGGCCCCTAGGTTACCGGTGATGCGGAGCGGCGGCGGCGGGCAGACGCTGTCCATTTTGCAGGATGGCTGTATGCTGGTGGAAGGCAGATCATTTCCAGGTAGGTCTAAGAAGTTCTAATATCCCTCAACTCCTGGTATCATGATGTGTTGGGTGCTCTGGATCCATGGAACACACACACAGGCCACCAACACTTAAAATAGGGGCCTGTAACTTGTACCCAAAAAAACAAAAAGGAAGAAGAATTAGAACAACCAGTAACAGATCACAGGAAACAAAAGAGTCCCCTGACGCATGCCCACCATCCATTAATGAAGAGGAGAACAAGCTGCTCATTCAAACGACCATTAGGGGGGGGGGGGGCAACAGGATATCAACCATAGTACAGGACTTGGCTCAATGCCAGTCCCCCCCGTCCCCCCCCGGGGCACAGAAGAAGCAAAAGCCAGCCTCTCAGGATGTCCCTAACAAGTGCCTTCGAGTGGAGACAACCTTAGCTCCAGGTTCCTCCAGGTCCACTGTGATTAGGATACTAACCACAGCAGTGGACTTGGCCTAGTGCAGCACATACTGATATACAGGAATCAGCATCCTGATGACGTCCAGCACATCCCAAAATCTACACACCAGCCGACCCTGCACCTCACCAACCACACCCCAGGCAGCGCACCACCCTCATTTACACTAACAAAAAGATCATGGCAGCCCCAATGGGGAGACCTCCTCACCGAAGAGAAGAAGAACTGTCAAGACACCCAATAATTGGGTGCCCCAGGAGGTGGGGGGGGGGGGGGGGGCACGACTACCAGACAGGACCAGGATTTTTAACAACACACTGCTCACCCAGAAGATAAGAAGAAAAAAAAAACCAAAGAGAAGAATCCCCGAGCTGACTAATGAATATTAGCCACCGTCCCACACGGCACACTATTACAAGAAGGATACTAAGGGAAACGACAGCCCTGCTTGAATAGAGACACAAACACTGCTTCCATATGGAAAACCCAACCACAGCGAGGAGGACGACTCAACAGAATTGGCTGCCCCCAACCCCTCTCGATGAGCATTGAAAACAGGATAATATAGGGCCAGTAGTCAAGGGCCCCAAGTCGAAGACTGGCTACACTGTGCCCCATCAAACCTGATCCACCCAGCCTCTGGATCAGGATTACGAAAGCATAGCAACCAATTCTCAAACTCAATTCGGGAACTCGCCTCCTCCTTCTTACCAGGGACAGGGCTCATGGACACTCGTTGCCTGGCCCCTACCTCCCAAACCCGTCAAGATAGATGACACACTTTTCTGCAGGATCTCAACAAATCAAAGACGGGACCTTACCAGGGAAAGTGCTCTACCGAATACAAGGAATCTATTGTGCGCCTCCACCATTCTCCCAAGGATACCTTACAGTTCTTCAAAGTGAGATCCAAAGACCTGCACCACAGGGTCAAGATCCTCTTTTAGAACAACTTTCTCAATGGTGACTATCAGCCTCATGCGCACAGCACCTCCGGACGAAGGTCAGCTCACCAGCAACAACTCCACTGCAAGCTGGGCCCCACCCCAGCCACCCTGACCGCCACAGTCACACAAGGCTTCGCTACAATTAAACTTGGTTCCTCATTGCAAAACACCAATCAGGATCATGCAGGAACATAGTGAAAGACATATATCCTCCAAAAAAGACAATTATAAATGTGCAGTAGGATAAAAAAAACGATTAAAAGACGAGCAGAGCCAGAGATCATGAGAATGTAGCCGCTCCCGTGCTCACATCTCGTGACCACCCCCCCCCCCCCCCCCCCCCAACCCCCCACACACCTATCAAGTTATTAAAGATTCACTTGAATTGACAAGCACTAGCTTTTTCTGTCATGTTTCATGGGCATCTAGTGGGCAAGTAGCACAATTTCACATTATATTTTTGAATGCTGCGTTTCTTAGTGAGGTAACGATACAGTGAAACTTAAGGAGCAGGGAGAACTCTGACAACAACTCTTTGATTTCTGCATGTAACTTCATGTGCAGGTGCCTGATTTCTTGCTGATATTTCAGTATCCACCAGAATGCTATACCTGTTGCACTATTGAGGCAGAGCAATCTGTTCTATCTCCTTTCTGTGATCCTAATGTAATCACGGGAATGTGCATTGGTTGCCTAAAAAGAATTGAGGAAAAGTTTACTCAGCTGTCATTTTCCTGCCATAATAATAATCTTTATTGCCAGAAGTAGGCTTACATTAACACTGCAATGAAGTTATTGTGAAAAGCCCCTAGTTGCCACATTCTGGCACTTTTTGGGTACACGGAGGGAGAATTCAAAATGTCTAAATTACCTAACAGCACATCTTTCGGGACTTGTGGGAGGAAACCGGGGCACCCAGAGGAAACCCACGCAGACACAGGGGGAACGTGTAGACTCCGCACAGACAGAGACCCAAGCCGGGAATCGAACCTGGTACCCTGGTGCTGTGAAGCAACAGTGCTAACCACTGTGCTGCTGTGCCGCCATGATAACAATTGACACAAAAAAGGTCATTAGCAGATCACGAACAAGCTGAACCATTCGGCTTGCCATGGTTTGTCCTGTAGCATCCTAAGTAACCTTTTAGTCAGACTTGGGTGAAAGAGGCAGTACGAAAGAATTTCAATGTCATCCTGAAAAACATCAGCATTTACCTTGGAGTCCAGCGCAAATTGTTTGCGAGATTTAACTCAGCATTCTCACTGTCAGTCAACCCATGGAAGTCTACCCTGCAGTTGTCTAAATTGACAATGAGCATCCATCACTGAAACATTTGTGTCAGGTGCCAAAGCAAATGAGATTTTTCAGTGTGGCATCAAAAGTCTTAAGTACTGCCGTTTACTAACTATCATTGAAAGTCTACCAGGGGTACTAAATGGCCAATCATAATGAATGGACCCTCATGTCTGTTGTTAAGAGTACAGGAAGCAACGTTATGGTTCAATTGACTTGTGAATTCCTAAACATTTTGAACTTTTTCATTATTGCCTGAACAGAATTGTCAATTGATCATTTTTCTCATGATCGCATATACAACATTTCTTTATTCAATATTAACCAGCGGACATTGAACGAGACTTCACTCTATTATTTGTAGTGTATATTAGCTATCCACCAAGAGAAATGTTACTCTTAAAACTGCTGATGGTAAATGTTTAAACTTACTTTCTGAAAGCATGAATATACATGCATGTGTTTTACCATTTTCTTGCCTTTAGTGATCGCCAAAGAAGAAGCAATGCAGATCTAAGGGGAATTGAAATCCTCTTACAGGAGTTACTGGTGACACTAAACCCAAGAGAATATAACAATTAAAACCTGAAAATTGTAGCACAGATTAAAGGTGAATAGAAAAATCACAATAACAACCAAGAATGTTAAAGACTCAGCCTCAAGATTGCCCTTTCAAGATAAAAACCTCCTCTTCAGCAAGGGTAATGATGTGGACATACCTGTAGAAATGATTTTTGATTCTGCTTCAAATGTTCCTATCACAACTGAGTAGGTCATATATCCTGTAACTAATGTAGCATCAATTTAGAAGCTGAGCTGAGCTGCCCCTTTTTAATTGAATGCATAATAAATATAGCACAAATAGATTGGATATTTATACCTGAGGGACTATTCAATAATAATCAGAATCCAAGCATATATTTCCTTTGAACCAAAGATACTTCGGAGAGTAGACCTCTCGATATACAATGGAAATAGTACATGATACCATTGTACATTCCTGAGACTGAATTTTCATTACATGAAGGGGTAGGAACAAAGGTGGGCACGCCCACAATTTCATGTGGCCTAGTGGGATACTGGCTGCCTGATGCAGTGCCGTCCGTGGAAATTTTGATACCAATGTTTTTCAAGCAATCCGCCTGAAATGGGGTGGACAAGCAATTGAGAATGCAAACAAGCTAGTTGAGGGCCAGTTTGTTGTTTTGGAAGAGAGGTAGAGGGAATAGGAGGTTTCTCAAACTCATCCACTAAGAGGAAGCAACAAGTGGGAGATGGCACATAAAGGAGGAAAAGGCTCAGAGGGTCTGCCAATTATCAAAGTCACTATGTCAAAGTCAATATTTTCCCGCTTCTGTGGTAGAAAAATTCAACACACTCGTTAAGACAGAATAACAAGCTTTATTTTCGAAAACAACTGCTTGCAGTAATGGCTGAAACTTGAAGTAAGAGAGCAGTCAACAAAACTGCTCAGTCTTTCACAAGTTCCGCACTTTTCACGGAGAATTAGATCAATATTTATACATTATCTTTATCAAGATTATGTGACAACAGTATGGTCAAGAGTTTGATCGGAAATACAAACAGAAGCAAAGACCAGACCATGTTTGGTCGTATCACTCATACCATTATTTTGTCCTCGGAGGGAACATTGAAAGGTCAGAATAGACTTGTTTCTTCCTGAACTTATCTTTGTTTTAAATTCCTACGGCCCTGGATTATGACGAGTTAGTTTTATCAGGAGTTGCCGAGGTCCGGTGTTTTGGAATGGCTCGACCTTCGCTGATCTTTTCAGACTTCAAGTTATGCAGAGTTGGCCTATGGCCATACAGCTCTGAAAATGGTTAGGGCAGCATTCTTTACCTGGGCCTGGGGAGCTGGAATGAGTAGTTTCAGTCTATCTGGTATTGTATCAAACCTTTTGACCAGTCTTCCCATTGACCAGTTTTCCCAACATGCCATTACTTAATTTGTACCATATCACAACTATGGCTCTGAATGTCTTCACCTTTGGCTCTTTCCAGTGATCAGCAGTGGACCTTGGTGGCATTTCTCAGGCAGTAGAACTTAATTGTATTAGGTAGGTCACAGATACCCCATTCAAAAAAGGCAATTGCACATATTTGTCATCGCATGAGTCAGGTTCCCTGAGCATTTGGACTGCGAGCTCTGGGACAATTGGGTGGATAGTGAACCAGAGGGGAGAGGTCCAGGAAACGTGTGACAGTTGAGCTAATGGCAAACAGCCTGACAATAGAGAATGAACTACTCTGAGAGTTAGATGAATAGAGGTAAGGAGCAGCATCTGCAGATATAGAGCCTAGAGCATAAAGAGCACAGAGGGGAGAAACGAGGAGAAGGCAGGTGATAAAGACATTACTCTAAACAAAGGGATGCATAGAATTTGCAGCATAGGACATTGCAAGTACAGAGGGCAGTGGGATCTGTCTCCATCACTGGATTCTCTCAGGTGCAGGGGGTTTTGATTTCACCCATGTAAACATTAAGGCATCAGGTGAAGATCTATGTGGATCGGAAGGGCTTCCACTCTTTAAACATTCAGCTGGTCTGCAACAAGTACTTTCTGAAGGTGCTATTCTGGAAGCTTCCATGATGCCTTCATCCTCATGACGGCAGTGAGAATCCAGGGCTGGCTGCTAGGGAATATTGAAGAGATGACTTTTGATACCTTAGTGTTGCTCTGCAATCTGATCACAAGGACCACCATCCAGAAGACCATGCATTCAGGACTTTTGAAGATGCTGAATTGGTGTCTTGACCAGTTGGTTGGAGTTCATGTACACCCATTCACACATTGTGGTGATTTGCAGCGCTATCCATAACATGGCCCTCCAGAGAGGCGAGGACCTTGAAGAGAGAGAATCGCTCTGGAAAAAGAATGTTTCTCTCCATCACTATAAGGAGATATGACCCAAAACTGACCAGGAACTAAATCAGTTCTGTCTTCCACCTATGGATGTGAGGATCAGCACTATGGTGGTTGCTGTATACCCTTTAAATTGGGCCCACTCTGTGTAAATCCCACTTGATTGGTTTGCGATCTTGTCCTCAGGCAATTAGTGGCCTTTTCTTTTAAAATTGTGTCATGCATCTCTTCCTGACATGGTGCTAAGAAGTCAGGAAACCACAGAATGAAAATCCTGATCTCTCTGGACTTGTTGGAAAATCAGACTGCAAAGTATTCATCTGTTATCATTAAAAGACAGAAACCAGATTGAAGCAAAATTTATCAATCTAGAGAATAAATACAGTATGAATTATTTAATATTTTATAATGCTTTAAACGCATTTAATAAAAATAAAGGATCTGGATCGTTTCAATTCTTTTAACCTTCAGATTACCTCTGTGCAAGTGAGTAGAGAAATAAAAGGATAGAGGAGGTGAATGCATGGCTGGAGAGATGGTGCAGGAGGGAGGGCTTTCGATTCTTTGGACTTTGGGATGAATGCCGGGGAAGATGGGACCTGCACAGGCTGGGCATTTTGGATCCAAAGGAGCCAGGACCAATTCCCTTGCAGGGAAATATGACAGTGCTATTGGGGAGATTTTAACTAATTTGGCAGTGATGTGGGAAACATGAGATCATACTGGAGAGGGGTACCAAGGTGCAAAGAATATTTGGAGATATAGGTAGTGCTAGAATAGGAAATAGGAAGGTATTGGGTGAGTTTGGCATAAGAGGGAAAGTAATAAAGTCTCAATTAGGGTTACTGTGCATCTATGCAAATGCAGAGTGTAGTAAATACGGTTGGTGAGTTGAAGGCACAGAGAACCATATGGAAATATGACGTTGTGACAACAAAGAAGGGCAAGAACAGGTATAAATATTCCTGGAAGTTTCCATGGAACAGAAAAAAAGGGGAGGGGTGGCGGCATTGATTAAGGAGAACAGTGCTGTGCTGGAGGAGTCAAGGACAAAATCTATTTGGCTAGAGCTAAAGAAAAAACAGGTGTAGTTACATTGCTCAATGTAGTCTATAGGCCACCCTAGTGAGAAAGTGTTCGAGAGACAAATAAGCAAGGAAATTATAGAGAAGTGCAAGAATTATAGAGTAGTTATAATGGAGGGCTTTACTGCTATACCAATCTATATTCAGATAATTGGTGTAAAGGGCAAAGAGGCGAAAGAGTTCCTAGAATGTGTTCAGGAGAATTTTCACCAGCAATAAGTTTCCAGTCCAATGAGAAAGGAGACACTGCTGGACCTGGTTCTTGGGAATGAGGTGGACCAAGTATAAGTAAGGAAACATTCAGGATATTGATCATTGTACCATACGGTTTAGGTTGGCTATGGAAAAGGATAAGAAGCAATCCAGAGTAAGAATAATCAAGTGGGAGAAAGCCAACTTCGACAGGGTAAGAATAGATTTGGCTCAGATAAATTGGTATCAAATATCAGCAGGCAAAACTGTAAATGAACAATGGGCTTCCTTAAAGAAGAGATAGCTCAAATATACTCAAGGTATAAGGTCCAGGAAAGGGACAGATAGAGCAAACAAATCCAAAGCTCCCTGGATGCTGGAAGATAAAGCAGGAAGAGTGCGTATGACAGATGTCAAGTGGATAAAGCAATTGAGAAGCAAAATGAATACAGAAGGTTGAGAGGGGATTTGGAAAAGAAAACAAGAGAAGCAAAGAGAGAGACGGAGAAGAGACTGGCAGCCAACATAGAAGAGAATACAAAAGTATTTGTTGTGTGGTGAATTTTTAAAAAAAATAATATTTTATTGTCGTATTTGAAAATTTTTACAACAGTAACATAAACAATGACATCACCAGGTAAAATAAACATTTCCCCGCCCCAGCCCAATCTTCCCACACCTCATCCATACAACAGCAATCCGCTCCCTCTCCCCCCCTGAATACTACATCTGCTGACATTTTAATTTTCCCCGAGAAAGTCGACGAACGGCTGCCACCTCCGGGAGAACCCTAACATTGACCCTCTTAAGGCGAACTTTATTTTCTCGAGACTGAGAAACCCAGCCATGTCACTAACCCAGGTCTCTACACTCAGGGGCTTCGAGTCCCTCCACATTAACAAGATCCGCCTCCGGGCTACCAGGGAGGCAAAGGCCAAGACATCGGCCTCTTTCGCCCCTGAACTCCCGACACTCCAAAGATCGCTACCTCCGGACTCGGCACCATCCGTGTTTTTAGTACCGTGGACATTGCCTTAGCAAAATCCTGCCAAAACTCTGTAAGCTTCGGGCATGCCCAAAACATGTGGACATGATTCGCTGGGCTTCCCGTGCACATCGCACACCTATCCTCAACCCCGAAGAACTTACTCATCCTAGCCGCTGTCATGTGTGCCCGGTGGACTACCTTAAATTGTATCAGACTAAGCCTGGCGCATGATGAGGAGGTATTAACCCTGCTTAGGGCATCCGCCCATAGCTCTGCCTCTATCTCTCCTCCTAGCTCATCCTCCCACTTGCCCTTAAGCTCCTCCACCGGAGTTTCCTCCGCCTTCAAAAGCTCCTGGTAAATATTCGATACCTTGCCATCTCCCACGCAGGTACTGGAAACTACTCTACCCTGTATCCCCCGTGGCGGCGGCAGCGGGAAGGCCGGCACCTGTTTTGCAGGAAGTCTCGCACCTGCAAATACCTAAACCCATTCCCTGGTGGCAATTTAAATTTAACCTCTAAAGCTTTCAAGCTGGGAAAGCTCCCATCTATAAATAGATCCCCTATCCTTCTAATTCCTGCCCTCTGCCAACTCTGGAACCCACCATCTAGTCTACCCGGTACAAACCTGCGGTTATTATAAATCGGGGTTCAAATCCTCCCCTCTCTTATATCTCCTCTGTTGCCCCCAGAGTCTCCGAGCCGCCACCACCACCAGACTTGTGGAGTATCGGGCCGGCGAGAACGGCAGAGATGCCGTTACCAGTGCTCCCAAACTGGTGAAGTTACATGACGCCGCCTCCATCCGCACCGCACCCATGCCGACCCCTCCCCCACTATCCACTTCCTAATCATGGCCACATTAGCCGCCCAGTAGTAATTGCAGAAGTTCGGCAGTGCCAACCCACCCTCCCCCGACTGTGCTCCAGCAACATTTTCTTCACTCGCGGGGTTTTACCCGCCCACACAAAGCCCGAAATAACCTTATTCACCCGCTTGAAAAAGGCCTTAGGGATGAAGGTGGGGAGGCACTGAAAGACAAACAGAAATAGGCGAACACGCGAGCCCTCTTGACCAGCCCTCTCACGTTCCATGCGATCAGCCTGGACGGGGGGCTTCCAACCACCCCCCCCACCCTTTTTAGGCCAGCTTCCAGCTCTCTCCCTCCACTACCTCGAGTCCCCACTCGGGCTGCCACCGTTCCCGAACTCCCATTTGTCCCCTAGTAACAGTTCCTCCCCTGTCAGCAAAGCAACTCCCCCCCACCTCCCTACCTCCTAGCAACAACATTAGAAACACAATCCCCCAAGTCAAGCTCCAGCTTTACACATGTCCACCCTCCACTGTGCTTCCGAGAGTCAGCTGACCCATGCTGACTCGGTAGCTCCCGCCCCTGGCACCAAGCAGTCTGTCTCCCTCTTGTTTTCTCCTCTCTCCCCCCACATGAATAAACATTTTAAAAGCATCACATTCCCCAGTAAACAAATATCAGAAAAAATAGTGAAGAAACAATCACTTTAGAAAAATAGTCGGCCAAAAAGCAGAACCAAATTCAAAGCCCGTCCCCCCTCTAACAAGGTCCCTGCAAGACAAAGCAACCTTTAACCATCCACACAGCCCATTATTTTACATAGAGCTACTTAAATTTATACAATCCAGCACCACAAATGGCTGCCACAGTACTTCTCCAAGGCTTAAGTGTCTTTTAATTCACCTCCAGCTTCATTTCGTTAATAAAGGTCCATACTTCGTCTGGCGTTTCAAAGTAGAAGTCCCGTTCCTCATGTGTGACCCACAGACGGGCTGGGTACAGCATCCCGAACTTCACCCCCTTCTTAAAGAGGGTCGTTTTTGCCCAATTGAACCCAGCTCGCCTCTTGGCCAAATCCGCGCCAAGGTCCTGATAGATGCGCAACTCACAGTTCTCCCACTTGCTGCCCCGTTCTTTCTTGGCCCACCGCAAAACGTGTTCCTTGTCCATGAAATGGTGAAAATGTACCACCATGGCCCTCGGCGGCTCGTTCGCTCGGGGCTTCCTCGCAAGGACTCTGTGCGCTCTGTCCAATTCCAGGGGACGAGGGAATGCCCCAGCCCCCATCAACTTCTCCAACATGTCCGTCACATTGGCCCTCGCATCTAATCCCTCACTGCCTTCAGGGAGGCCGACAATTCTGAGATTCTGCCTCCTGGACCTGTTCTCCAGGTCGTCCAGCTTCTCCTGCATTCTTTTCTTGCGGTCGTTCATCATCCCCACCTTGTTTTTCAGCACAGTTGTGTATTCCTCATGTTCGGACAACTTTTGTTCCACCTCCTGGATTGCTCTCCCGTGGGTTTCCTGATTCGGAACCACTTGATCAATCGAAGCCTTAATCGGGTCCAGCGTGTCCTTCTTCAGCTTGGCGAAGCAATCCTCGAATAACTTCACTAGCTGCTCCGTCGACCACTGTGTCGTCTCCCCGCGGCCCTGCTGCCCCGCTATGCTGTCCCATGTTACCAGCTCTGCTTGCATCTCGCTTATAGGACTTTGTCTTCTCACACGGCCACTTTTGGTCCAATTCTCCATACACCAGAGGGGATTTCTCCTTACTGTCTCACTCTTCACCGATTTATCCCATAAAATCCGGAAAAACCGGGGGAAAAAGGTCCAAAAGTCCGTTACAGGCGGGAGCTATCAAATGTGCGACCTACTCCTCCATGGCCGCCACCGGAAGTCTTGTGTGGTGAATTATCAGACACGTCGACCAGCTGATTATTAAAATGTTTACCCATGCGCCCTTACTTATGAGAAGATGAAAGGACAGAAGCGGTTTAACCCAATTTCATTCACAAATAACTCTCAATTCTCTTGTATAAAACTCTTAACTCTTTTTATAAAGCAACTCTTACCTCTCAATAGAAAAACTCCTAATCTTCTCAAAACATAACTCTCGATAGAACTCTTAAAAAGTAACAACTCTGAATGGCTATCTGTCTGAGACTACAAATACTACCCGTGTCAATGAATTTGATCGAGCCACCGGGTCCAAATCACTGAGCTACTCCGGCTCTTGAGCTCTGGGTCTTTTTCTCGCAGGTTGATCTCACACGTCATCTTCCATTGTGACAGGGGTCATGTCACGTCTTCACTGGGTACGGTCTTAAGGCACTCCAGTCCAAAGATGTGCAGGTTAGGTGGATTGGCCATGCTAAATTGCCCATAGTGTCCAAGATTGCCCTTAGTGGTGGGTGGGGTTACTGGGTTATGGGGATAGGGTGGAGGTGTGGACCTTGGGTAGGGTGCTCTTTCCAAGAGCCGGTGCAGACTCGATGGGCCGAATGGCCTCCTTCTGCACTGTAAATTCTATGATTCTATGATTCTTATCACCTCCCCCCCCAGCCCCATGCCCTACCAGAAGATTCTCTGACCTTTAGCCAATGAGGTCACTGGGTAGAGGTCGCAACACAAATGAAGTTTCCGATTCCAAATCTGTAGGATGTCAAGAACCCCCAAGGACCCATTTTCAGGTGCATTGACTGCATGTAACCCTGTTCCATGTAAGGTAACGGCGGGAATCGGAGGTGCCGGAGAGTCTGGCTGGAACTGGGGAATACGCAATAATCGTCCTTATTTGGATATGGTTGATTATCTCCGATGACAGCTTTCAGGACAAATCCAGACTTGCCTTGGCATGTCTCGCCCTGGCTGTTCCCACCAGGCCTGGCTGTGAACTGTTGGCTATTGTTTAATTTAGTGTCCAATTCTCTGTTGGGCCTAGTTCCTCAGGCTGTTGACCATCTGGCCACATTTTCCAACAACAAAGAACAAAGAACGAAGAAATGTACAGCACAGGAACAGGCCCTTCGGCCCTCTTAGCCCGTGCCTACCATACTGCCCGACTAAACTACAATCTTCTACACTTCCTGGGTCCGTATCCTTCTATTCCCATCCTATTCATATATTTGTCAAGATGCCCCTTAAATGTCCCTATTGTCCCTGCTTCCACTACCTCCTCCGGTAGTGAGTTCCAGGCACCCACTACCCTCTGCGTAAAAAACTTGCCTCGTACATCTACTCTAAACCTTGCCCCTCTCACCTTAAACCTATGCCCCCTAGTAATTGACCCATCTACCCTGGGGAAAAGCCCAGGGCAACATTTAAGTAAAATGGTGGTAAAAAGAGGAGTGGGGTCAATTAGGGACCTAAAAGGGATTTATGCATGGAGGCCAGGGGTGTGGCTGATATATTAAATTAATATTTTGCATTGTCTTGAAGGGTTTAAAATTGATAAATAGAAGTTTTTGGATGGGCTGTCTCTGCTTAATGTTGATAAGGCACCAGCACCAGATGATCCAAATCCAAGGATTGTGCAGGAAATAAGACTGGAAATTGCAGAGGCCAAAATGTTCCAATTTTCTTTAAACTCAGGGGTGGTGCAGATGTTGTACCTTTGTTCAAAAAATGATGTAAAGTTAAGCCCAGCAACTATAGGTCAGTCAGTTTAACTGCAGTGGTGGTGAAGCTTAAAGAAATGATAACGTGGGTGGCATGGTAGCAGAGTGGGTAGCACTGTTGCTTCACAGCTCCAGGGTCACAGGTTCGATTCCCGGCTTGGGTCACTGTCTGTGCGGAGTCTGCACGTTCTCCCCATGTCTGCGTGGGTTTCTTCCGGGTGCTCCGGCTTCCTCCCAGAAGTCCTGAAAAACGTGCTGTTAGGTGCTGTTAGAATATTCAGAATTGGATATTCTGAATTCTCCCTCTGTGTACCCAAACAGGCGCCAGAATGTGGCGACTAGGAGCTTTTCACAGTAACTTCATTGCAGTGTTAGTGTAAGCCTACTTGTGACAAAAAAGATTATTATTATGACTATGGACCATATTAAAAGTCACTTGGGGAATAGTGGGTTAATGAAGGAAAGTTAGCAGGGATTTGTTCAGTGCAAATCGTGTTCAACTAATTTGTATGAATCTTTTGATAACAACAGAGGATTGATGAAGGTGATGCTGCTGATGTGGTGCACATGGACATCCAAAAGGCATGTGATAAAGTGCTGCACAACTGACTTGTCAGCAAAGTTAGAGCAAATGAAATGAAAAGGAAAGTAGCAATATGATATTAAATTGACTGAGTGATGTGAAACAGAGAATAAACAGTTAGAATCCTTACTCTTCCTGATATATATCAATGATTTAGAGGACTTCCGGTGGTGACCATGGAGTGAGCGGTCTCATATCTGGTGGCTCCCATTCGAGATGGTTTTTTTTTTGTCCTTTCCCAACCGATCTGACAGTGTTTGATGGCAAAAGGTGCATGAATACTGAGGGAATGTAATATTTTTCTGGTGGGACTGGTTTGTGGCCTACCAGGCGAAGAGTGTAACGAACAAGAGGCAGCAGCTTGACTGAGAGATTAATAGAGGTGGGATACAGGAATAGTTTGTGGAGAGGAGTGGGGCAGTGTTGCAGCCCAGTGGTCTATGGAGCAGCTGTTGAACTTTCTCGATAACAAGTCCCAGCAGCAAAGGAAGGAGGCCTCAGAGGACCTGGCTAAGGTATTGGAGCCGCTTAGATAGTTATTGAGTAGGTGGAGCAGAGGCAGTAAGCACAGGGCCTGCCAATCTAAAAGGTGGAGGAGTCGATGAGAGAGCACAAGGATCGATTGACCTCGCTGGAGGCAGAGATGGGGATGAGACGAGCAGCCGAAAAATACTTTAAAAAAAATATATAATTTTTATTAAAGTTTTCACAAAATATCAAGAACAAAATGTAAAGGAACCCAATAAAATTAAATACAAAACAAAACAACCAAGTGCCCCCCTCCCCACTATACATAAATAATATATTAACACCCGTAGAAACACATAGCAAACATAGCAAATATATACACCCCCTCAGATCCCCCAGTGTAAACGAACAAAAATAAAAGAGAACCCCCCACCCTCCTCCCCTGGGTTGTTGCTGACCATTGTCTGCCATTCTGCCAGGAAGTCCAAGAATGGTTGCCACCGCCTGAAGAACCCTTGCACCGATCCCCTTAAGGCAAATGTTACCCTCTCCAATTTAATAAACCCCGCCATATCGTTGTTCCAGGATTCCACGCTTGGGGGCCTCGCATCTTTCCACTGAAGAAGAATCCTTCGCCGGGCTACCAGGGACGCAAAGGCCAGAATACCGGCCTCTTTCGCCTCCTGCACTCCTGGCTCCTCTGCAACCCCAAATATTGCGAGCCCCCAGCCCGGTTTGACCCTGGATCCTACCACCCTCGACACCGTCCTCGCTACATCCTTCCAAAATTCCTCCAGCACTGGGCATGCCCAAACATATGGGTGAAGTTTGCTGGGCTCCCTGAGCACCTAACACACCTGTCCTCACCCACAAAAAACCGGCTCATCCTCGTCCCGGTCATGTGTGCCCTGTGCAACACCTTAAGCTGTATGAGGCTGAGCCTCGCGCACGAAGGGGAAGAGTTCACCCTCCCTAGGGCATCTGCCCACATCCCCTCCTCGATCTCCTCCCCCAACTCCTCCTCCCACTTACCTTTGAGCACCTCCACCGAGGCCTCCTCCTCCTCCTGTATCACCTGGTATGTTGCTGAGATCTTCCCCTCTCCAACCCACCCCCCCGAGAGCACCCAGTCCTGTACCGTGCGTGGCAGCAGCAGCGGGAATTCCACCACTTGCCACCTGGCGAACGCCCTTACCTGTAGATACCTAAAGGCGTTTCCCGGGGGGGAGCCCGTACTTCTCCTCCAGCTCACCCAGGCTCGCGAACCTCCTGTCCACAAACAGGTCCCCCAACCTTCTTATCCCTGCCCTGTGCCACCCCGAAAACCCTCCATCTATTCTCCCTGGGACAAACCGGTGGGTCTCCCGTATCAGGGTCCACACCGAGGCCTCCTCTTCCCCCCTGTGCCGTCTCCATTGCCCCCAAATTTTGAGGGCAGCCGCCACCACCGAGCTCGTGGTATACCTCATTGGAGGGAATGGCAGCGGCGCCGTTGCCAGTGTCTCCAGACTCATACCCTCACAAGACGCCGTCTCCAGCCTCTTCCATGCAGCCCCCTCCCCCTCCACCACCCACTTGCGCACCATTGTCGCATTGGCGGCCACAGAGGTTGGGCAGCGCCAGCCCCCCCCCCCCCCCCCCCCCAATCTCTACTCCGCTCCAGGAACACCCTTCTCACCCTTGGAGTCCCTCGCGCCCACACAAATCCCGTTATGTTCCTGTTGACCCACCTAAAGAAGGCCTTCGGGATAAGAATGGGGAGGCACTGGAACAGGAACAAAATCCTTGGGAGTACAGTCATCTTGACTGACTGCACCCTACCCGCCAGGGACAGCGGCAACGCATCCCGCCTCTTAAACTCCTCCTCCGTTTGCTCCACCAGCCTCGTGAAATTAAGTCTTTGCAGGGCCCCCCAGCTCCTGGGCACCTGGACCCCCAAATACCTGAAGATCCTCTCCGCCCTTTTTAGTGGGAGCTCGCCAATCCCCCTCTCCTGGTCCCCTAGCTGAACTACGAACAGCTCGCTCTTCCCCCATATTGAGAGCTTGTAGCCTGAAAAGTCCCCAAATTCCCTAAGGATCCTCATTACCTCTGGCATTCCTCCCACCGGGTCCGCCACATACAGCAGCAGGTCGTCCGCATAGAGCGACACCCTATGCTCCTCCCCACCCCGCACCAACCCCCTCCAGTTCCTCTACTCCCTCAGTGCCATTGCCCGGGGTTCAATCGCCAGCGTGAAGAGCAGGGGGGACAGGGGACACCCCTGCCTCGTCCCTCGATGCAACCGAAAGTACTCAGACCTCCTCTTGTTCGTGGCCACACTCGCCATCGGGACCTCATACAACAGCCTAACCCACCTGACAAACCCCTCCCCAAACCCGAACCTCTTCAGCACCTCCCACAAGTACCCCCACTCTACCCTATCGAAGGCCTTCTCAGTGTCCATCGCCGCCACTATCTCCGCCTCCCCCTCCCTCGCCGGCATCATAATAACGTTCAGGAGCCTCCGCACATTCCCGTTCAACTGCCTCCCCTTCACGAACCCCGTCTGGTCTTCGTGGCTGACCTGTGGCACACAATCCTCAATTTCCGTGGCTAAGACCTTCGCCAGCACCTTGGCATCTACATTTAACAATGAAATCGGCCTGTAAGACCCACAGGGCAGGGGATCCTTGTCCCGCTTCAGGATCAAGGAGCTCAGTGCCCGGGACATCGTCGGGGGCAACCCCCCTCCCCCCTCTCCCTTGCCTCATTGAAGGTCCTAACCAGCAACGGGCCCAACAGGTCCACATATTTTTTTGTACAATTCGACCGGGAACCATCCGGGCCCGGTGCCTTCCCTGCCTGCATGCTCCCTATCCCTTTGTCCAGCTCCTCCAACCCAATCGGGGCCCCTAATCCCGCCACCAGTCCCTCCTCCACCTTCGGGAACTTCAGTTGGTCCAGAAAGCGGCCCGTCCCTCCCTCCTCCAGTGGGACCTCGGACCGATACAGTTCCTCATAAAAGTCCCTGAAGACCCCACTCCGCACTACACTACCCCCCTATCCTTAACTCCCCCGATCTCCCTAGCTGCATCCCGTTTCCGAAGCTGATGTGCCAGCATCCGACTTGCCTTTTCCCCATATTCATAAATCGCCCCCTGGGCCTTCCTCCTCTGCGCTTCCGCCTTCCTGGTGGTCAACAGGTTGAATTCGGCCTGGAGGCTACACCTCTCCCTCAACAGACCCTCCTCCGGCACCTCCGCATACCTCCTGTCTACCCTCACCATCTCCCCCACCAGCCTCTCCCTCTCCCTCTGCTCTCTCCTCTCCTTGTGGGCCCTAATGGAGATCAGCTCTCTCCTAACCACCGCCTTCAGCGCCTCCCAGACCATCCTTATTCGGACCTCCCCATTATCGTTGGCCTCCAGGTATCTCTCTATGCTTCTTCGGACCCGCTCGCTCACCTAATCATCCGCCAACAGCCCCACCTCCAAGCACCACAACGGGCACTGGTCCCTCTCCTCCCCCAGCTCTGGGTCTACCCAATGCGAGGTGTGATCCGAAATCGCTATTGCCGAGTATTCGGTATCCTCTACTCTCGCAATCAGCGCCCTGCTCATAACAAAAAAGTCGATCCGGGAATAGGCCTTATGAACGTGCGAGAAGAATGAAAATTTCCTAGCCTCCGGCCTTGCAAATCTCCAAGGGTCCACCCCTCACATCTGGTCCATAAACCCCCTCAGCACTTTAGTCGCTACCGGCCTCCTACCCGTCCTAGACCTGGAGCGATCCAGTGCTGGATCCAACACCGTGTTAAAGTCCCTCCCCCATTATCAGGCCCCCACTTCCAAGTCCGGGGTCCGACCCAACATGCGCCGCATAAAACCCGCATCGTCCCAGTTGGGGGCATACACATTGACCAGTACCACCCTCTCCCCTTGCAGCTTACCACTTACCATTACGTACCTGCCGCCATTGTCTGTCACAATGCTCGACGCCTCGAACGACACCCTCTTTCCCACAAAGATCGCCACCCCCCAAATTTTGGCATCCAGCCCCGAATGAAACACCTGGCCTACCCACCCCTTCATAGAATTTACAGTGCAGAAGGAGGCCATTCAGCCCATCGAGTCTGCACCGGCTCTTGGAAACAGCACCCTACCCAAGGTCAACACCGCCACCCTATCCCCATGACCCAGTAACCCCACCCAACACTAAGGGCAATTTTGGACACTAAGGGCAATTTATCATGGCCAATCCACCTAACCCGCACATCTTTGGATTGTGGGAGGAAACCGGAGCACCCGGAGGAAACCCACGCACACACGGGGAGGATGTGCAGACTCCGCACAGACAGTGACCCAAGCCAGAATCGAACCTGGGACCCTGGAGCTGTGAAGCAATTGTGCTATCCACAAGGCTACCGTGCTGCCCCCAAATCTTCCTCAATCTTACCTGGTCTGCCACCTTCAGGTGTGTCTCCTGGAGCATGACCACATCCGCCTACAGCCCCTTCAGGTGAGCGAACACGCGGGCCCGCTTAACCGGCCCGTTCAGCCCCCTTACGTTCCAGGTTATCAGCCGGATCAGGGAGCTAACCGCCCCCCTCCCCTGCCGACTAGCCATAACCTCTCCTCGGCCAGCCACGCGCCTGCGCCCCACACCCGGCCCATTCCCCACGGCGACAGACCCCCGTCTCAACCCCCTCTACTCGCTCCAGCTCCTCCTTGACAATACCAGCAGCAACCCGGTCCCCCCACCCCCCAGCTAGGACCCTCCTAGCTGCATTGCTTCCCCCATTGCACTCCCGCAAGTCAGCTGACTCCTGCTGACCCTGGCAGCTCCCGCCTCTCCTACGACTTCTCCCATTGTGGGACTTCCCCTCCCCCTCCATTACCCACCAGCAGGCTCTCCGCCTCCCCCTTCCATCCCAAGCGTGGGGAAAATCCCGCGCTTCCCCGCTCCGGCCCCACCTCCTCTGGCGCAGCTCCTTTTAGAGGCCCAGTCCCCTCAGCCCCGACTCGGGCCTCACCCTCCCCCGCGGGGCCCCATCCCCCCTACCGGCCATCCACCCCCTACTCCGTTTACTTGCCCCCCTCCAAGAGCCCACCCGACAGACCCAACCAAAACAGTGCCCAACCCACCCTAACCACCCACACCGAACCAAAACTAAACAAGAACAAAGAACGCCCCCCGCAAAATGTAACACAACAACAATCCCCGACCATCCCCACGTCCGACCCCCACATCCCGACCCTCAGTTTGTGTCCAGCTTCTCGGCCTGAACAAAGGCCCACGCCTCCTCCGGGGACTCAAAATAATGGTGCCGGTCCTTGTAGGTGACCCACAGACGCGCCGGCTGCAGCATGCCAAACTTCACCCCCTTCCTGTGCAGCACCGCCTACTCCCGGTTGTACCCAGATCTCTTCTTCGCCACCTCCGCGCTCCAGTCCTGATATACTCGAACCACCGCATTCTCCCACCTGCTGCTCCTCTCTTTCTTGGCCCACCTGAGTACGCACTCCCGATCAGCGAACCGATGAATCCACACCAGCACCGCCCGCGGCGGCTCGTTAGCCTTGGGCCTCCTCGCCAGCATTCTATGGGACCCTTCCAGCTCCAGGGGCCCCTGGACGGACCCCCCTCCCATCAGCAAGTTTAACATGGTGACC
Organism: Scyliorhinus torazame; assembly: GCF_047496885.1. NCBI lineage: Eukaryota > Metazoa > Chordata > Chondrichthyes > Carcharhiniformes > Scyliorhinidae > Scyliorhinus > Scyliorhinus torazame. The sequence goes on along the minus strand of NC_092721.1, from coordinate 149,881,122 downwards.
ACATAGGCCCCCACGTCCGACCTCTCCAGCCCCCCTCTGGGAAGCCCAGGATCCGCAGATTCTTCCGCCTCGACCCATTCTCCATCTCCTCGAACCGTTCCTGCCGTTTCTTGTGGAGCGCCTCGTGCGCCTCCACCTTTACCGCCAGGCCCAAGATCTCGTCCTCGTTATCTGAGATCTTTTGTCGGACCTCGCGGATCGCCACCCCCTGGGCCGTCTGGGTCTCCAGCAGCTTATCAATAGAAGCCTTCATCGGCTCCAGCAGGTCCGCTTTGAGCTCCCTAAAGCAGAGCTGGATAACCTCCTGCTGCTCCTGCACCCACTGCATCCACACTGCCTGGTCCCCACCCGCTGCCATCTTGTTCTTCTTCCCTCGCACTTTCTTTGGCTTCACCACCACTTTTTTAGTAGGCCCGCTCCTGGTCCAAGCCATACACTGTCGGGGGAATGTTGCAGTCTACTTCCCACACTGGGAAATGTCGAAAAAATGCCGTTGGGGGCCCTGAAAAGAGCCCAAAATCCGTTCCAAGCAGGAGCTGCCGAACGTACGACTTAACTTTGCATAGCCGCAACCGGAAGTCCAGCCGAAAAATATTGAGGGGGAACTTGGAGGATCTTGAAAACCGCTCAAGGAGGCACAATCTCCTGATTGTGGGCATGCCTGAGGGTATTGAAGGAATGCAGGCTGCCAAGTATGTGGTGATCATGTTGGAGATGCTGATAGGGGAGGAGGTCCTTGACCATCCTCTCGAGGTGGATGGAGGATATAGCGCACAGGGCGCTGAGGAGAAGGCTGCAAGCGGGGGGACTGTGTGAGGACGATGCGGTGAGGCTGCATAATTTTCTCGACAAAGAGAAGATTATGAGGTGGGCGAGGTAAACAAAGAAGTGCACTTGGGAGAGAACGAGTTGCTATTTATCAGGACCTGCGAGCAGAGCTGGCCGAGCGGAGGGCCGGTTACAATTGGATCAAGGCTGCCCTCAACAAGAAAGGAGTGAAGTTTGGGGTTCTGTATCCTGCTCGGCGGTGGATCACGCACCAGAACCAAAAGTTCTATTTTGACTTGCCATGAGAGACCATGGACTGGGATGAGTGTGAGGACATTGAACTTTGGAGTTGTTCTATGTGCAATGTGGGCACACACGGTGGATGGATTGGCGAAGGTTATGGCGATGGGAGTGGAGAGGAGGAGTGTGCCTTTTGTTTTTTCTTGTATATTTATTGTTTGGAGGGATGGGGGTTGGAGGGCGAATTGGGGGGGGGATGAGAGGTAGCTAGAGGTCCCGGGCGGGAGCCACCCTGCTTGCTGGTCGGGCTAGTTAATGGGAGTGAAGTGGAGGGTTGTCAGGAGGAAGGCATGGGGGAGGGAGGAATGGGTTGGTTTTTTGTTTGGTTTTGGGGAGGGGGTGGGGGGGGGAGGGATGCTGACATGGGTGTGGTTGGTGTGGTGCCGTTGGTTAGGGAGGGGTGGCAGCGGACATCTTGGGGTGGGTCCAGAGGAATGTGAGACGGGAACCGGGGTGGGAAGCTGCTGGCTAAAGAAGGGATGTGGTTGACCGGCAGGGAAGGGGGTGGGGAGCCCCCACCTGGTTGATTACATGGAGCATGCGGGGATTGAATGGGCTGGTTAAATGTTTGCGTGTTTTCGCACGCTTGAGGAGTTTGAAGGCAGACGTCATGATTCACCAGGAGACACACCTGAAGCTGGGAGATCAGACGAGGCTGAGGAAGAAATGGGTGGGGCAGGTGTTTCACTTGAAGTTGGACATGAAGACGAGGAAGGCGATGCTGGTCAACAAGAAAGTGGCCTTCAAGGTTGTGTTATGGGTGAGGCATTTTCAGAACCCCAAAAAGTATCATGGAGTTCAACCTACCTCTCCCTTTAATGTTTTTGTTGCTTTTCCGAGCACATGGCTTTTTCCCTCGGTGTGGGATTACAATTATGGACACGTAGGTTTTTAAACACAAAACACTGTTTATTCCATGAACTCAACGTTACGTTATTTAAGATGTTAATCTTGGATAAGATGTTAGACATTGGATCAGTTAACACCCCTTACTTCAAAGATAACTCAGAAAATATTGCAACAGTAAATAACTCCTTAAAATGTTCCTTCAAACTTCCAAGAGACTTAACACCTTTAAACAAAATCACATCAGGTTAAAGGCTTCACTATTATAAGTTTACATCACCCAAAATATCCAGAGATAGTCTTTCATGGCAGATATCCAGTTCACTGCAAAACACAGACACACACCCAGCTCTTTTCAAAACTGAAACTAAAAACCTGCAAAATGGCTGACCTAAAGCCCAGCTCCACCCACTCTCTGACATCACTGTTTTCTTAAAGGTACATTGCTTAAACATCCATGTCTTAAAGGTATTCTCACATGACAGTTGGCAACATTGTAACTGACCCCAGGGGCAGATATGTGATGGTTTGTGGGAAGCTGGAGGAGATGCCCACGGTTCTGGTGAACGTTTATGCCCCAAATTGGGACGATGTGGATTTTTTGAGGCAGGTATTAGGGAAGATTCTGGACCTGGACATGCAATGGCTGATAATGGGGGGTATTTTAACATGGTTTTGGATCCGAGGCTGGACTGGCTGTGTCCCAAGTCTTTGAAGGTTTTGGCTATGGCGAAAGAGTTGAAGGAGTTCATGGACCCTATGGGGGGGCGGGCCTTGGTTTGGGAAGCCAAGGCATGTGCGCCGGTTGTGTTCCTGAATTGACATTTTTGCAATGGATAAAGCACTGTTAGTGGGGTAGCCAATTCGGAGTTTTCGGCGATCATGGTTTCTGACCATGCACCGCACTGGGATAATTTGCGGGTGGCACGGGGAGGCTGGATGTGGGATTGTTGGCGGATAAGGGTGTGTGTGAGAGGGTGAGGGAGGCCATGCAAAGCTGTGTGGAGCGGTACATGCAGGTGCAGGTTCAGTCGGCAGTTAGGAAGGCAAATGCAATGTGAGCATTCATGTCAAGAGGGCTAGAATGCAGCAGCAGGGTTGTACTTCTGAGGCTGTATAAGGCTCGGGTCAGACCCCATTTGGAGTATTGTGAGCAGTTTTGGGCCCAGTATCTAAGGAAAGATGTGCTGGCCTTGGAAAGGGTCCAGAGGAGGTTCACAAGAATGATCCCTGGAATGAAGAACTTGTCGTATGAGGAACGGTTGAGGGCTCTGGGTCTGTAGTTGTTGGGAGTTTAGAAGGATGAGGGGGGATCTTATTGAAACTTACAGGATACTGCGAGGCCTGGATAGAGTGGACGTGGAGAGGATGTTTCCACTTGTAGGAAAAACTAGAACCAGAGGACACCATCTCAGACTAAAGGGACGATCCTTTAAAACAGAGTTGAGGAGGAATTTCTTCAGCCAGAGGGTGGTGAATCTGTGGAACTCTTTGCCGCAGAAGGCTATGGAGGCCAAATCACTGAGTGTCTAAGACAAAGATAGATAGGGTCTTGATTAATAAAGGGATCAGAGGTTATGGGAAGAAGGCAGCAGAATGGGGATGAGAAAAATAGCAGCCATGATTGAATGGCGGAGCAGAATCGATGGGCCGAGTGGCCTAATTCTGCTTCTATGTCTTATGGTCTTATAACAACAGAGGGGAGGACACAGCCTCCATGCTGTGGTGGCATAAAGACCGTAGTAAGGGGAGAATTAATCCCATTGACTCTTATTAATTTTTACAGATGCACCATGGAAAGTATCCTATCGGGCTGTATCACAACCTGGTCTGGCAACTGCTCGGCCCAAGACCATAGGAAACTTCAGAGAGTCGTGAACACATCCCAGTCCATCACATGAACCCGCCTCCCATCCATTGACTCTGTCTACACCTCCCGCTGCCTTGGGAAAGCAGGCAGCATAATCAAAGACCCCTCCCACCTGGGGTATTCAACCTCCAACTTCTTCCATCGGGCAGGAAATACAAAAGTCTGAGTACACGCACTAACAGATTCAAAAACAGCTTCTTCCCCATTGTTACCAGACTCCTGAATGACTCTCGTATGGACTGATCTGATCTCTCCACGCATCTTCTCTACTGAAAAATCTCTCCACACATTTTCTCTACTTTTCCCCAGGGCGGAAATGGTTGCCACGAGGGGACATAATTTTAAGGTGATTGGAGGAAGGTATAGGGGAGATGTCAGAGGTAGGTTCTTCACACAAAGAGTGGCGGGTGCGTGTGGTCGTCACCACTAACTGTATATTAGATGTAGTACCTGTATATTAGCTGTAGTACGGTAAGGCTCCTGTACTAGAGGTACATGGGTAAACCCCTGCCTGCTGGCTCCGCCCAGTAGGCTGCATAAAAATGTGTGTTCTCACCGGAACCGCTCCCATTCTGGCAGCAGCTACAGGAGGCCACACATCTATGCTCAATAAATGTTCGATTATTCACTACTCTCGTCTTTGTAGTAATTGATAGTGCATCAATCTATTGAGCAAAGATTTTACAACGATGGAACTTCACATCAAGCCTGATCGCCTACAGCTGAGCCCTCAAGCAGCCAATGCCACGTCTGCCTTTGACCACTGGCTAGCCTGCTTCGAAAGCTACCTCCGAACATCGGCTGAACAACCCACGGACGCACAGAAGCTCCAGGTCCTTTATTCATGGGTGAGCCCTGACATTTTTTCCTCTCATCCGGGATGCGCCCACTTACTCTGAATGAAGCAATGGAGCTCCTGAAAGGACATTACGTTTGGCCGGTTAACAAACACTACGCCAGGCACCTCCTGTCCACGAGATAGCAACTCCCCAGTGAGTCGCTAGACGATTTCTGGTGTGCCCTGCACATCCTGGCGAGGAACTGTGACTGCCAGGCAGTTTCGGCAGCCGAGCATACAGAACTTTTAATTAGAGACGCTTTTGTTACGGGCATGGGGTCGGCGTACGTCCGCCAGCGCCTATTGGAGGTGGGTACACCTGACCTTGCAGGAACCAGGCAGCTCGCAAATTCGCTAACAATGGCCTCCGGTAACGTCCAGTCGTACGCCCCCGACCGCACGACACCCTCGTGGAAATTGTGGCCCCACCAGCTACCGACCCCAGTCCACCGCAAGCCTGCGCCGCGCGGCAGTCAGCCAACCCCAGGGGCCCAAATGCTACTTCTGCGGCTAGACCAAAAACCCCCAGCAACGCTGCCCGACGTGGAGCGCATCCTGCAAGGCCTGCAGAAAGAAGGGACATTTTGCTGTTGTGTGCCAGGCCCGGTCGATTGCTGCTATTTCTTGGCCCAGCGATCCAACACCCCCCATGTGCAACCCGTGGGCGCCGCCATTTTCGCCCCTCCTTCCACATGTGGCCCGTGGGCACTGCTATCTTCTTCCCCGCAGGCCACGTGCGGCCACGGGGCGCTGCCATCTTTAACGCCACCCGCCATGTGCGCCCCGTGGGCACCGCCATCTTCGGCGCCATTCTGGACGGCGCCTCAGGACCCCTGCTCGTCGTGAAGCTCGTCTGGCCGCTCATTGCCTGCCACCACCGCTGACCAGCCCGGGGCCTACCAGCATCAGATGCAGCTCGCCTCGATCACCCTCGACCTGTCCCGGCCCCACAACCTCGCAACCGCAACGACAACGGTGAAAATCAATGGGCACAAGACTTCCTGCCTTCTTGACTCCGGGAGCACGGAAAGCTTCATCCACCGCACTACAGAAGTCCACCTCCGGAGTTTCGCTCCCAACATGGCTGGCAGCTCCTGAACCCACCCTCCTCCGCAAACACGTGCGGACCCACAAGGCGGACCCGTTGGTCAAAAGGGTACAACTACTGCACACAAACCCGCAGTACGCCTACGTGGCACACCCCGACGGGTGCCAGGACACAGTCTCCCTCCGGGACCTGGCACCAGCTGGATCCACACCCATGGCCCACCACCCGCCGCCACCCCCCCCCACCCGATTGCCCCGGCGCCACTCACCCTCCCCCCAGCGCACCTCACTACAGCCCCTGCCTCAGGACGATCCGTCCTCCAACCTGTTCCACTCGGAGGCGATAAAGACGAGGACAACGCGCTCCCGGAGTCACAGGTGACCAAGTCGGTGCCTGCATCACCACCGGGACCGAGGTGATCACAGACTGAACCTGTAAATTTTGCCTGAACTAGTAAATTTAGCCTGAACTGTAAATTTTTCCATCAACCCCGCCGAACTGCTTTTTAACAGGGGGTGAGTGTGGTAGTCTCCACTAACTGTACATTAGGTGTAGTACCTGTATATTAGATGTAGTACGGTAAGTCTCCTGTACTAGAGGAACATGGGTAAATCCCTGCCTGCTGGCTCCGCGCAGTAGGCGGTGTATAAATGTGTGTGCTCCCATTCTGGTAGCAACTACAGGAGGCCACACATCTTTGCTCAATAAAGCCTCGATTATTCACTCGTAATTGATAGTGCATCAGTGCGTGGAATGCACTGCCCGTGGGAGTGGTGGAGTCAGATTCATTAAAGACATTTAAGAGACTTTGGACAGGCACATGAACAGCAGTAAATTGAAGGGGTGTAGACTAGGCTGATCTTAGATGAGGATAAATGGTCGGCACAACACTGTGGGCCGAAGAGCCTGTACTGTGCTGTACTGTTCTATGTTCTAGGAGTAGTACTGCACTCCTGTATGCTTCACCCAATGTCTGTGCCTGTGTATTTACTTTGTGTATTTATGTATGACCTATGTTTATTTTGCATGTATGATATGATCTGTCTGGACTGTAACTGTACTTGGTACACATGACAATGAAACAAATCCAATCCAATCGATTCGGGTACACTGTGAGAGGATGGAATGTGAGGAGAGAACGAGGCTAGTGGATGGGATTTTGAGGCCTGTTCTAATGGGGATGTCCAATTAGTCACAGGTAAGGCAGGGGGGAGTACTCCCCCACCCCCACATTGTCACAGGCGCCCATTTAATTGATTTTAAAGAAGAGCAGTATGGGACGTACTGCCCAAATTCGCTGCTAAATGTGGATGCAAAGTTGTTAGCGTCATGGATAGAGGACCATGTGCCGGGTGTGATAGGAGAGGACCAGACAGGGTTTGTGAAGGGGCAGCAGCTGTCGACAAATGTGCACAGGTTGCTCAATGTTATTATGATGCCCTCGGAGGGGCAGGAGGTAGAAGTGATGGTGGCAATGGATGCGGAGAAGGCTTTTGATCGGGTCGAATGGGCATATTTGTCGGAGGTGCTGGGCCAGTTTGGGTTGCGGCAGAGTTCGTGGATTGGGACGCTGATAGCTAGTGTCCGGCCGAGCTCGAAACACTTTGTTTTGAACTGGGATACTAGGCAGGGGTGCCTGCTCTCCTCACTGCTTTTTGTTCTGGCGATAGGGCCGTTGGCAATGGCACTAAGAGCATCCAAGGGTTGGAGAGAGATTGGGCCAGGAGGAGTTGAGCACAGGTTTTAGTTGCATGCAGATGATCTTCTGTTATATATTTTGGACCCGGTGGGAAGTTTCGATAGAATACTGGAAATCCTGAGGGAATTTGGCCGTTTCTCTGCACCATCTCTAAACTGGAAATGTAGCCAATGAAAGCCCCCAGTGATCAATAATAATTATTTAATGATCAGTGTGGACTTGTATTGACCGTCCTTTGTTGGGCAGAATGAATACTTCTGAGTAACATTCCAATTCTCTTCCCTCAACTAGTGCTGCACTGAGGCAGACTTTTGTCTGTTTCCATAGCCAATAATTCCCGGAACAGGTCGCTCCTCTGTCACCAGGGGCTTAAAGTTTGAGGGGTGCCATTCTACACCAAGCCTGGTAGACCAGGAGTCTCTCCTGCCCTTACCGCCAGCCAGTGGCTTGTTGGAAGGGTTTGGAAGTTGATGTGCTCAACCTGTTTGACTATGTTATGAATGCACCTTCCGTGGCCATCAAGTCTGGGGGTGGGACTTGTGGTAGTCACCACTAACTGTATTAGATGTATATTAGATGTAGTACGGTAAGGCTCCTGTACTAGAGGAACATGGGTAAATCCCTGCCTGCTGGCTCCGCCCAGTAGGCGGCGTATAAATGTGTGTGCTCCCATTCTGGTAGCAGCTACAGGAGGCCACATATCTTTGCTCAATAAAGCCTCGATTATTCACTACTCTCGTCTTTGTAGTAATTGATAGTGCATCAATTTATTGAGCAATGATTTTAAAATGATGGAACTTCACATCAAGCCTGATCGCCTGCAGCTGAGCCCTCAAGCAGCCAGCGCTACGCCCACTTTTGACTTGGCTAGCCTGCTTCGAAAGCTACCTACAAACATCCGCTGAAGAACCCTCGGACGCACAGAAGCTCCAGGTCCTTTACTCACGGGTGAGCCCTGACATTTTCCCTCTCATCCGGGATGCGCCCACTTACTCTGAAGTAATGGAGCTCCTGAATGAAATGAAAAATGAAATGAAAATCGCTTATTGTCACAAGTCGGCTTCAATGAAGTTACTGTGAAAAGCCCCTAGTCGCCACATTCCGGCGCCTGTTCGGGGAGGCTGGTATGGGAATTGAACCGTGCTGCTGGCCTGCCTTGGTCTGCTTTAAAAGCCAGTGATTTAGCCCAGTGAGCTAAACCAGCCCCTGGACATTACGTTTGGCCGGTCAACAAACTATACGCCAGGCACCTCCTGTCCACGAGACAGCAACTCCCCGGTGAGTCCTTAGTCGACTTCTGGCATGCCCTGCACATCCTGGCGAAGAACTGTGACTGCCAGGCAGTTTCGGCAGTCAAGCATACAGAACATTTAATCAGAGACGCTTTTCTTACGGGCACGGGATCGGCGTACATCCGCCCGCGCCTATTGGAAAGGGGTACGCTTGATCTTGCGGGAACCAGGCAGCTCGCGAACTCGTTAACAGTGGCCTCCCGTAACATCCAGTCGTACGCCCCCGACCGCACGGCACCCTCATGGGCATCGTGGGCCCCACCAGCTACCGACCCCAGCCCACCGCAAGCCTGCGCTGCGCGGCAGCCAGCCAACCCCGGGGGGGCCCAAATGCTACTTCTGTGGGCAGACAAACACCCCCGGCAGCGCTGCCCAGCGCGGAGCGCAACCTGCAACGGCTGCGGTAAGAAGGGACATTTTGCTGCTGTGTGCCAGGCCTGGTCGGTCTCCGCTGTTTCTAGGCTCAGCGTTCCTACACCATGCACATGCGGCCTGTGGGTGCCGCCATCTTCTTCTCCGCAGGCCATGTGCGGCCCGTGGGCGCCGCAATCTTCGGCGCCATTTTGGACGCCGCCTCAGGACCCCTGCTCGTCAGGAAGCTCGTCTGGCCGCTCATTGCCTGTCACCATCGCTGACCAGCCCGGGGCCTCCCAGCATCAGCTGCAGCTTGCCTCGATCACCCTCGACCAGTCACGGCCCCACAACCTCGCAACCGCAACAACAACAGTGAAAACAACAGATGGGCACAAGACTTCCTGCCTTTTTGACTCCGGAAGCACGGAAAGCTTCATCCACCCCACTACGGTAAGGAGCTGCTCCCTCATGGTACACCCCATTACCCAGAAAATCTCCCTGGCCTCCGGATCCCATTCCGTGGAAATCCGGGGGTACTGCATCGTGACCCTCACCGTCCAGGGCGTAGAGTTTAGCAACTTCCGGCTCTACGTCCTCCCCAACCTCTGCGCTGCCCTGTTACTCGGCCTGGACTTCCAGTGCCAGCTCCAAAGCTTAACTTTAAAATTTGGCGGACCCCTACCTCCCCTCACCGTATGCGGCCTCACGACCCTTAAGGCCGATCCACCTTCCTTGTTTGCAAACCTCACCCTGGATTGCAAACCATCACCACCAGGAGCAGACGGCACAGTGCCCAGGACAGGACCTTCATCAGGTCATTAGTCCGGCGGCTTCTGCGGGAAGGCATCATTGAGGCCAGCAACAGCCCCTGGAGAGCCCAAGTGGTAGTAGTAAAGACTGGGGAGAAACACAGGATAGTCATTGACTACAGTCAGACCATCAATCAGTACATGCAGCTTGAATCAGATTGCACAGTACCGGGTCTTTTCCACAGTGGACCTGAAGTCTGCCTACCACCAGCTCCCCATCATCAAGGAGGACCGCCAATACACTGCGTTCAAAGCAGATGGCCGCCTCCATCACTTCCTTAGCGTTCCCTTCGGCGTCACCAACGTGAGATAGACCGAATGGTTGACCGGTACGGACTGCGGGCCACCTTCCCGTATCTAGACAACGTCACCATCTGCAGCCACGATCCGCAGGACCACAACGCTAACCTTCGCAAATTTCTCCACACCGCCAAACTTCTTAATCTCACGTACAATAAGGAGAAGTGCGTGTTCCGCACCAACCGCTTAGCCATCCTCGGCTATGTTGTGGAAAATGGAGTTCTAGGGCCCGACTCTGATCGCATGCGCCCCCCCTCCCCCACTGCCCCAAGGCCCTGAAACGATGTCTGGGGTTCTTCTCCTATTATGTCCATTGGGTCCCTAACTATGCGGACAAGGCCCGCCCACTCATTCAGTCCACAGTTTTCCCCCTGGCGGTTGAGGCCCGCCAGGCCTTTAACCGCATCAAGGCAGACATCGCCAAGGCCACATTGCACGCGGTCGACGAGTCACTCCCTTTTCAGGTCGAGAGCGATGCATCGGACGTAGCTCTGACTGCCACCCTCAACCAGGCAGGCAGGCCCGTAGCATTCTTTTCCCGCACCTTCCATGCCTCCGAAATTTGGCACTCCTCTATCGAAAAGGCCCAAGCCATTGTGGAAGCTGTGCGGCATTGGAGGCATTACCTGGCCAGCAAGAGATTCACTCTCCTCACTGACCAACGGTCGGTTGCCTTCATGTTCAATAATACACAGCTGGGCAAGAGCAAAAACGATAAGATCTTGAAGTGGAGGATCGGGCTCTCCACCTATAATTATGAGATTTTGTATCGCCCCGGGAAGCTCATCGAGCCCCCTGATGCCCTATCCTGTGGTACATATGCCAGTGCACAAGTGGACCGACTCCGGGCTCTACACGATGGTCTCTGTCACTCGGGCGTCACCCGGTTCTTCCACTTCATAAAGGCCCGCAACCTGCCCTACTCCATTGAGGAGGTCAGGACTATCACCGAGACTGCCAGGTCTGCGTGGAGTGCAAACCGCACTTCTACCGGCCAGACCGAGCGCACCTGGTGAAGGCCTCCCGCCCCTTTGAGCGCCTCAGCATGGACTTCAAAGGGCCCCTCCCCTCCAAAACACGTACTTCCTGAACGTGGTTGATGAGTACTCCCGGTTCCCCTTCGCCATCCCATGCCCCGATATGACTTCTGCCACGGTCATTAAAGCGCTCAACAGCATCTTCGCACCGTTCGGTTTCCCAGCTTACGTCCACAGCGACCAGGGATCCTCCTTTATGAGCGATGAACTGCGTCAGTTCCTGCACAGCAAGGGCATTTCCTCGAGCAGGACGACCAGCTACAACCCCCGGGGAAGCGGGCAGGTGGAGAGGGAGAACGGGACGGTCTGGAAGGTCGTCCTGCTGGCCCTACGGTCTAAGAATCTCCTGGTCTCCCACTGGCAGGATGTCCTCCCCGAAGCGCTCCTCTGCACTGCAACTAATGAAACCCCCCATGAACGTCTCTTTGCCTTCCCCAGGAAATCCACCTCCGGGGTCTTGCTCCCAACATGGCTGGCAGCTCCTGGACCCGTCCTCCTTTGCAAACATGTGCGGACCCAGAAGTCGGACCCATTGGTCGAAAGAGTCCAACTACTGCTCGCGAACCCACAGTACGCCTACGTGGTGCACCCCGACGGGCACCAGGACACAGTCTCCCTCCGGGACCTGGCACCCGCTGGATCCCCACCCACGGCCCACCACCCGACACCCCCCCCTCTGGTTGCCCCTGCACCACACACCATTCCCCCAGTGCACATCACCGCAGCCCCCGCCCCAGGAGGATCTGTCCTCCCACTGGTTCCACCCGGGGGCGATGAAGACGAGAACAACACGTTCCCGGAGTCACAGGTGACCAGGTCGGCACCCGCATCACCACCGGGACTGAGGCGATCACAGCGGAGGATCAAGGCCCCCGACAGACTGAACTTGTAAATTTTTCCACCAGCCCCGCCGGACTCTTTTTTAACAGGGGGTGAATGTGGTAGTCACCACTAACTGTATTAGATGTATATTAGATATTGTACGGTAAGACTCCTGTACTAGAGGTACATGGGTAAATCCCTGCCTGCTGGCTCCGCCCAGTATAAATGTGTGTGCTCGCCAGAGCTGCTCCCATTCTGGTAGCAGCTACAGGAGGCCACACATCTTTGCTCAATAAAGCCTCGATTATTCTTTGTAGTAATTGATAGTGCATCAGGACTCAAACCCAGAGTTTCTGGCTCAGAAGTAGGGATGTTACCCACTGTGCCACTAGAACTCCATTGTAACTAACATACCTACTCACAATAAAACTTTTGTTTCAACAGAAGAGCTACACTTAGGCAGTTGACATAAAGTAAAATGAAACATATCAATTTAGGAGTTGTATTGTGTTTCCATATATTCCCCATAATGAGAATATAAATAGTCCTCCATGAAACCAGATACAGCAGATTATTTTAAAAATTGTTACAGTACTGGCAAGCTACAGATTCTTTGAACACACACACACACACAAAGTGTATATTTATAAATATATATCCACATAATCAACCAAAAGAGACTTTGGACCTGTCTCACAGACCCTTAATCTGACATGGATAGAGAAAGTCTGCGAAGTGGGCTCTTACATCTTCATGATGCTTCCTTTTGATGCAAGTCCATTTCTTGTTGCTACAAGGCCGAAAGTTGCCTCGTGTGGTAAAGTTTGGCAAGGCAATTGCTGATCTGCTTCAAGAAGACGTCAGAAGTATTTTTTAATAATTTCTTGGCAAGAAGCAGGATCTGTGATTTATTTTGTTTGAATTACTAAGGCATGTTTAGATTCCAGGGCCTTTCAATTATTAAACAAAATGGGCCACAAGAGTTAGGATTAAGCAGTTTACTACAGCTTGCAAGGCTATTAGAATCAAATACATATGAGTTTGCGACATCAACATATTTAGCGAATAACATTGGATTTTTCTAATGAGTTATTATCTTGACCTTAAACATATGACGTACAAATTTTTAGAGTTTTAAAATCATTTTTAAATGATCTATTTTTAGGTGAATACAGCATAGGTAAGCGGTTGTGGTTTTCACTCCTTTAGATGTTAAAACTAATGGGCTGGATTTTATGTTTCTTGCTGATGTGAGGGAGGCGACACGAAAACTGAGGGGTTACAGATTAGCAAAAATATTTCTTTTTCATTCAATCTTCTCCATTTTTTTTTGAAGATGCTGATCCCAGTTGGGGTGTTTAGTTCCACGAATATCAGCCCCTTCTCAGTACATGGCTTAAATGGCTATTCTTTGGGCGGGATTCTCCATTCTCCGACGGCGATTTTGTAAGCGGCGATCGGGCAGAGAATCCCTTTTTACGATGGAATCGGGGGTGGGGCCTGTTTTCGCACGCTCGCCCCTCCAAAACGGTGTAATTGAGGAGCGTACCGCACGCGCCCGAGACCTTCCCCCGATGGGCTGGGTTCCCGACCATGCGGGGAATGTGTGGTCTCAGCGCTCGAGAACCCGGCAAGGTGGCTGCGGACTGTGTCCAGCGCTGCCACAGTCGGGTGGGAGCTGGGTGCTGCTGGCTGGGGTGGGGGGGGGGGGGGGGGGGGGGGGGGGTTGGGGGGGGGGGGCTTAAGCGTGGGCTGGGGGGACTGGTGGGGGTTGGCCAGGGGTTGGTGAAGGGGTATCCAGGGGAGCACTTTCTGGCAGGTGGGGTCCACGCGCGGCCAGCGCCATGTTGCATGGCGCGACCGCTACATGTCTTCGCTGTGCGCATGCGCGAACACGGACCTGGCAATTCTCTGGTTGCTTTTGTCGTAGAGGCCGGGCGTTTTATATGGTGCGGCTGCGAGCCTCTGACCCGATCCTCCAAAGGGTGTAGCCCTGACTTGTCAACCCCAGATAAGTTACTTGAGGTGCTAGAAAAACACATTTCTCCCTCTTTAGGCACACGCCTGCTGCTGAAAACCTCTTCAGGAATTCCTCCAGGTTTTGCATGTGTTCTGCCTTTGTTTTTCCCGTAATGAGTACATCGTCTAGGTAAATGGCGGCTTGTGGTAACCCTTGTAATATATTCTCCATTGTCCTTAGGGGCTGGTTTAGCACACTGGGCTAAATCGCTGGCTTTTAAAGCAAACCACGACAGGCCAGCAGCACGGTTCGATTCCCGTACCAGCCTCCCCGAACAGGCGCCGGAATGTGGCGACTAGGGGCTTTTCACAGTAACTTCATTGAAGCCTACTTGTGACAATAAGCGATTTTCATTTCATTTCTGGAATATCGCACAGGATTACCCCGAAGGGTAATCTTGTATACTGAAAATGGCCCTTCAGGGTGTTTATCGTTGAGAATTTTTGTGAATCTTCGTCCAGCTTCAGCTGTAGATATGCGTGGCTCATATTCAGCCTTGTTAATAAGAGTCCTCCAGCCAGCTTTGCAGACAAATCCTCAATCCGGGGAATTGCATATTTGTCCAGTTGTGATTAGCGATTAATCGTTTGTTTGAAATCGCCACAAAGGCGGACCGCGCCATCCGGCTTAAGGATAGGCACCACGGGTGCCACCTATTCGGCAAATTGGACCATTTTTATTATTCCTTCCCGCTCCAATCTTTTGATTTCCGTGTCGACTTTCTGCCTTAACGCGAAGGGTACCGATCGGGCCTTGTAGAATTTTGTGACTGCCTCTGTATCTACGTGTAATGTCACCTTTGCTCCCTTTATTGTTCCGAGCCCTTCTCGGAAAACCTCTGGGCATCTGCACAGGCGTTCGCTCAGGCAACCATTTTCCAGCTGGAAAATGTTTACCCGATCCAGCCAGTTTCGTCCCAATAAGCTTGGCCCCACACCTTTCACTACCATTAAAGGCAGCCTAACTAATTGCTCTCCAGAAGCCATTGGTACACGTGTTGTGCCCAACACTCTCAGTGGTTCCCCTGTGTATGTCCACAGTTTTGCCGAGGTCCTAGTTAGGGATAAAGGTTGGTGTCCAGTGCGAATTTTATTAAATACTGTTTCCCCTATCACTGATACTGCTGCTCCCATGGCGACTTCCATTAGTGTGGGGCGTCCATTCAACCTTAAGGTTAATTTAATGGGTTTTGATTTAACCATCGTTACACAATTTAGTTGTTCCTCGTCGGAGGTAGGTGGGGCTTCTAGGGTGTGCATTCTCCTGTACGCTGGCCTATGTGTCCTTCTCCAAGATGTTGGCTTTGGGCTTCTATTTCTCCTCTCTGGCTCCGATCTCTAGCAACAACTATAATATCTTGCTAGACAAAAGGCTGCAGGGATTGTCGTCTGTCTGGTCCTAATTTTCCCTTGCTTGGGAGCGATTCTGCGAGTGGGTCTGGGTTCCTTAGTATGCGAGTCGTTCCTGTGGGTGGCTATGCAGTTGCCTATCCCCCAGCGGTAGTCCCTTAACTCAGTTTCACTGGTGTGAGCGTCTACCTCCATCGGAGTACCCTGTAACTCATGTGCTCCGCTTGCCGCTTTTTCTAAGGACAAAGCCAGCTGCAATGCTTGTTTACAATCCAGCTCAGCCTGTGCTAGCAGACGTTTTTGTATTGCTACATTGTTTATTCCGCACACCAACCGGTCTCGGAGCATCTCATTTAGCATCAGGCCAAATTCGCACGCCTCTGCTATTCGCCTTAATCTTGTCAAAAACTGAGTGACTGACTCCCCAGTGTCTCGGAATGCTGAGTAAAACCAGTACCTTTGCAGGATCAGAAGTGGCTTAGGGTCATAGCACTCTTTTATTAAGTCCGTCAACTCCTGGAACGTTTTCGTGTCTGGTGCCTCCGGAAATGTGAGACTGCGCATAATGGCAAAGGCTGCTGGCCCACACACGGTCAGCAGAATGACCCATTGTTTTTCATCCGGAACTATATCATTTGCTCTAAAGAAGTACTTCATCCGCTCTACATATTGGGCCCAGTCTTCCACTGCAGGGTCAAAAGAATCCAACTTCCCAAATAAAGTCATTTTGCCTGTCAGTGACTTACCCTCAATATGTGGGGGCTGCTAATGAGCAGGTTCCTTCGGGTCGTTCCGTTTTCCTCGTCGCCACTGCAATATGTCCACGGAGGCAGAGGTCCCTTCACCAGAATTCATTTTATTTAAAAAACCAACAGCAGAACAACCAGATGCATTCAGCTTGCTGCCTACACAGGGAGTGCAGAGGATCTGACACTCCCTGTTATATACAGAGAAAGGGGCTTCCTGATTGGGCCACTAATCAGGGAACTCGTATTCTACTTGGCCAATCTCAACGGCCTGGCCTAAGTCATTACACATGCCATCACTACGACACCTATTTCCATCTATTCAATATCACCAAATTCCACCCCTGCCTCAACTCTTGTATTCAAAATGTTGCGCCAAATTCTGTTGACCCATCACCCCCATGCTTGGCGATTTACAGATGTCTGAAAGCAATGGCTCAATTGAAAAAATTTTCGTTCTTGTTTTCAAAACCCTCCATAGTGTCACTCCAGGCTATCTCTGTGATTTCCTCGATCACTACCTCCCTCCAAAATCTCGGTGTTTTTGGAATTCTGGTCTCTTGAACATCCCCAATTTTAATCGCTCCACTATGGGCCGATGAATTTTTCAGTTGCTAAGAACGTGTTTTCTGGAATTTTCCCCCCACGCCTCTTTCCACTCTCTTCTCCTTTAAGATGCTCCTCGCGACCCATTCTTTATCAAACCTTTAGTTATCAGACCATCTCTTCATATGGCTGTGTGTTAAATGATTGTTTGATAACACTCCTGTGACATACCTTGTGATGTTCACTAGGATAAAGGTGCAATATAAATACAAGCTGTTAAAATAGTTTTCATATCTTGTTGCAATTTGGACTTCATGAATACATAATGGACTTTGCACACACCAGAGAAGGAATTCATTTCTAACGAAACCTGAAAATTCTAGCAGAGTAGATTGCTTCCATCTTAAGCAAATAATGAGCTGCTTGTGGCTGTCTCAAGCTGTACATCAATCCCATTTTAACTTGATCTTGGGCAACCTACTTGCCATTTTCATTCTTTGATGCCCCGCTCTCTCTATTCAGGAATGTGCTTTTCTACATTCCCATTTTATTCAGATTCTGTCACGTTTTGGTAATTCTGGTACCACAAGAAATTGCTTACACCTTGCTCAAGAAATGTGGGTTGAACGCAAAGGGGTCTCCGGCAGTGAACAGGAAAGTTAGGAAAAAAAAGGAATTGCTTGGGGAGGAACTGAGAGACCCTATTCCAAGCTGCACCTAAACAATTTGCCACTGACAAGTACAAGCTATTCAGGTATAGGGGGGATATATCAAATCAAAAACTTGAGAAATAGGACTAGTTAGGTTGCTCTTTAGGGAGCTGATGCAGACACGATGGGCCGAATGGCTTCCTTCGGTGCTGTAAATATCAAACAATCTTTATCCCAGCACCAAAAGCCTGGAGCAGTTGAAGGAATTATGGTAGGACAGCAAAAAGAAAAATAAGGAGGACAGGGACTCAATGAAAGCAGTTATAGCTAAAGATAAAGTTGAAAGAGAACTCAAAGTCTAACAGACTCATTGCCCAACATGGCCAATCAATGGAGCCAATAGAACGCTATATACTCAACTCAGACAAATGTAAATCTGAGCAAGTTCCACTCATCTGGTATTGTGCTTTGGCCAGATCCACAACTTGAATACTGTGCCCAATTCTGGCCACCAAGACTCGAGGGAGATATTCATGGATTAGAGGCAGTACACAGATCTATAATCTTAGAGGTCTGAGATATTAGAGAATTGTGGCCTTTTCAACCTTGAACCCTGGCATCTGAGAGATGATCTTTCGAGATACATTATATCACCATCACCAGAGATTTGTGTAATTAAATTAAACATGAGAGCAGAAGAAGGGATCAAAGCTTCAAACTAATAAAAGGCAAATAGCGGACTGATGTCAGGAAACTCCTCTTCACATAAAGACTGATCAATGTGTGTATTTGACTACAAGATGGAGTGGTGGATGTGTGAGCCCTGCAATTATTTAAGAATCAATTGGATGCTGTTATAGGTGAGATTGTGTAAGATCATCCTCGAAGAATGAATTAAGCTGCGGCAATTTGTTTTCAACACCTGTATCCATCACCGTGTCATGCTGCATGCAAACCTTCCTCAAATCCATGTCTAATTGGATATTCTGAATTCTCACTCAGTGTACCCGAGCAGGCGCCAGAGTTTGGCGACTAGAGGATTTTCACAGTAACTTCATTGCACTGTTAATGTAAGCCTACTTGTGACAATAATACAGATTATTATTATTAGAATCATTTTGTCATCATCAGATTTCGCAACGTTTACATTTTCCTCCACACCTTGAAATTTCAAAAGGCTGATAGGAAATGGAAGACTCAAAAACGGTAACCTTTTTGACTTCATGACCCTCAGAGGGAACTGTCGTGTTAATCACCCTGGGGTAATACGACTGCAACTGGATGCAGTTGTACTTGAAAGTAGACTCCAAACTTTGGTGTTGGTTCAATACACTTTACTGAACTTGTTAAACAGTGCACACAGTTCGCTGTCGGTTTGACACTCTACTAATCTAAGCGTGCTTACTATAACTACCTAGACCAGACTAGCTCTGAGCCACGTGTAGAAGATGCTAACTGATATATACACCCTGACTGTCACTCCAGTTGTCACCAGTGGAAAGAGGCAGAGTATTGATGCCTCGTGTGTTTAATAGTGGGAGACCACCTTCTAGTGTTCTGCCTGGTGATTGGTTGTGTTCTGTCCTGTGTGTTGATTGGCTGTGCTGGGTATCTCACTGCCTGTCTGTGTCTCATTATGTGCATGAGTGCATATCATGACATCTCATGATATGCACTCGGGGCAGCACGGTAGCATAGTGGTTAGCGCAATTGCTTCACAGCTCCAGGGTCCCAGGTTCGACTCCCGGCTGGGTCACTGTCTGTGCGGAGTCTGCACGTTCTCCCCGTGTCTGCGTGGGTTTCCTCCGGGTGCTCCGGTTTCCTCCCACAGTCCAAAGATGTGCAGGTTAGGTGGATTGGCCGTGGTAAATTGTCCTTAGTGTCCAAAATTGCCCTTAGTGTTGGTTGAGTGGGGTTACTGGGTTATGGGGATAGGGTGGTGTGGGCTTGGGTAGGGTGCTCTTTCCAAGAGCCGGTGCAGACTCGATGGGCCGAATGGCCTCCTTCTGCACTGTAAATTCTATGAAATCTCCCCTCTTTAAAAAAAAAAATGTGGTTGCTTGGAGCATATGCGACTGTATTTACATGTAGAACTATTTACATTAAATGGCGAGTGGATGAAAGCGAGTGGATGAATATATACATAAGAGGTGTCTAGCATGCAGATACAGAACAAAATTTACAAGATAAATGTCTATAAGTCCAATCTTTGGAGTTTGCGTCTGATCCTTGTCGACCGCCTGAGAGGTGGAGGTGGGGACAACGGCGCCTTGACAGGCGGGATTGCTGCTAGATTGGTGGCCTCGCGGTGCGAGGTGTCCGGAGGAGGCACGTCAACATATGGAAAAGTAGGATCTGGTGGTGGGCAGGCAACTT
The DNA here is from genome assembly GCF_047496885.1 of Scyliorhinus torazame. Classification (NCBI taxonomy): domain Eukaryota; kingdom Metazoa; phylum Chordata; class Chondrichthyes; order Carcharhiniformes; family Scyliorhinidae; genus Scyliorhinus; species Scyliorhinus torazame. The sequence goes on along the minus strand of NC_092721.1, from coordinate 149,861,452 downwards.
TGCGCAGTGCCCTTCTGTTGCACCTGAGAATGGAGCCATCAGCCATACGAACTACAAACGATCTGGGAGCAGCCTGTCGAACAACAGCTGGAGCTGACCAGCCTCCATCAGGTAGCTTGATCCGAACCGCATCTTCCGGAGATAGCACAGGCAAATCGGCAGCATGAGAATCGTACGTCAGCTTTTGCTGGTTCCTGAGTTGCTGCACCTTTTGCAGCACTGGGAGGTGATCCAGGTCTGGTAAGTGTATGGATGGAACAGTCGTCCGCAGGTCTCTATTCATGAGGAGTTGAGCTGGAGACATAACGGTGGACAGAGGGGTTGCCCTGTATGCCAACAGCACAAGGTTGAAGTCAGAAGCAGAGTCCGCAGCCTTGCAGAGCAGTTGCTTCACTATATGGACCCCTTTCTCAACCTTCCCGTTGGACTGCGGGTAGTGTGCGTAGCCACTGGAATGCAGTGGACTTCTTCACCAGATGCCTGACAGCCGCGGTGTGTGAGGCCAAGTTGGGAATGAATTTTCCCAAGAAGTTCAAAATTCCGAGGAAGCGTAGTACCGCCTTCTTGTCTTCTGGGGTCTTCATGGCGTTAATGGTCTTGACCTTGTCCGAATCTGGTCGCACACCCTGATGGGATATCTGGTCGCTCAAGAACTTGATGGTTGACATGCCAAAGGAGCACTTGTTCAGATTGAGGCCGTTTGCATGGACACGTCGAAAGACTTGTTTGAGACGAGATATGTGTTCCTCGGGGGTCGTAGACCATATGATTACATCATCTACGTAGACACGCACACCCTCAATGCCCTCCATCATCTGCTCCATGATCCTGTGGAAGATTTCAGAGGCTGAGACAATGCCAAACGGCATACGGTTATAACAGTACCTGCCAAATGGTGTGTTGAACGTGCAGAAGTCCTCCTGGACTTGTCCAGTTGTATCTGCCAGAAACCACGCAATGCATCTAGCTTCGTGAAGAATTTGGCGTGTGCCATCTCACTGGTCAGTTCCTCCCACTTCGGGATCGGGTAGTGTTCCCGCATTATGTTCTGGTTAAGATATTTGGGATCTATGCATATCTGCAACTCTCCTGAGGGCTTCTTCACACAGACCATCGAGCTGACCCAGTCAGTCGGTTCCGTCACTTTGGAGATGATTCCCTGGTCTTGGAGCTCCTGTAGCTGTGCCTTTAAACGTTCCTTCAGAGGAGCCGGCACCCGGCGTGGTGCATGGATTACAGGCATGGCATCAGGTCTGAGTAGGATCTTGCAGCAGTATGGCAGAGTGCCCATTCCATCAAACACATCCGGATATTGAGCAAGGATGTCATCAATGTCAGCCTGAAGATCCACATTGGAAGAAGACATGGCATGGACTCGCTGTATGAGGTTGAGTAGCTTGCATGCATGGGCACCAAGCAAGGATGCCTTATACGGCTTGACGATTTCGAATCGCAGTGTGACATTGATGATCTTGTTGGAGGCGAATAGATGACAAGATCCTAGTGCAGTTATGGCATTACCATTATAATTGAGGAGTTGGCAGGCTGGCGGAAGAATTTTGGGTTGCTTTTTAATGCGGTCAAAATCAGCTTGAGAGATGAGATTGGCAGAAGCACCGGTGTCCAGCTTGAACTGGATGCTGCATTTATTAACTTGTATGACAGCACGCCATTCGTCCGCGGAATCCACAGTGAGGATAGATAGCCGTCTTGCTGAATTTGAAGAGGCATACTCACATGTAGTGATGATGCCCACACGATAGGGGAACTCCAGGCGGTCGTCCTCTGGATCCGTAGTGCTACCAGGATCAGAATCCAGTAAACCTTGCTGTACACATCGAACGCACTTGCATTGGAATTGGGATCGCTGGCCCTTGACTGGTGGTGCAGACCTGCACAAGGCTGCATAATGTCCAGGCTTCCTGCAATTTAAATATCGCCTGCCTTTTGCAGGGCATTGCCGCTTTAAGTGGGCGGTGCCGCAGTTCGGGCACGTCATGACGTTGACGTCATTACGCTCCATACATCGTCGCACATACGCAGTGCGGTCAGCCGACGTTCGCACCTGCGCAGTTTGGTTTTCGGCCGCTTCGTTCTCCTGTTCGTGTTGCGCATGCGTGGAGCCCCGGGAAAAGCGCGCAAAATGGCCGCTTTCATCGATACTGAGGTGCCGCATCCGGGCGATGGCCTGTACACTCTCTGCCTCGTGGGAGGCAAGTTTTTCGTATTCTGCCGATTTAAAACAGGAGTACCGATTTCTCGCATTCCATGTCTCGATTGCGACTGGCAGGGTTTTGTGCTTAATTTTGAGGAGTTGCTCCCACAAGGAATCGGAGTGCACCCCAAACACGATCTGATCCCTGTTGATGGAATCATCGGTTGCACCATAATTGCAGGACTGCGCTAATATACGGAGATGAGTTAGAAACGTTGGAACGGTTCATCCTTACCCTGAAGGCGTTGCTGGAAGATATAGCGCTCAAATGTCTCGTTTGTTTCGACTTCACAGTGACTGTCGAACTTCTCCAAAATGGTCTTGAATTTGGTCTTATCCTGGCCATCGGTAAAATTAAGCGAGTTGAAAACCTGGATGGCTTGGTCCCCCGCAGTTGATAGGAGCAGCGCGATTTGTCTGGCATCGGATGTATCCTCGAGGCCTGAGGCCTCAATGTAGAGAAGGAACCTTTGCTTGAAGACCCGCCAGCTGGCGCCGAGATTGCCGAAGATCCGTAGCTGTGGAGGGGCCTGGATCTTCTCCATGCCGCTGGAAGGAACTTGCTGGTCGTCAGGGAATCACTCGAGGTAAACCACTTAGAGATAGTAGACTACTGGTACCATGTCATGTTAATCACTCTGGGGTAACTCGGACTGCAACTGGATGCAGTTGTACTTGAAAGTAGACTCCAAACTTTGGTGTTGGTTCAATACGCTTTATTGAACTTGTTAAGCAGTGCGCACAGTTCGCTGTGGGTGTGACACTCTACTAATCTAAGCGTGCTTACTTTCACTAACTAGACCAGACTAACTCTGAGCCACGTGTAGAAGGTGCTAACTGATATATACACCCTGACTGTCACTCCAGTTGTCACCAGTGGAAAGAGGCAGAGTGTTGATGCCTCATGTGTTTTATAGTGGGAGACCACCTTCTATTGTTCTGCCTGGTGATTGGTTGTGTTCTGTCCTGTGTGTTGATTGGCTGTACAGGGTGTCTGTCACTGCCTGTCTGTATCTCATTATGTGCATGAGTGCATATCATAACAGGATGATATCTCCCACCATGTTGGATGTTCACACATGAACTGCCAAATGTTACATTTCTGATCTAGAATTTACAGTGCAGAAGGAGGCCATTTGGCCCATCGAGTCTGCACCGGCCCTTAGGAAAGAGCACCCCACTTAAGCCCATGCCTCCACTCTATCCACATAACCCAGCAACCCCACCTAACCTTTTTGGACACGAAGGACAATTTATCATCACCAATCCTCCTAACCTGCACATCTTTGGACTGTGGGAGGAAACCAGAGCACCCGGTAGAAACCAACGCACACACGGGGACAACGTGCAGACTCTGCATAGACAGTGGCCCAAGCCGGGTATCGAATCTGGGGCTCTGGAGCTGTGAAGCAACTGTGCTAACCACTGTGCTGCCGTGCTGCCCCTATGTCAGGAGCATGATGTCAGAAAACTGTCCCTGTAGGCGTGAAATGGATAGAATGTTTGTGAATGAGATGCAAATGAAATACACAAATTCTATCATTGAGAAAATCAGCATAACCAAATAGGTCATTCATACAACTGTCTTAATAGATTTGTTAGACTGTGCAGAAACTATCTTTGAGTTGGTGAACTTGAAATTCCTCTTTACTTGAAAGAAAGGCTTTTTACACAAGTCAGAGGAAAGATTTGCTCTTTATGCTATGTGTTTACAATTTTTGAATGACTTGTTACAAACAGATCACAAAGGAAATATTTCACCATTTATAGAAATGGAGTTGCATACTAGACGCCAAGTGATTACTTCTGGCTCTATGCCAACATGATAACATATCTTTTCTGTTATTAAATGCTGAAGATCCTCTGGGGTACAATGCAGCTACATTCCTGTTGTACACCCCAGTGAGTACTCTACTTCAGCAGGAGAAACAAATTGCAACTGGAGGGCAGACCTTTCAGATCCTGGCCAACATGGGCTCTCGAGTGATTTCAGTGATGCTAACAATGACCAAGAATCATTTGGATGCAGAGATTCAGAAGAAAATCAAGTTGACCTTTTAACTTGTGTTCATTCCATTGCCTTCACCTCGTCCATGATGTAAAGTAACAGGCTACCAGCTGGAAGCATGTCTACTCTGCTGACTGCACACGGACCACCAGAGGCAATCATCCACTTCAAATTACCAGTAAAAATCTTATTTGAATTTTCGGTAAAGCAATGGGTCCAGCTTTATACAATTCACTCCTATTCTACACATAGGATTGGATTTTACAGACCACCCATGGGCATAAGAGCAAACTGGTAGACCCATAAAATAGGGCACCGTGCTATCGGCATAGTGCTCATCACCAGGCTGCCCACCCTGTCCTGAATTTACAAGAAGTGGGAGAAGCATCACATGGGCTACCTACAATTAATGCCCATTTAAGGACCTCATCCCGCCATCAGTCAGATTTAACAGGAAAAGCCTACACTCACTGTGCAGCCCGACAGGTTTGGCATCGGTGCCAACCAGATGCCCTCAAAACCCCCCCACCCCCCTGCCCCACCCCCTCCCCACAGTTTTCCTTTCACATGCTCTCCTCTCCCCTGCCCGATACGCTCCTCATTTCCCGATTTCCCTTGGGAGGAAGCTGTGGAGGACTCATGCCAGAATTATCAGTCTGGCCCTGACGAGATTCTAGGTTCACCTGAAGGTCTAGTCCGTTGCTAAATACATCCTCACTGTCATCGATGTAGCACCAGCAGTGGCCACCACTCTTGGTGGCGCAGTCAGTACTGAAGAGCCGTTGGCCTTCGATTGGCCAGTAGCTTTATGAGGCAGTTCCTTCGAGAAGGATGGTGGAAGTCTCACCTCTTATTAATTAAAGGTCGTAGATCATACAGCCAGACGGAGATGGAGTTTCCCCCAACATTTATGCTATGGTGCAGCAAGACCACACAGTAGCACAGTGCCTAGCACTGTTGCTTCACAGCGTCAGCGTCCCAGATTCGATTCCCGTTTGGGTCACTGTCTGTGTGGAGTCTGCACGTTCTCCCCGTGTCTGCATGGGTTTCCTCCGGGTGCTCAGGTTTCCTCCCACAAGTCCCGAAAGACGTGCTTGTTAGGTGAATTGGACATTCTGAATTCTCCCGCTGTGTACCCGAAAAAGCGCCGGAGTGTGACGACTAGGGGATTTTCACAGTAACTTCAGTGCAGTGTTAATGTAAGCCCACTTGTGACACGAATAAAGATTATTATTATTATTAATAAACCAGCCGAGTGTCACTTTTGCAGTAGTGTACATGTATGTGGGGTTCATAAGAGTCATTGACAAAGCTGCCATCAAGTTAATTACAAGAGGTTGCTAAAAAATCTTCATTTATGCCCAGTGAACTCCACAAAATAAATGAAGAAAGTGGCAATTCAGCCAAATATAATCTTTAGTTACTTCTGAGCATTTTCTTGAAGAGCAAGATGGGAGCAGACTGCTTCAGAATTTAACCTGCTAAGATCTAGCCACAGAGCCTGGCCAGTAATCAGAAAAATCGAAGCTACATTAGAAGCCTTTGACTCAGTGGCATGACCCAAGATCCTAAACAGCAAAATAAGGACATTTTTGGTCACTTGAATTGAATTGAAGGTATCAGACAGTTTGCAAAGTGTCTTGGAACAGCACCAGAATAGCAATTCTGCCATAAAACTGAACATGCAAATTCTCATCTTCCATTAAGTGATAAAATTCTACAATCTTTAAACAGTCATTTGTTCCAGATTCAGTTTACGTCAATATGCCTTTTGAGCATAGATTATATTTTTCACATCTGTTTGAAGTTCATTAGGAATATTATCGTGTGGGAGCAGTGACTAGTATTGGGAAATCCTTCTCCCTGCATCATTTTCTTCATGGAGATATCTTATTCATTTTTGAAATATGCTCATTTTATATTTCCTGTGCAGAATATGTATAAGTTCAATCTCAGCTATTAAACTAAAAACGAAGGAATTGATAGTTTTGAAAAATATTTTATGTAGTTCTTATGTTGAAATGTCTTATTTTATTTGATCTGTAAAGTTGTTTGTAACCTGATTCCTCGGTCAGACGGCCTTGACGAGACAGTACTGATGGAGAATGAAAAGCAGCAGCACACTGGAATTAAGAGCAACATTTGAGGTGACATTTCTATTTTAACAAATCCACAACTCCAAGGTCCCAGTGGTTATGCCAGGATCGCACTTGCCAATAATCTTGAGTGCTGGCCTGCCTCGGGTCCCCAGGATCATTGGGAGAGCCCGCAATTTAATGGAGCTGCCAGTCAGCGCCCAATTCTGAGGTTTCAGTGTACCACCTTCATCACCCTGTACAAGGGCACCAATCTAATATTAAGTTATACGGCACCTAGCTTTTCCTCAGGGGCCCCTGCAATTTTGGTTAACTGATCCTCGGTTAGGGTTCATTTATGATCCTCTGGAGGCTGGTATTCCTCACCTCACCTGGCACATTTTCTCCCGTCTAACTCTGACACTTGACTGAGCCGGGGAAGCAGCAATCCTTTCCTGGGGCTGCTTCCAAGGAGTCATTTACCTTGTAAGCAGCATTTTGCGGTTCTTTATTTCATAGAATTTACAGTGCAGAAGGAGGCCATTCGGCCCATCGAGTCTGCACTGGCTCTTGGAAAGAGCACCCGACCCAAGGTCCACACTTCCACCCTATCCCCATAACCCAGTAACCCCACCCAACACTTAAGGGCAATTTTGGGCACTAAACGCAATTTTAGCATGGCCAATCCACCTAACCTGCACATCTTTGGACTGTGGGAGGAAACCGGAGCATCCGGAGGAAACCCACGCACATATGGGGAGGATGTGCAGACTCCGCACAGACAGTGGCCCAAGCCTGATTCGAACCTGGGACCCTGTGTAGCCACCTGAGTTGGCCAAGTCCCGATTTAAAATGGCGAACGAACGGCAACGGCTGAAGGGAAATTCAGCCAACACAGGCAGGAACAAGCAGATGCAGGTTTGCTGTGTATTTAACTCTGCAAAAGCCCAGACAGCATCGATACCAGCGACCATCAGCATAATAATGTAGCAGCCATCTACATACTAATAAGCAATCCCCGGGAACAATCGCAACATTTGGGACAAACAAAGCGAAGCCAGACTCCCCGGCGCTAGCAGGAGCCAACACAAAAGAGGTTAACGGACACCTCAAGACTGCCCATCGATCAGGGAACCGCTCCAGTATTGGAGAAATCGAACCAAGTGATTGGAACAAACTCCAATCACTTGGAACCAGGTACAGGGTCCGCCCCGAAAGGCGGGAAGCCCCTGGGGACTATAAAAGTTAAGCCCCAAGTTCAAATGGCTCTCCTTGACCTTGAGCAACGCGAAGCAACCCCTGAGAGTGAACGGTCCAAGCTGCCGCATCCCTGAAGTAAGTCTCAAGTCAACGCTCGCTACGAGATAGGCGCTCCTAGTTACCTAGTTACCTAGCTCCAAGTTCAAATGGCTCCTAGTTACCTAGTTACCTAGCTCCAAGTTCAAATGGCTCTCCATGACCGGGTCACTCAGCAACGCGAAGCAACCCCTGAGAGTGAACGGTCCAAGCTGCCTGAAGTAAGTCTCAAGTCAACGCTCGCTACGAGATAGGCGCTCCTAGTTACCAGTCCATACCGGCTTTGAATCCCGCAGTTGCAGATTCCGAACAAAAGGCCATTTGTTCCCCTGACCTGGTGGGCCAGTCTGAAGTTAAGTATAGGCCTTTTAGTTGTAGAAGTAGCTTAGATGTAGAATTTGTGCATGAGTAGCGATTACTGTGTATAATAAATGTGCTTTGATTTGAATCTTACTAATTGGTGTGTTGAGTTATTGATCATTACTTGAACTTGAACCTCGTGGCGGTATCATAAAGATACCTGGCGACTCGAGAGCAAAGGTTATAAAACAGAGCCAATTGAACCAACCAAAAGTTAGCAACACATTACTGGCGATATTCTGACGGGACCCGATCTCGAAGTGGCGTAACCACTCCGGGAGAACCGAAAAATTTGAATTAAAAATCCAATTGGGAACAGAAAAACCACAAGTGTTCAAGCAGTTCTGATCAATCCTCATAATTCGGAAGTGTGTGTATGCATGCGTAACTAACAGGGCGATAAGGTAATACTGATAGATTTTTGTTGCAACAAAACTGTCGGGAGTTTGTATTTCGGAAATTAGCGAACACCGTAATTACCCATAATTACAGCACCGCCTTAGTCCCCCTGTTCCAAATTTAAAAGAAGCATTCGGATAGGAAAGATGACAATGCAGGCAATGCATCACCTCATGAACCCAGAGGAATTTGCGGTCGCAGCGACCAGCAGCAGTAGAGTAGGACAGTGTCCCGTATGGGAGGAAGAAATCAGGAAGTACCTCAAAGGGAAAGGATGGCCCCTTTGGAGCGAATTCTGTAACAACGAAGAAACAGGTCCCGGGAGTACAGGACATACTTGGTGGGAGAACCTGAGCGAGATTCACAAGAAGAGCTCAGGAAAAGCTCGCAAGCCGATGGCAATCGTGTCCTGCTTGGCACAGTTGCGAGGCACAGAGGAGGTCATTAAGACGCTCCGGAAAGAGGTAGAAGGCATACATCGAATGAGTAAGGTCGATGTAAGTGAGGTAGAAAGAGAGAACTTAGAGTTGAGGAGGAAGTTGGCAGCAAAAGACGGAGAGGTGGATGATGCCAAGATGGCACACCAGTCTTGTCTGGCGCACTTAAGCAGCTTCCAGTCCCAGTATGAAAAGGCCTATCAGGACACGCAACGTGCAGTCCTGGTACGCGAAGAAACCGAGAAGCAGGTAGAGACATTGCAGAGGCAGTGTAGTGACCTGAAGGCAGCGTTAAGAGCACTCCATGCTGCCACCACAGAACAAAGACAAAGCCCACTAGACCATGCAAAGTGCCGGAAGAAGATTGCAGAGCTGCAATCTCTGCTTTCAGTTCAGAAAGGATTCCAGGAAACCTTTGGAGCAAAGTTTGATGAGGAAGACGGCCCTGATTGGGAAGAATTAAATGAGACAGCGCAGAGATATGTGCAGGGAACATGTGCGCAGGGAAAGCCCCAAAAGACAAAAGCGCCCCAACCCCCCACATAGCAGATAGTTCAGGCTCCAATGAACCCAGTAACCGCCCACCGCACAGCCACAGCAGACACCACGGAATTTTTGTATACCACCCCCTTAACAGTGACCCAATTACGGGACGTCTGCGAGAAAATCACACCGTTCGTCCCCACCTCAGACCCCCACCATTTCTTTGCCAGAGTAAAGCAGCAGGCGACCATGTACAGCCTGGATGAGCGAGAGCATGTGAAGCTCACAGTTTTGAGTCTAGACCCTTCGGTCGTAGCAGCCCTTCCCGACCCACAGAATGTAGGAGGAGGCACCCTTGCAGAAATGCATACAGCGGTCCTAGACACGATCGGGTATAACCGGGGTGACCCCGTAGATGGCCTCAATAAATGCAGGCAAAAGAAAACCGAGCACCCCACAGCATTTGCTGGACGCCCGTGGATCCATTTTGCAGCAGTTTTTGGAGACGTAGGCCGTGCCCATTTGTCCCCAAACAACATGGCCAAATGGACCCGCACCCTTATCTCCCATGCCACAGAAACAGGCCAAAAAGCTTGTGCCAATTATGACCCCTCAGAGGAGGCTCATAATGAGAAATGGGTAGTAAAAAGATTGTCTCGCACCTGGGAGCAGTCTACAAAACAAACCCGCAGTTAAAAATCCCGAAGAAAAGCAGGCAGAAGCAGACATACAAGCAGTAAAATCACACCAGAACCCCGCATGGGTAAATGAAGGAAAGAACAGCCCCCCACCCAAGTCACAGGAGTGTCACAACTGTGGAAGTTGGGACACTTTGCAAGAGAGTGCAATGCCCCATGAAAGCCACAGAGAGCCCAGCAGACGGGCACTCTAAGTAGGAATAAGACAGAGCCCATTCATAGTGTTAGCACCCGTTCAGATCAGACGGACCTGACCGGAACGGACTGATGGTGTTCGAGCTCCCCCAGTTGGGTCTGCGACACCCGTTGGGATAGGTCCGGACGACCGGTAGTTGTAGCAAGAATTCGGAGACAGCCCATTGAATTTCTATGGGACACAGGAGGGTCCCGCACCACAATAAATTCCTCCACCATGTTCCAAAAAGACACGTGGCCCACTACAGCCACTATCACCCTCAGCGGCTTTACAGGCCACTCACAACAGGGACACATCACAGCCCTGTACCCATTCAAATCGGTAACATCACCACCAAGCACCCCGTAGTTTTAGTTGACCTGCCCCACACAGCAGAACACATTCTGGGAATCGATTTTATGAATTCCCACAACCTATCATTTGATCCAGTCAACCAGTGTGTCTTGAAAATGGCAAAATCCGCAAGAGCCCCCGCAATGCTCAACATAGGTGAATATGCGAACAGAATTAGCGCAGTAGGCGAATTTTGGTTCAACCCGACCACGCTTAGCACGGACAAGCAGGTTAGGGCAGTTCTGCAAAAGAACAGGGCAGCATTCGCGACCCACAAACACGACTGTGGCCGGATGACTGGTTCCGAACAAATCACAGGACCTGACCCTAGACCCCAAAAACAGTACTGATTTCCCCAAGAGGCAGAGGGAGAAATCTCCAAGGTAATAGAAAGCTTATTAGAGCAGGCGTACTTAGATCAGTAACCTCCACTAATAATGCCCCGATTTGGCCAGTGAGAAAGCCCGATGCATCATGGCGACTGACCATCGATTACCGGAAACTCAACAAAATCACCCCCGCAGCAGCCCCCACAGTAGCAACAAGTCCCGAGACCATGCTCAAGCAGGGACTCAATTCCCGATACTTCACGGTTTTGGATATCAGTAATGGATTCTGGTCCATTCCATTGGCAAAGGCGTGCCAGAACAAATTTGCCTTCACCTTTAAAAATCAACAGTACACGTGGACATGCCTGCCACAAGGATTCCACAACTCCCCCTCCATTTTCCACCGACAGCTGGCAAATGGTTTAGCCAAATTTTCACGCCCCGAATGTCTGGTCCAGTACGTAGATGACCTACTACTGCAGACAAACACCAAGGAAGAGCACATTGAGCTTCTGTCCGAACTCCTGGAACTCTTACATTCAATTGGTTGTAAAGTTAACCCCAAAAAGGCCCAGATTTTGGAAGATAAGGTGATATATTTGGGAACAATTATCACACATGGTAAATGCGAGATCGAGCTACATTGACTCGATTGCTACATTGCCCCTTCCCCTGAACGTTTCAGCCCTCCGGTCGTTTTTAGGACTGGTTGGCTACTGCCGAAACCACATTGACGGTTTCGCCAGCAAGGCAGCGCCCCTCTCAGACCTCCTGAAGAAAGGAGCCCCCTGGGAATGGCTTCCGCAGCATACGGATGCTGTGGATGCGTTGAAAAGAGCACTCATAGCAGCCCCCGCACTACAAGTTCCAGACCCGCTTTCCCCTTACGCTATAGAGGTAGCAAGCACAGACCGCACCCTTTCGGCCGTGCTCCTTCAGGAACGGCACAAACAGTTAAGGCCCGTGACTTACGCCTCCAGAGTTTTCTATGCTGTGGAGCAGGGATTTTCAGCCTGTGAGAGGCACCTGCTCGCAGTATTCTGGTCAGTTCAGTATTTTTCGTACATTACCGGACTGAGCCCCATCACAATCCTCACAGAACACACCCCCACCCAACTTTTACTGGACGGACGACTCAAGGACGGTACAGTTAGTCAGATAAGAGCAGCTGGATGGACTCTTCTTTTGCAGGGATGGGCCATCACTGTTAAAAGGACAAAGACCCACACTTTTTTAGCCGACAACCGACAGTACCCTGGAATGTGAAATTATCTCTCCACACCACAACACAGGCCCCTTTATTGCTAAAACGCCCCCCAGAAAGATAGGTAGTTCAATCCAGAGCCCCAAGCACACAGACACGTGCGAACCCATAAAGATATATGTGGATGGATCTTCCACAATATTAGAAGGGAAGCGCATAACAGGATGCGGTATTTATGTCGAGGACGCGCAGGGACGCTCCCTAGAAGAAATAGCAATAAAACTTCCAGGACACTTATGCACACAGGCAGCAGAACTTGCGGCCATCGCATACATAGTGGAACACCCAGATTCCTTCCCCAGCCCAGCAGACATATACTTGGACAGCCTCTATGTCTGCAACAGCCTTACGGAATTCCTACCACTGTGGAAAGCAAGAGGATTTGTTTCCACAGACGGAAAACCCCTCCCCTCAGCCCCATTACTCTGTCACATTTTACAGAGAGCACAGAACCGGACTTTTGGGATAGTCAAAGTTCGAAGTCACCATCGTTCCTCCCCCCCCTGGAAATGTGAAAGCCGACGCACTGGCTAAAGCAGGTTCCAGGCATGGATACTTTTGGACACCCCCCGAAAGCGCACCATTGAATGCAGTTCAGGGGCGAAATTCTCCCCAAATGGCGCGATGTCCGCCGACTGGCGCCCAAAACGGCGCCAATCAGACGGGCATCGCGCCGCCCCAAAGGTGCGGAATGCTCCGCATCTTTGGGGGCCGAGCCCCAACATTGAGGGGCTAGGCCGGCGGTGGAGGGATTTCCGCCCCGCCAGTTGGCGGAAACAGCCTTTGTTGCCCCGCCAGCTGGCGCGGAAATGACATATTGGGGCGGCGCATGTGCGGGAGCGTCAGCGGCCGCTGACAGTTTCCCATGCATGCGCAGTGGAGGGAGTCTCTTCCGCCTCCGCCATGGTGGAGACCGTGGCGGAGGCGGAAGGGAAAGAGTGCCCCCACGGCAAGGCCCGCCCGTGGATCGGTGGGCCCCGATCGCGGACCAGGCCACCGTGGGGGCACCCCCCCGGGGCCAGATCGCCCTGCGCCCCCCCCAGGACACCGGAGCCCGCCCACGCCGCCTTGTCCCGCCGTTCAAAAGGTGGTTTAATCCACGCCGGCGGGACAGGCAATTTATCGGCGGGACTTCGGCCCATCCGGGCTGGAGAATCCAGCGGGGGTGCCCGCCAACCGGCGCGGCCCGATTCCCGCCCCCGCCAAATATCCGGTACCGGAGACTTCGGCAACCGGCAGGGGCGGGATTCACGGCAGCCCCCGGCGATTCTCCAACCCGGCGGGGGGTCGGAGAATGACGCCCCAGGTCTCGCAGACTAATATCGAGGATTTAGTACAGGCCCAGAAGCAGGACAGCAATCTCAGGGAGATTTTAAAAGGAAACTATCCAGCACCCTATGAGAAGTTAAAAATGCTCTGACCACACATGACGGTGTGGTGTTAAAAGACACCCTTTATGTGGTTCCTGAACAGGACAGGAATCAACTGATTTGTTTATTCCATGATGGTCATGGACATCAGGGAATCGATCCCACTACAGCCCACCTCAGGCAGCTCTGCTGTCCTCCCTAACAGCACTGTGGGTGTACCTACACCTCAGAGACTGCAGAATTTCATGAGGGCACCACCTTTTCAAGAGCAACTAGAGATGGGCAATAAATTCTGACCTAGCCAGTGAAGCCCAAACTCCATAAATAAATAAATCAAAAAAAAACAGATAAATCCAAATTCCTCCATGTTGAACACCACTTAGAAATAGTGCTGAGGATGGCAAAAGCACAGAATATACTCTGGGTGGGCAGCTTCAATATCTATCACCAAGATGGCTCAGTAGCACCAGTACAATTGAGCTGGCTGAATTCTGAATGCCAAGTCCACCAGCCTGGGACTGCAGCAGGTGGTGAGAGAACTAACATGAGGGAAAAACTTACTTGACCTTGTCCTCACCAATCTACCTGCTGCAGAAGAACCTATCCATGACAGTGTTGGTAGGAGTGACCACTGCACAGTCCTCATGAAGTTTAAGTCCCATCTTTATACTGAGGGCACCCTCTGACGTGTGGCACTACCACTGTGCAAAATGGCTTTGATTCACTATAGGTCTAGCATCTCAAAACTGGGCACACACAAGACACTGAGGATAATCTGCAGAAGCAAAATTGTATCCCTTCACAATCTGTAGCCTCATAGCCTTCACTCTACCTATACCATCAAGCAAGGAGGCCAACCTAGGAGTGCAAAAGAGCAAGTCAGGGGCAGGGCCAGGCATACCTGTAAATGAGCCAGTAACCTGGTGCACTGGACTACACGCATAAACAATTTAACAACCTTCTATGTGAACATTTGGATAAATACCATTGTACATTGTGGCTTACTATACTATATAACATTTATGTCATAATATGCAATTGAAGGTTTCGTGCAGTAGCCATTGAAGATGGTGTCAGAAGTGTGCAGTCAGGATTGAGTTGCCTTTGATAGCTGTAAGAACCAACAGATGTAAAAACAGCAGAGCATAATTAAAACTTCAACAGTAGCTGTTTACAGGACATTAACAGATGGGTGGGTCATCATGGCTTTGAATATTATAACACTGAGTCCTCTGGAGAAGAAGGGAGCTTTGCCAGTGTCCTTACCTCTGAGCCAGAAGTTCTGGGTTCGAGTCCGATTCCCAGGACCTGATGAGTAAGGAAGGTACGTTCAACTGGCGAGTATCAACATGCTAACAGCAGGCAGTCAGAATGGGAGAGACGGCTGGTCAGCCATGCATGGTGTGGAGTGGTGCCCCTCAAGTTGTAGGCCTCTGGTGACAGGCTAGCGACCTGTTCCAGGTACAGCTTGCAGTGGAAACAAATGAAAGTCTTCCTTGTGCAACAGTAGGTGCGCAAAGAGAAACAACAGCAAACAACTAAAAACCTGAGCAAATAGGAGGAGCAGCTGTTTCCAGTGTTGAGGCAGGAGTAGTACCTCTGTTTCCAGTGTTGTGGCAGGGGTAGCAGCTGTTTCCAGTGTTGAGGAAGGAGTAGCAGCTGTTTCCAGTGTTGAGGCAGGTGTAGCAGCTCTGTTTCCAGTGTTGTGGCAGGGGTAGCAGCTGTTTCCAGTGTTGAGGAAGGAGTAGCAGCTGTTTCCAGTGTTGAGGCAGGAGTAGCAGCTCTGTTTCCAGTGTTGAGGGAGGAGTAGCCACTCTGTTTCCAGTGTTGAGGCAGGAGTAGCAGCTCTTTTTCCAGTGTTGAGGGAGGAGTAACAGCTGTTTCCAGTGTTGAGGCAGGAGTAGCAGCTCTGTTTCCAGTGTTGTGGCAGGGGTAGCAGCTGTTTCCAGTGTTGAGGCAGGAGTAGCCACTCTGTTTCCAGTGTTGTGGCAGGAGTAGCAGCTCTGTTTCCAGTGTTGAGGGAGGAGTAGCCACTCTGTTTCCAGTGTTGAGGCAGGAGTAGCAGCTCTTTTTCCAGTGTTGAGGGAGGAGTAACAGCTGTTTCCAGTGTTGAGGCAGGAGTAGCAGCTCTGTTTCCAGTGTAGTGGCAGGGGTAGCAGTTGTTTCCAGTGTTTAGGCAGGAGTAGCCACTCTGTTTCCAGTGTTGTGGCAGGAGTAGCAGCTCTGTTTCCAGTGTTGAGGGAGGAGTAGCCACTCTGTTTCCAGTGTTGAGGCAGGAGTAGCAGCTCTTTTTCCAGTGTTGAGGGAGGAGTAACAGCTGTTTCCAGTGTTGAGGGAGGAGAAGAAGCTCTGTTTCCAGTGTTGAGGCAGGAGTAACAGCTGTTTCCAGTGTTGAGGCAGGAGTAGCAGCTCTGTTTCCAGTGTTGAGGCAGGAGTAGCAGCTCTGTTTCCAGTGTTGAGGCAGGAGTAACAGCTGTTTCCAGTGTTGAGGCAGGAGTAGCCACTCTGTTTCCAGAGTTGAGGCAGGAGTAGCCAATCTGTTTCCAGTGTTGAGGGAGGAGTAACAGCTGTTTCCAGTGTTGTGGCAGGAGTAGCAGCTCTGTTTCCAGTGTTGAGGCAGGAGTAGCAGCTCTGTTTCCAGTGTTGAGGCAGGAATATCAGCTCTGTTTCCAGTGTTGAGGCAGGAGTAGCAGCTCTGTTTCCAGTGTTGAGGCAGGAGTAGCAGCTCGGTTTCCAGTGTTGAGGGAGGAGTAACAGCTGTTTCCAGTGTTGAGGCAGGAGTAGCAGCTCTGTTTCCAGTGTTGTGGCAGGAGTAGCAGCTCTGTTTCCAGTGTTGAGGGAGGAGTAACAGCTGTTTCCAGTGTAGAGGCAGGAGTAGCAGCTCTGTTTCCAGTGTTGAGGCTGGAGTAGCCACTCTGTTTCCAGTGTTGAGGCAGGAGTAGCAGCTCTGGTTCCAGTGTTGAGGCAGGAGTAGCAGCTCTGTTTCCAGTTTTGTGGCAGGAGTAGCAGCTCTGTTTCCAGTGTTGAGGCAGGAGTAGCAGCTCTGTTTCCAGTGTTGAGGGAGAAGTAACAGCTGTTTCCAGTGTTGAGGCAGGAGTAGCAGCTCTGTTTCCAGTGTTGTGGCAGGAGTAGCAGCTCTGTTTCCAGTGTTGAGGGAGGAGTAACAGCTGTTTCCAGTGTTGAGGCAGGAGTAGCAGCTCTGTTTCCAGTGTTGAGGGAGGAGTAACAGCTGTTTCCAGTGTTGAGGCAGGAGTACCAGCTCTGTTTCCAGTGTTGTGGCAGGAGTAGCAGCTCTGTTTCCAGTGTTGTGGCAGGAGTAGCAGCTCTGTTTCCAGTGTTGAGGGAGGAGTAACAGCTGTTTCCAGTGTTGAGGCAGGAGTAGCAGCTCTGTTTCCAGTGTTGTGACAGGAGTAGCAGCACTGTTTCCAGTGTTGTGGCAGGAGTAGCAGCTCTGTTTCCAGTTTTGTGGCAGGAGTAGCAGCTCTGTTTCCAGTGTTGAGGCAGGAGTAGCCACTCTGTTTCCAGTGTTGTGGCAGGAGTAACAGCTGTTTCCAGTGTTGAGGCAGGAGTAGCAGCTCTGTTTCCAGTGTTGAGGGAGGAGTAACAGCTGTTTCCAGTTTTGAGGCAGGAGTAGCCACTCTGTTTCCAGTGTTGAGGCAGGAGTAGCAGCTCTGTTTCCAGTGTTGAGGCAGGAGTAACAGCTGTTTCCAGTGTTGAGGCAGGAGTAGCAGCTGTTTCCAGTGTTGAGGCAGGAGTAGCAGCTGTTTCCAGTGTTGTGGCAGGTGTAGCAGCTGTTTCCAGTGTTGAGGCAGGAGTAGCCACTCTGTTTCCAGTGTTGAGGCAGGAGTTGCAGCTCTGTTTCCAGTGTTGAGGCAGGTGTAGCAGCTATGTTTCCAGTGTTGAGGCACGAGTAGCAGCTGTGACAGGGTTAGCAGTTGTTTCCAGTGTTGTGGCAGGGGTAGCAGCTCTGTTTCCAGTGTTGTGGCAAGAGTAGCAGCTCTGTTTCCAGTGTTGAGACAGGAGTAGCAGCTGTGACAGGGGTAGCAGTTGTTTCCAGTGTTGTGGCAGGGGTAGCAGCACTGTTTCCAGTGCTGTGGCAAGAGCAGCAGCTCTGTTTCCAGTGTTGAGGCAGGAGTAGCAGCTCTGTTTCCAGTGTTGAGGCAGGAGTAGCAGCTCTGTTTCCAGTGTTGAGGCAGGAGTAGCAGCTTTGTTTCCAGTGTTGTGGCAGGAGTAGCAGCTCTGTTTCCAGTGTTGTGTCAGGGGTAGGAGTTGTTTCCAGTGTTATGCCAGGTGTAGCAGCTCTGTTTCCAGTGTTGAGGCAGGAGTAGCAGCTCTGTTTCCAGTGTTGATGCAGGAGTAGCAGCTCTGTTTCCACTGTTGTGGCAGGAGTAGCAGCTCTGTTTCCAGTGTTGAGGCAGGAGTAGCAGCTCTGTTTCCAGTGTTGAGGCAGGAGTAGCCACTCTGTTTCCAGTGTTGAGGCAGGAGTTGCAGCTGTGTTTCCAGTGTTGAGGCAGGAGTAGCAGCTCTGTTTCCAGTGTTGAGGAAGGAGTAGCAGCTCTGTTTCCAGTGTTGTGGCAGGGGTAGCAGCTCTGTTTCCAGTGTTGTGGCAGGAGTAGTAGCTCTGTTTCCAGTGTTGTGGTAGGAGTAGCAGCTCTGTTTGGAGTGTTGAGGCAGGAGTAGCCACTCGGTTTCCAGTGTTGTGGCAGGAGTAGCCACTCTGTTTCCAGTGTTGTGGCAGGAGTAGCAGCTCTGTTTCCAGTGTTGAGGCAGGAGTAGCATCTCTGTTTCCAGTGTTGAGGCAGGAGTAGCAGCTGTTTCCAGTGTTGAGGCAGGAGTAGCAGCTCTGTTTCCAGTGTTGAGGGAGGAGTAACAGCTGTTTCCAGTGTTGAGGCAGCAGTTGCAGCTCTGTTTCCAGTGTTGAGGCAGGAGTAGCAGCTCAGTTTCCAGTGTTGAGGCAGGAGTAGCAGCTCTGTTTCCAGTGTTGAGGCAGGAGTAGCAGCTCTGTTTCCAGTGTTGAGGCAGGAGTAGCAGCTCTGTTTCCAGTGTTGAGGCAGGAGTAGCAGCTCTGTTTCCAGTGTTGTGGCGGGAGTAGCAGCTCTGTTTCGAGTGTTGAGGGAGGAGTAGGAGCTCTGTTTCCAGTGTTGAGGGAGGAGTAGCAGGTCTGTTTCCAGTGTTGAGGCAGGAGTAGCAGCTCTGTTTCCAGTGTTGAGGCAGGAGTAGCAGCTGTTTCCAGTGTTGAGGCAGGAGTACAGCTCTGTTTCCAGTGTTGAGGCAGGAGTAGCAGCTGTTTCCAGTGTTGTGGCAGGAGTACAGCTCTGTTTCCAGTGTTGAGGCAGGAGTAGCAGCTCTGTTTCCAGTGTTGAGGCAGGCGTAGCAGCTGTTTCCAGTGTTGAGGAAGGAGAAGCAGCTCTGTTTCCAGTGTTGAGGCAGGAGTAGCAGCTCTGTTTCCAGTGTAGAGGGAGGAGTAGCCACTCTGTTTCCAGTGTTGAGGCAGGAGTAGCAGCTCTGTTTCCAGTGTTGTGGCAGGAGTAGCAGCTCTTTTTCCAGTGTTGAGGGAGGAGTAACAGCTGTTTCCAGTGTTTAGGCTGGAGTAGCAGCTCTGTTTCCAGTGTTGTGGTAGGGGTAGCAGCTGTTTCCAGTGTTGAGGCAGGAGTAGCCACTCAGTTTCCAGTGTTGAGGCAGGAGTAGCAGCTCTTTTTCCAGTGTTGAGGCAGGAGTAACAGCTGTTTCCAGTGTTGAGGCAGGAGTAGCAGCTCTGTTTCCAGTGTTGAGGCAGGAGTAACAGCTGTTTCCAGTGTTGAGGCAGGAGTAGCCACTCTGTTTCCAGTGTTGAGGCAGGAGTTGCAGCTCTGTTTCCAGTGTTGAGGCAGGAGTGGCAGCTCTGTTTCCAGTGTTGAGGGAGGAGTAACAGCTGTTTCCAGTGTTGAGGCAGGAGTAGCAGCTCTGTTTCCAGTGTTGTGGCAGGGGTAGCAGCTGTTTCCAGTGTTGAGGCAGGAGTAGCCACTCTGTTTCCAGTGTTGTGGCAGGAGTAGCAGCTCTGTTTCCAGTGTTGAGGGAGGAGTAGCCACTCTGTTTCCAGTGTTGAGGCAGGAGTAGCAGCTCTTTTTCCAGTGTTGAGGGAGGAGTAACAGCTGTTTCCAGTGTTGAGGCAGGAGTAGCAGCTCTGTTTCCAGTGTAGTGGCAGGGGTAGCAGCTGTTTCCAGTGTTGAGGCAAGAGTAGCCACTCTGTTTCCAGTGTTGTGGCAGGAGTAGCAGCTCTGTTTCCAGTGTTGAGGGAGGAGTAGCCACTCTGTTTACAGTGTTGAGGCAGGAGCAGCAGCTCTTTTTCCAGTGTTGAGGGAGGAGTAACAGCTGTTTCCAGTGTTGAGGGAGGAGAAGAAGCTCTGTTTCCAGTGTTGAGGCAGGAGTAACAGCTGTTTCCAGTGTTGAGGCAGGAGTAGCAGCTCTGTTTCCAGTGTTGAGGCAGGAGTAGCAGCTCTGTTTCCAGTGTTGAGGCAGGAGTAACAGCTGTTTCCAGTGTTGAGGCAGGAGTAGCCACTCTGTTTCCAGAGTTGAGGCAGGAGTAGCCAATCTGTTTCCAGTGTTGAGGGAGGAGTAACAGCTGTTTCCAGTGTTGTGGCAGGAGTAGCAGCTCTGTTTCCAGTGTTGAGGCAGGAGTAGCAGCTCTGTTTCCAGTGTTGAGGCAGGAATAGCAGCTCTGTTTCCAGTGTTGAGGCAGGAGTAGCAGCTCTGTTTCCAGTGTTGAGGCAGGAGTAGCAGCTCGGTTTCCAGTGTTGAGGGTGGAGTAACAGCTGTTTCCAGTGTTGAGGCAGGAGTAGCAGCTCTGTTTCCAGTGTTGTGGCAGGAGTAGCAGCTCTGTTTCCAGTGTTGAGGGAGGAGTAACAGCTGTTTCCAGTGTAGAGGCAGGAGTAGCAGCTCTGTTTCCAGTGTTGAGGCTGGAGTAGCCACTCTGTTTCCAGTGTTGAGGCAGGAGTAGCAGCTCTGGTTCCAGTGTTGAGGCAGGAGTGGCAGCTCTGTTTCCAGTTTTGTGGCAGGAGTAGCAGCTCTGTTTCCAGTGTTGAGGCAGGAGTAGCAGCTCTGTTTCCAGTGTTGAGGGAGGAGTAACAGCTGTTTCCAGTGTTGAGGCAGGAGTAGCAGCTCTGTTTCCAGTGTTGTGGCAGGAGTAGCAGCTCTGTTTCCAGTGTTGAGGGAGGAGTAACAGCTGTTTCCAGTGTTGAGGCAGGAGTAGCAGCTCTGTTTCCAGTGTTGAGGGAGGAGTAACAGCTGTTTCCAGTGTTGAGGCAGGAGTAGCAGCTCTGTTTCCAGTGTTGTGGCAGGAGTAGCAGCTCTGTTTCCAGTGTTGAGGGAGGAGTAACAGCTGTTTCCAGTGTTGAGGCAGGAGTAGCAGCTCTGTTTCCAGTGTTGTGGCAGGAGTAGCAGCACTGTTTCCAGTGTTGTGGCAGGAGGAGCAGCTCTGTTTCCAGTTTTGTGGCAGGAGTAGCAGCTCTGTTTCCAGTGTTGAGGCAGGAGTAGCAGCTCTGTTTCCAGTGTTGAGGAAGGAGAAGCAGCTCTGTTTCCAGTGTTGTGGCAGGAGTAACAGCTGTTTCCAGTGTTGAGGCAGGAGTAGCAGCTCTGTTTCCAGTGTTGAGGGAGGAGTAACAGCTGTTTCCAGTTTTGAGGCAGGAGTAGCCACTCTGTTTCCAGTGTTGAGGCAGGAGTAGCAGCTCTGTTTCCAGTGTTGAGGCAGGAGTAACAGCTGTTTCCAGTGTTGAGGCAGGAGTAGCAGCTGTTTCCAGTGTTGAGGCAGGAGTAGCAGCTGTTTCCAGTGTTGTGGCAGGTGTAGCAGCTGTTTCCAGTGTTGAGGCAGGAGTAGCCACTCTGTTTCCAGTGTTGAGGCAGGAGTTGCAGCTCTGTTTCCAGTGTTGAGGCAGGTGTAGCAGCTATGTTTCCAGTGTTGAGGCACGAGTAGCAGCTGTGACAGGGGTAGCAGTTGTTTCCAGTGTTGTGGCAGGGGTAGCAGCTCTGTTTCCAGTGTTGTGGCAAGAGTAGCAGCTCTGTTTCCAGAGTTGAGGCAGGAGTAGCAGCTGTGACAGGGGTAGCAGTTGTTTCCAGTGTTGTGGCAGGGGTAGCAGCACTGTTTCCAGTGTTGTGGCAAGAGCAGCAGCTCTGTTTCCAGTGTTGAGGCAGGAGCAGCAGCTCTGTTTCCAGTGTTGAGGCAGGAGTAGCAGCTCTGTTTCCAGTGTTGAGGCAGGAGTAGCAGCTTTGTTTCCAGTGTTGTGGCAGGAGTAGCAGCTCTGTTTCCAGTGTTGTGTCAGGGGTAGGAGTTGTTTCCAGTGTTATGCCAGGTGTAGCAGCTCTGTTTCCAGTGTTGAGGCAGGAGTAGCAGCTCTGTTTCCAGTGTTGATGCAGGAGTAGCAGCTCTGTTTCCACTGTTGTGGCAGGAGTAGCAGCTCTGTTTCCAGTGTTGAGGCAGGAGTAGCAGCTCTGTTTCCAGTGTTGAGGCAGGAGTAGCCACTCTGTTTCCAGTGTTGAGGCAGGAGTTGCAGCTGTGTTTCCAGTGTTGAGGCAGGAGTAGCAGCTCTGTTTCCAGTGTTGAGGAAGGAGTAGCAGCTCTGTTTCCAGTGTTGTGGCAGGGGTAGCAGCTCTGTTTCCAGTGTTGTGGCAGGAGTAGTAGCTCTGTTTCCAGTGTTGTGGTAGGAGTAGCAGCTCTGTTTCGAGTGTTGAGGCAGGAGTAGCCACTCGGTTTCCAGTGTTGTGGCAGGAGTAGCCACTCTGTTTCCAGTGTTGTGGCAGGAGTAGCAGCTCTGTTTCCAGTGTTGAGGCAGGAGTAGCAGCTCTGTTTCCAGTGTTGAGGAAGGAGTAGCAGCTCTGTTTCCAGTGTTGTGGCAGGAGTAGCAGCTCTGTTTCCAGTGTTGAGGCAGGAGTAGCCACTCGGTTTCCAGTGTTGTGGCAGGAGTAGCCACTCTGTTTCCAGTGTTGTGGC
The DNA here is from genome assembly GCF_047496885.1 of Scyliorhinus torazame. Classification (NCBI taxonomy): domain Eukaryota; kingdom Metazoa; phylum Chordata; class Chondrichthyes; order Carcharhiniformes; family Scyliorhinidae; genus Scyliorhinus; species Scyliorhinus torazame. Next base: position 149,839,027 of record NC_092721.1, on the reverse strand, counting down.
AGGAGTAGCAGCTCTGTTTCCAGTGTTGAGGCAGGAGTAGCATCTCTGTTTCCAGTGTTGAGGCAGGAGTAGCAGCTGTTTCCAGTGTTGAGGCAGGAGTAGCAGCTCTGTTTCCAGTGTTGAGGGAGGAGTAACAGCTGTTTCCAGTGTTGAGGCAGCAGTTGCAGCTCTGTTTCCAGTGTTGAGGCAGGAGTAGCAGCTCTGTTTCCAGTGTTGAGGCAGGAGTAGCAGCTCTGTTTCCAGTGTTGAGGCAGGAGTAGCAGCTCTGTTTCCAGTGTTGAGGCAGGAGTAGCAGCTCTGTTTCCAGTGTTGAGGCAGGAGTAGCAGCTGTCTCCAGTGTTGTGGCAGGAGTAGCAGCTCTGTTTCGAGTGTTGAGGGAGGAGTAGGAGCTCTGTTTCCAGTGTTGAGGGAGGAGTAGCAGCTCTGTTTCCAGTGTTGAGGCAGGAGTAGCAGCTCTGTTTCCAGTGTTGTGGCAGGTGTAGCAGCTGTTTCCAGAGTTGAGGCAGGAGTACAGCTCTGTTTCCAGTGTTGAGGGAGGAGTAACAGCTGTTTCCAGTGATGAGGCAGGAGTAGCAGCTCTGTTTCCAGTGTTGAGGCAGGAGTAGCAGCTCTGTTTCCAGTGTTGAGGCAGGAGTAGCAGCTCTGTTTCCAGTGTTGAGGCAGGAGTAGCAGCTGTTTCCAGTGTTGTGGCAGGAGTACAGCTCTGTTTCCAGTGTTGAGGCAGGAGTAGCAGCTGTTTCCAGTGTTGTGGCAGGAGTACAGGTCTGTTTCCAGTGTTGAGGCAGGAGTAGCAGCTCTGTTTCCAGTGTTGAGGCAGGTGTAGCAGCTGTTTCCAGTGTTGAGGAAGGAGAAGCAGCTCTGTTTCCAGTGTTGAGGCAGGAGTAGCATCTCTGTTTCCAGTGTAGAGGGAGGAGTAGCCACTCTGTTTCCAGTGTTGAGGCAGGAGTAACAGCTGTTTCCAGTGTTGAGGCAGGAGTAGCAGCTCTGTTTCCAGTGTTGAGGCAGGAGTAACAGCTGTTTCCAGTGTTGAGGCAGGAGTAGCCACTCTGTTTCCAGTGTTGAGGCAGGAGTTGCAGCTCTGTTTCCAGTGTTGAGGGAGGAGTAACAGTGGTTTCCAGTGTTGAGGCAGGAGTAGCCACTCTGTTTCCAGTGTTGAGGGAGGAGTAACAGCTGTTTCCAGGGTTGTGGCAGGAGTAGCAGCTCTGTTTCCAGTGTTGTGGCAGGAGTAGCAGCTCTGTTTCCAGTGTTGAGGCAGGAGTAGCCACTCTGTTTCCAGTGTTGAGGCAGGAGTAGCAGCACTGTTTCCAGTGTTGAGGCAGGAGTAGCAGCTCTGTTTCCAGTGTTGAGGCAGGAGTAGCAGCTCTGTTTCCAGTGTTGAGGCAGGAGTAGCAGCTCTGTTTCCAGTGTTGAGGCAGGAGTAGCAGCTCTGTTTCCAGTGTTGAGGCAGGAGTAGCAGCTGTTTCCAGTGTTGAGGCAGGACTAGCAGCTCTGTTTCCAGTGTTGAGGGAGGAGTAACAGCTGTTTCCAGTGTTGAGGCAAGAGTAGCAGCTGTTTCCAGTGTTGAGACAGGAGTAGCTGCTCGGTTTCCACTGTTGTGACGGGGGTAGCAGCTGTTTCCAGTGTTGAGGCAGGAGTAGTAGCTCTGTTTCCAGTGTTGAGGAAGGATAGCAGCTGTTTCCAGTGTTGAGGCAGGAGTAGCAGCTCTGTTTCCAGTGTTGAGGCAGGAGTAGCAGCTGTTTCCAGTGTTGTGGCAGGAGTAGCCACTCTGTTTCCAGTGTTGTGGCAGGGGTAGCAGCTGTTCCAGTGTTGAGGAAGGAGTAGCAGCTGTTTCCAGTGTTGAGGAAGGAGTAGCAGCTCTGTTTCCAGTGTTGTGGCAGGGGTAGCAGCACTGTTTCCATTGTTGTGGTAGGAGTAGCCACTCTGTTTCCAGTGTTGAGGCAGGAGTAGCAGCTCTGTTTCCAGTGTTGAGGCAGGAGTAGCAGCTCTCTTTCCAGTGTTGTGGTAGGGGTAGCCACTCTGTTTCCAGTGTTGAGGCAGGAGTAGCAGCTCTGTTTCCAGTGTTGAGGAAGGAGTAGCAGCTATTTTTCCAGTGTTGTGGCAGGAGTAGCAGCTGTTTCCAGTGTTGAGGCAGGAGTATCAGCTGTTTCCAGTGTTGAGGCAGGAGTAGCACCTGTTTCCAGTGTTGTGGCAGGTGTAGCAGCTGTTTCCAGTGTTGTGCCAGGTGTAGCAGCTCTGGTTCCAGTGTTGAGGCAGGAGTAGCAGCTGTTTCCAGTGTTGTGGCAGGTGTAGCAGCTCTGTTTCCAGTGTTGAGGCAGGAGTAGCAGCTCTGTTTCCAGTGTTGAGGCAGGAGTAACAGCTGTTTCCAGTGTTGAGGCAGGAGTAGCAGCTGTTTCCAGTGTTGAGGCAGGAGTTGCAGCTCTGTTTCCAGTGTTGAGGCAGGTGTAGCAGCTATGTTTCCAGTGTTGAGGCACGAGTAGCAGCTGTGACAGGGGTAGCAGTTGTTTCCAGTGTTGTGGCAGGGGTAGCAGCTCTGTTTCCAGTGTTGTGGCAAGAGTAGCAGCTGTGACAGGGGTAGCAGTTGTTTCCAGTGTTGTGGCAGGGGTAGCAGCTCTGTTTCCAGTGTTGTGGCAAGAGTAGCAGCTCTGTTTCCAGTGTTGAGACAGGAGTAGCAGCTGTGACAGGGGTAGGAGTTGTTTCCAGTGTTGTGGCAGGGGTAGCAGCACTGTTTCCAGTGTTGTGGCAAGAGCAGCAGCTCTGTTTCCAGTGTTGAGGCAGGAGTAGCAGCTCTGTTTCCAGTGTTGAGGCAGGAGTAGCAGCTCTGTTTCCAGTGTTGAGGCAGGAGTAGCAGCTTTGTTTCCAGTGTTGTGGCAGGAGTAGCAGCTCTGTTTCCAGTGTTGTGTCAGGGGTAGGAGTTGTTTCCAGTGTTAAGCCAGGTGTAGCAGCTCTGTTTCCAGTGTTGAGGCAGGAGTAGCAGCTCTGTTTCCAGTGTTGATGCAGGAGTAGCAGCTCTGTTTCCACTGTTGTGGCAGGAGTAGCAGCTCTGTTTCCAGTGTTGAGGCAGGAGTAGCAGCTCTGTTTCCAGTGTTGAGGCAGGAGTAGCCTCTCTGTTTCCAGTGTTGAGGCAGGAGTTGCAGCTGTGTTTCCAGTGTTGAGGCAGGAGTAGCAGCTCTGTTTCCAGTGTTGAGGAAGGAGTAGCAGCTCTGTTTCCAGTGTTGTGGCAGGGGTAGCAGCTCTGTTTCCAGTGTTGTGGCAGGAGTAGTAGCTCTGTTTCCAGTGTTGTGGTAGGAGTAGCAGCTCTGTTTCGAGTGTTGAGGCAGGAGTAGCCACTCGGTTTCCAGTGTTGTGGCAGGAGTAGCCACTCTGTTTCCAGTGTTGTGGCAGGAGTAGCAGCTCTGTTTCCAGTGTTGAGGCAGGAGTAGCAGCTCTGTTTCCAGTGTTGAGGAAGGAGTAGCAGCTCTGTTTCCAGTGTTGTGGCAGGAGTAGCAGCTCTGTTTCCAGTGTTGAGGCAGGAGTAGCCACTCGGTTTCCAGTGTTGTGGCAGGAGTAGCCACTCTGTTTCCAGTGTTGTGGCAGGAGTAGCAGCTCTGTTTCCAGTGTTGAGGCAGGAGTAGCATCTCTGTTTCCAGTGTTGAGGCAGGAGTAGCAGCTGTTTCCAGTGTTGAGGCAGGAGTAGCAGCTCTGTTTCCAGTGTTGAGGGAGGAGTAACAGCTGTTTCCAGTGTTGAGGCAGCAGTTGCAGCTCTGTTTCCAGTGTTGAGGCAGGAGTAGCAGCTCTGTTTCCAGTGTTGAGGCAGGAGTAGCAGCTCTGTTTCCAGTGTTGAGGCAGGAGTAGCAGCTCTGTTTCCAGTGTTGAGGCAGGAGTAGCAGCTCTGTTTCCAGTGTTGAGGCAGGAGTAGCAGCTGTTTCCAGTGTTGTGGCAGGAGTAGCAGCTCTGTTTCGAGTGTTGAGGGAGGAGTAGGAGCTCTGTTTCCAGTGTTGAGGGAGGAGTAGCAGCTCTGTTTCCAGTGTTGAGGCAGGAGTAGCAGCTCTGTTTCCAGTGTTGTGGCAGGTGTAGCAGCTGTTTCCAGAGTTGAGGCAGGAGTACAGCTCTGTTTCCAGTGTTGAGGGAGGAGTAACAGCTGTTTCCAGTGATGAGGCAGGAGTAGCAGCTCTGTTTCCAGTGTTGAGGCAGGAGTAGCAGCTCTGTTTCCAGTGTTGAGGCAGGAGTAGCAGCTCTGTTTCCAGTGTTGAGGCAGGAGTAGCAGCTGTTTCCAGTGTTGTGGCAGGAGTACAGCTCTGTTTCCAGTGTTGAGGCAGGAGTAGCAGCTGTTTCCAGTGTTGTGGCAGGAGTACAGCTCTGTTTCCAGTGTTGAGGCAGGAGTAGCAGCTCTGTTTCCAGTGTTGAGGCAGGTGTAGCAGCTGTTTCCAGTGTTGAGGAAGGAGAAGCAGCTCTGTTTCCAGTGTTGAGGCAGGAGTAGCAGCTCTGTTTCCAGTGTTGAGGGAGGAGTAGCCACTCTGTTTCCAGTGTTGAGGCAGGAGTAGCAGCTCTGTTTCCAGTGTTGTGGCAGGAGTAGCAGCTCTTTTTCCAGTGTTGAGGGAGGAGTAACAGCTGTTTCCAGTGTTGAGGCAGGAGTAGCAGCTCTGTTTCCAGTGTTGAGGCAGGTGTAGCAGCTGTTTCCAGTGTTGAGGAAGGAGAAGCAGCTCTGTTTCCAGTGTTGAGGCAGGAGTAGCAGCTCTGTTTCCAGTGTTGAGGGAGGAGTAGCCACTCTGTTTCCAGTGTTGAGGCAGGAGTAGCAGCTCTGTTTCCAGTGTTGTGGCAGGAGTAGCAGCTCTTTTTCCAGTGTTGAGGGAGGAGTAACAGCTGTTTCCAGTGTTGAGGCAGGAGTAGCCACTCTGTTTCCAGTGTTGAGGCAGGAGTAGCAGCTCTTTTTCCAGTGTTGAGGCAGGAGTAACAGCTGTTTCCAGTGTTGAGGCAGGAGTAGCAGCTCTGTTTCCAGTGTTGAGGCAGGAGTAACAGCTGTTTCCAGTGTTGAGGCAGGAGTAGCCACTCTGTTTCCAGTGTTGAGGCAGGAGTTGCAGCTCTGTTTCCAGTGTTGAGGCAGGAGTGGCAGCTCTGTTTCCAGTGTTGAGGGAGGAGTAACAGTGGTTTCCAGTGTTGAGGCAGGAGTAGCCACTCTGTTTCCAGTGTTGAGGGAGCAGTAACAGCTGTTTCCAGTGTTGTGGCAGGAGTAGCAGCTCTGTTTCCAGTGTTGTGGCAGGAGTAGCAGCTCTGTTTCCAGTGTTGAGGCAGGAGTAGCCACTCTGTTTCCAGTGTTGAGGCAGGAGTAGCAGCTCTGTTTCCAGTGTTGAGGCAGGAGTAGCAGCTCTGTTTCCAGTGTTGAGGCAGGAGTAGCGGCTCTGTTTCCAGTGTTGAGGCAGGAGTAGCAGCTCTGTTTCCAGTGTTGAGGCAGGAGTAGCAGCTTTGTTTCCAGTGTTGAGGCAGGAGTAGCAGCTGTTTCCAGTGTTGAGGCAGGACTAGCAGCTCTGTTTCCAGTGTTGAGGGAGGAGTAACAGCTGTTTCCAGTGTTGAGGCAAGAGTAGCAGCTGTTTCCAGTGTTGAGACAGGAGTAGCAGCTCGGTTTCCACTGTTGTGACGGGGCTAGCAGCTGTTTCCAGTGTTGAGGCAGGAGTAGTAGCTCTGTTTCCAGTGTTGAGGAAGGATGGCAGCTGTTTCCAGTGTTGAGGCAGGAGTAGCAGCTCTGTTTCCAGTGTTGAGGCAGGAGTAGCAGCTGTTTCCAGTGTTGTGGCAGGAGTAGCCACTCTGTTTCCAGTGTTGTGGCAGGGGTGGCAGCTGTTTCCAGTGTTGAGGAAGGAGTAGCAGCTGTTTCCAGTGTTGAGGAAGGAGTCGCAGCTCTGTTTCCAGTGTTGTGGCAGGGGTAGCAGCACTGTTTCCAGTGTTGTGGTAGGAGTAGCCACTCTGTTTCCAGTGTTGAGGCAGGAGTAGCAGCTCTGTTTCCAGTGTTGAGGCAGGAGTAGCAGCTCTCTTTCCAGTGTTGTGGTAGGGGTAGCCACTCTGTTTCCAGTGTTGAGGCAGGAGTAGCAGCTCTGTTTCCAGTGTTGAGAAAGGAGTAGCAGCTCTGTTTCCAGTGTTGTGGCAGGTGTAGCAGCTGTTTCCAGTGTTGTGGCAGGTGTAGCAGCTCTGGTTCCAGTGTTGAGGCAGGAGTAGCAGCTGTTTCCAGTGTTGTGGCAGGTGTAGCAGCTCTGTTTCCAGTGTTGAGGCAGGAGTAGCAGCTCTGTTTCCAGTGTTGAGGCAGGAGTAACAGCTGTTTCCAGTGTTGAGGCAGGAGTAGCAGCTGTTTCCAGTGTTGAGGCAGGAGTAGCAGCTGTTTCCAGTGTTGTGGCAGGTGTAGCAGCTGTTTCCAGAGTTGAGGCAGGAGTAGCCACTCTGTTTCCAGTGTTGAGGCAGGAGTTGCAGCTCTGTTTCCAGTGTTGAGGCAGGTGTAGCAGCTATGTTTCCAGTGTTGTGGCACGAGTAGCAGCTGTGACAGGGGTAGCAGTTGTTTCCAGTGTTGTGGCAGGGGTAGCAGCTCTGTTTCCAGTGTTGTGGCAAGAGTAGCAGCTCTGTTTCCAGTGTTGAGACAGGAGTAGCAGCTGTGACAGGGGTAGCAGTTGTTTCCAGTGTTGTGGCAGGGGTAGCAGCACTGTTTCCAGTGTTGTGGCAAGAGCAGCAGCTCTGTTTCCAGTGTTGAGGCAGGAGTAGCAGCTCTGTTTCCAGTGTTGAGGCAGGAGTAGCAGCTCTGTTTCCAGTGTTGAGGCAGGAGTAGCAGCTTTGTTTCCAGTGTTGTGGCAGGAGTAGCAGCTCTGTTTCCAGTGTTGTTTCAGGGGTAGGAGTTGTTTCCAGTGTTATGCCAGGTGTAGCAGCTCTGTTTCCCGTGTTGAGGCAGGAGTAGCAGCTCTGTTTCCAGTGTTGATGCAGGAGTAGCAGCTCTGTTTCCACTGTCGTGGCAGGAGTAGCAGCTCTGTTTCCATTGTTGAGGCAGGAGTAGCAGCTCTGTTTCCAGTGTTGAGGCAGGAGTAGCCACTCTGTTTCCAGTGTTGAGGCAGGAGTTGCAGCTGTGTTTCCAGTGTTGAGGCAGGAGTAGCAGCTCTGTTTCCAGTGTTGAGGAAGGAGTAGCAGCTCTGTTTCCAGTGTTGTGGCAGGGGTAGCAGCTCTGTTTCCAGTGTTGTGGCAGGAGTAGTAGCTCTGTTTCCAGTGTTGTGGTAGGAGTAGCAGCTCTGTTTCGAGTGTTGAGGCAGGAGTATCCACTCGGTTTCCAGTGTTGTGGCAGGAGTAGCCACTCTGTTTCCAGTGTTGAGGCACGAGTAGCAGCTGTGACAGGGGTAGCAGTTGTTTCCAGTGTTGTGGCAGGGGTAGCAGCTCTGTTTCCAGTGTTGTGGCAAGAGTAGCAGCTCTGTTTACTGTGTTGAGACAGGAGTAGCAGCTGTGACAGGGGTAGCGGTTGTTTCCAGTGTTGTGGCAGGGGTAGCAGCACTGTTTCCAGTGTTGAGGCAGGAGTAGCAGCTCTGTTTCCAGTGTTGAGGCAGGAGTAGCAGCTCTGTTTCCAGTGTTGAGGCAGGAGTAGCAGCTTTGTTTCCAGTGTTGTGGCAGGAGTAGCAGCTCTGTTTCCAGTGTTGTGTCAGGAGTAGGAGTTGTTTCCAGTGTTATGCCAGGTGTAGCAGCTCTGTTTCCAGTGTTGAGGCAGGAGTAGCAGCTCTGTTTCCAGTGTTGATGCAGGAGTAGCAGCTCTGTTTCCACTGTTGTGGCAGGAGTAGCAGCTCTGTTTCCAGTGTTGAGGCAGGAGTAGCAGCTCTGTTTCCAATGTTGAGGCAGGAGTAGCCACTCTGTTTCCAGTGTTGAGGCAGGAGTTGCAGCTGTGTTTCCAGTGTTGAGGCAGGAGTAGCAGCTCTGTTTCCAGTGTTGAGGAAGGAGTAGCAGCTCTGTTTCCAGTGTTGTGGCAGGCGTAGCAGCTCTGTTTCCAGTGTTGTGGCAGGAGTAGTAGCTCTGTTTCCAGTGTTGTGGTAGGAGTAGCAGCTCTGTTTCGAGTGTTGAGGCAGGAGTAGCCCCTCGGTTTCCAGTGTTGTGGCAGGAGTAGCGACTCTGTTTCCAGTGTTGTGGCAGGAGTAGCAGCTCTGTTTCCAGTGTTGAGGCAGGAGTAGCAGCTCTGTTTCCAGTGTTGAGGAAGGAGTAGCAGCTCTGTTTCCAGCGTTGTGGCAGGAGTAGCAGCTCTGTTTCCAGTGTTGATGCAGGAGTAGCCACTCGGTTTCCAGTGTTGTGGCAGGAGTAGCCACTCTGTTTCCAGTGTTGTGGCAGGAGTAGCAGCTCTGTTTCCAGTGTTGAGACAGGAGTAGCATCTCTGTTTCCAGTGTTGAGGCAGGAGTAGCAGCTGTTTCCAGTGTTGAGGCAGGAGTAGCAGCTCTGTTTCCAGTGTTGAGGGAGGAGTAACAGCTGTTTCCAGTGTTGAGGCAGCAGTTGCAGCTCTGTTTCCAGTGTTGAGGCAGGAGTAGCAGCTCTGTTTCCAGTGTTGAGGCAGGAGTAGCAGCTCTGTTTCCAGTGTTGAGGCAGGAGTTGCAGCTCTGTTTCCAGTGTTGAGGCAGGAGTTGCAGCTCTGTTTCCAGTGTTGAGGCAGGAGTAGCAGCTCTGTTTCCAGTGTTGAGGCAGGAGTAGCAGCTCTGTTTCCAGTGTTGAGGCAGGAGTAGCAGCTGTTTCCAGTGTTGTGGCAGGAGTAGCAGCTCTGTTTCCAGTGTTGAGGGAGGAGTAGGAGCTCTGTTTCCAGTGTTGAGGCAGGAGTAGCAGCTCTGTTTCCAGTGTTGAGGCAGGAGTAGCAGCTCTGTTTCCAGTGTTGTGGCAGGTGTAGCAGCTGTTTCCAGAGTTGACGCAGGAGTACAGCTCTGTTTCCAGTGTTGGGGGAGGAGTAACAGCTGTTTCCAGTGATGAGGCAGGAGTAGCAGCTCTGTTTCCAGTGTTGAGGCAGGAGTAGCAGCTCTGTTTCCAGTGTTGAGGCAGGAGTAGCAGCTCTGTTTGCAGTGTTGAGGCAGGAGTAGCAGCTGTTTCCAGTGTTGTGGCAGGAGTACAGCTCTGTTTCCAGTGTTGAGGCAGGAGTAGCAGCTGTTTCCAGTGTTGTGGCAGGAGTACAGCTCTGTTTCCAGTGTTGAGGCAGGAGTAGCAGCTCTGTTTCCAGTGTTGAGGCAGGTGTAGCAGCTGTTTCCAGTGTTGAGGAAGGAGAAGCAGCTCTCTTTCCAGTGTTGTGGTAGGGGTAGCCACTCTGTTTCCAGTGCTGAGGCAGGAGTAGCAGCTCTGTTTCCAGTGTTGGGACAGGAGTAGCAGCTCGGTTTCCACTGTTGTGACAGGGGTAGCAGCTGTTTCCAGTGTTGAGGCAGGAGTAGTAGCTCTGTTTCCAGTGTTGAGGAAGGATAGCAGCTGTTTCCAGTGTTGAGGCAGGAGTAGCAGCTCTGTTTCCAGTGTTGAGGCAGGAGTAGCAGCTGTTTCCAGTGTTGTGGCAGGAGTAGCCACTCTGTTTCCAGTGTTGTGGCAGGGGTAGCAGCTGTTTCCAGTGTTGAGGAAGGAGTAGCAGCTGTTTCCAGTGTTGAGGAAGGAGTAGCAGCTCTGTTTCCAGTGTTGTGGCAGGGGTAGCAGCACTGTTTCCAGTGTTGTGGTAGGAGTAGCCACTCTGTTTCCACTGTTGAGGCAGGAGTAGCAGCTCTGTTTCCAGTGTTGAGGCAGGTGTAGCAGCTCTTTTCCAGTGTTGTGGTAGGGGTAGCCACTCTGTTTCCAGTGCTGAGGCAGGAGTAGCAGCTCTGTTTCCAGTGTTGAGGAAGGAGTAGCAGCTCTGTTTCCAGTGTTGTGGCAGGAGTAGCAGCTGTTTCCAGTGTTGTGGCAGGTGTAGCAGCTGTTTCCAGTGTTGTGGCAGGTGTAGCAGCACTGGTTCCAGTGTTGAGGCAGGAGTAGCAGCTGTTTCCAGTGTTGTGGCAGGTGTAGCAGCTGTGGTTCCAGTGTTGAGGCAGGAGTAGCAGCTGTTTCCAGTGTTGAGGGAGGAGTAGCAGCTGTTTCCAGTGTTGTGGCAGGTGTAGCAGCTCTGGTTCCAGTGTTGAGGCAGGAGTAGCAGCTCTGTTTCCAGTGTTGTGGCAGGAGTAGCAGCTGTTTCCAGTGTTGTGGCAGGTGCAGCAGCTCTGGTTCCAGTGTTGTGGCAGGTGTAGCAGCTCTGTTTCCAGTGCTTTGACAGGGGTAGAAGCTCTGTTTCCAGTGTTGTGGCTGGGGTAGCAGCTCTGTTTCCAGTGTTAAGGCAGGAGTAGCAGCTCTGTTTCTAGTGTTGTGGTAGGGGTAGCCACTCTGTTTCCAGTGTTGAGGCAGGAGTAGCAGCTCTGTTTCCAGTGTTGAGGCAGGAGTTGCAGCTCTGTTTCCAGTGTTGAGGGAGGAGTAGCAGCTCTGTTTCCAGTGTTGAGGCAGGAGTAGCAGCTCTGTTTCCAGTGTTGAGGCAGGAGTAGCAGGTCTGTTTCCAGTGTTGAGGCAGGAGTAGCAGCTCTGTTTCCAGTGTTGAGGCAGGAGTAGCAGCTCTGTTTCCAGTGCTGAGGCAGGAGCAGCAGTTGTTTCCAGTGTTGTGGCAGGGGTAGCAGCTCTGTTTCCAGAGTTGTGGCAGGAGTAGCCACTCTGTTTCCAGTGTTGAGGCAGGAGTAGCAGCTCTTTTTCCAGTGTTGAGGGAGGAGTAACAGCTGTTTCCAGTGTTGAGGCAGGAGTAGCAGCTCTGTTTCCAGTGTTGAGGCAGGAGTAACAGCTGTTTCCAGTGTTGAGGCAGGAGTAGCCACTCTGTTTCCAGTGTTGAGGCAGGAGTTGCAGCTCTGTTTCCAGTGTTGTGGCAGGAGTAGCAGCTCTGTTTCCAGTGTTGTGGCAGGAGTAGCAGCTCTGTTTCCAGTGTTGAGGCAGGAGTAGCCACTCTGTTTCCAGTGTTGACGCAGGAGTAGCAGCTCTGTTTCCAGTGTTGAGGCAGGAGTAGCAGCTCTGTTTCCAGTGTTGAGGCAGGAGTAGCAGCTCTGTTTCCAGTGTTGAGGCAGGAGTAGCAGCTCTGTTTCCAGTGTTGAGGCAGGAGTAGCAGCTCTGTTTCCAGTGTTGAGGCAGGAGTAGCAGCTGTTTCCAGTGTTGAGGCAGGACTAGCAGCTCTGTTTCCAGTGTTGAGGGAGGAGTAACAGCTGTTTCCAGTGTTGAGGCAAGAGTAGCAGCTGTTTCCAGTGTTGAGACAGGAGTAGCAGCTCGGTTTCCACTGTTGTGACGGGGGTAGCAGCTGTTTCCAGTGTTGAGGCAGGAGTAGTAGCTCTGTTTCCAGTGTTGAGGAAGGATAGCAGCTGTTTCCAGTGTTGAGGCAGGAGTAGCAGCTCTGTTTCCAGTGTTGAGGCAGGAGTAGCAGCTCTTTTTCCAGTGTTGAGGGAGGAGTAACAGCTGTTTCCAGTGTTGAGGCAGGAGTAGCAGCTCTGTTTCCAGTGTTGTGGTAGGGGTAGCAGCTGTTTCCAGTCTTGAGGCAGGAGTAGCCACTCTGTTTCCACTGTTGAGGCAGGAGTAGCAGCTCTTTTTCCAGTGTTGAGGGAGGAGTAACAGCTGTTTCCAGTGTTGAGGCAGGAGTAGCAGCTCTGTTTCCAGTGTTGAGGCAGGAGTAACAGCTGTTTCCAGTGTTGAGGCAGGAGTAGCCACTCTGTTTCCAGTGTTGAGGCAGGAGTTGCAGCTCTGTTTCCGGTGTTCTGGCAGGAGTAGCAGCTCTGTTTCCAGTGTTGTGGCAGGAGTAGCAGCTCTGTTTCCAGTGTTGAGGCAGGAGTAGCCACTCTGTTTCCAGTGTTGAGGCAGGAGTAGCAGCTCTGTTTCCAGTGTTGAGGCAGGAGTAGCAGCTCTGTTTCCAGTGTTGAGGCAGGAGTAGCAGCTCTGTTTCCAGTGTTGAGGCAGGAGTAGCAGCTCTGTTTCCAGTGTTGAGGCAGGAGTAGCAGCTCTGTTTCCAGTGTTGAGGCAGGAGTAGCAGCTGTTTCCAGTGTTGAGGCAGGACTAGCAGCTCTGTTTCCAGTGTTGAGGGAGGAGTAACAGCTGTTTCCAGTGTTGAGGCAAGAGTAGCAGCTGTTTCCAGTGTTGAGACAGGAGTAGCAGCTCGGTTTCCACGGTTGTGACGGGGGTAGCAGCTGTTTCCAGTGTTGAGGCAGGAGTAGTAGCTCTGTTTCCAGTGTTGAGGAAGGATAGCAGCTGTTTCCAGTGTTGAGGCAGGAGTAGCAGCTCTGTTTCCAGTGTTGAGGCAGGAGTAGCAGCTGTTTCCAGTGTTGTGGCAGGAGTAGCCACTCTGTTTCCAGTGTTGTGGCAGGGGTAGCAGCTTTTTCCAGTGTTGAGGAAGGAGTAGCAGCTCTGTTTCCAGTGTTGTGGCAGCGGTAGCAGCACTGTTTCCAGTGTTGTGGTAGGAGTAGCCACTCTGTTTCCACTGTTGAGGCAGGAGTAGCAGCTCTGTTTCCAGAGTTGAGGCAGGAGTAGCAGCTCTCTTTCCAGTGTTGTGGTAGGGGTAGCCACTCTGTTTCCAGTGCTGAGGCAGGAGTAGCAGCTCTGTTTCCAGTGTTGAGGAAGGAGTAGCAGCTCTGTTTCCAGTGTTGTGGCAGGAGTAGCAGCTGTTTCCAGTGTTGAGGCAGGAGTAGCAGCTGTTTCCAGTGTTGAGGCAGGAGTAGCAGCTGTTTCCAGTGTTGTGGCAGGTGTAGCAGCTGTTTCCAGTGTTGTGGCAGGTGTAGCAGCTCTGGTTCCAGTGATGAGGCAGGAGTAGCAGCTGTTTCCAGTGTTGTGGCAGGTGTAGCAGCTGTGGTTCCAGTGTTGAGGCAGGAGTAGCAGCTGTTTCCAGTGTTGAGGGAGGAGTAGCAGCTGTTTCCAGTGTTGTGGCAGGTGTTATAGCTCTGGTTCCAGTGTTGAGGCAGGAGTAGCAGCTCTGTTTCCAGTGTTGTGGCAGGAGTAGCAGCTGTTTCCAGTGTTGTGGCAGGTGCAGCAGCTCTGGTTCCAGTGTTGTGGCAGGTGTACCAGCTCTGTTTCCAGTGCTTTGACAGGGGTAGCAGCTCTGTTTCCAGTGTTGTGGCTGGGGTAGCAGCTCTGTTTCCAGTGTTGAGGCAGGAGTAGCAGCTCTGTTTCCAGTGTTGTGGTAGGGGTAGCCACTCTGTTTCCAGTGTTGAGGCAGGAGTAGCAGCTCTGTTTCCAGTGTTGAGGCAGGAGTTGCAGCTCTGTTTCCAGTGTTGAGGGAGGAGTAGCAGCTCTGTTTCCAGTGTTGAGGCAGGAGTAGCAGCTCTGTTTCCAGTGTTGAGGCAGGAGTAGCAGCTCTGTTTCCAGTGTTGAGGCAGGAGTAGCAGCTCTGTTTCCAGTGTTGAGGCAGGAGTAGCAGCTCTGTTTCCAGTGCTGAGGCAGGAGTAGCAGTTGTTTCCAGTGTTGTGGCAGGGGTAGCAGCTCTGTTTCCAGAGTTGTGGCAGGAGTAGCAGCTCTGTTTCCAGTGTTGAGGCAGGAGTAGCAGTTGTTTCCAGTGTTGTGGCAGGAGTAGCAGCTCTGTTTCCAGTGTTGAGGCAGGGGTAGCAGCTATGTTTCCAGTGTTGTGGTAGGGGTAGCAGCTCTGTTTCCAGTGTTGAGGCAGGAGTAGCAGCTCTGTTTCCAGTGTTGTGGTAGGGGTAGCAGCTCTGTTTCCAGTGTTGAGGCAGGGGTAGCAGCTGTTTCCAGTTTTGTGGCAGGAGTAGCCACTCTGTTTCCAGTGTTGAGGCAGGAGCAGCAGCTCTGTTTCCAGTGTTGACGCAGGAGTAGCCACTCTGTTTCCAGTGTTGAGGGAGGAGTAACAGCTGTTTCCAGTGTTGTGGCAGGAGTAGCAGCTCTGTTTCCAGTGTTGAGGCAGGAGTAGCAGCTCTGTTTCCAGTGTTGAGGCAGGAGTAGCAGCTGTTTCCAGTGTTGAGGAAGGAGTAGCAGCTGTTTCCAGTGTTGAGGAAGGAGTAGCAGCTCTGTTTCCAGTGTTGTGGCAGGGGTAGCAGCACTGTTTCCAGTGTTGTGGTAGGAGTAGCCACTCTGTTTCCACTGTTGAGGCAGGAGTAGCAGCTCTGTTTCCAGTGTTGAGGCAGGAGTAGCAGCTCTCTTTCCAGTGTTGTGGTAGGGGTAGCCACTCTGTTTCCAGTGCTGAGGCAGGAGTAGCATCTCTGTTTCCAGTGTTGAGGAAGGAGTAGCAGCTCTGTTTCCAGTGTTGTGGCAGGAGTAGCAGCTGTTTCCAGTGTTGAGGCAGGTGTAGCAGCTGTTTCCAGTGTTGAGGCAGGAGTAGCAGCTGTTTCCAGTGTTGTGGCAGGTGTAGCAGCTGTTTCCAGTGTTGTGGCAGGTGTAGCAGCTCTAGTTCCAGTGTTGTGGCAGGTGTAGCAGCTGTGGTTCCAGTGTTGAGGCAGGAGTAGCAGCTGTTTCCAGTGTTGAGGGAGGAGTAGCAGCTGTTTCCAGTGTTGTGGCAGGTGTAGCAGCTCTGGTTCCAGTGTTGAGGCAGGAGTAGCAGCTCTGTTTCCAGTGTTGTGGCAGGAGTAGCAGCTGTTTCCAGTGTTGTGGCAGGTGCAGCAGCTCTGGTTCCAGTGTTGTGGCAGGTGTAGCAGCTCTGTTTCCAGTGCTGTGACAGGGGTAGCAGCTCTGTTTCCAGTGTTGTGGCTGGGGTAGCAGCTCTGTTTCCAGTGTTGAGGCAGGAGTAGCAGCTCTGTTTCCAGTGTTGTGGTAGGGGTAGCCACTCTGTTTCCAGTGTTGAGGCAGGAGTAGCAGCTCTGTTTCCAGTGTTGAGGCAGGAGTTGCAGCTCTGTTTCCAGTGTTGAGGGAGGAGTAGCAGCTCTGTTTCCAGTGTTGAGGCAGGAGTAGCAGCTCTGTTTCCAGTGTTGAGGCAGGAGTAGCAGCTCTGTTTCCAGTGTTGAGGCAGGAGTAGCAGCTCTGTTTCCAGTGTTGAGGCAGGAGTAGCAGCTCTGTTTCCAGTGCTGAGGCAGGAGTAGCAGTTGTTTCCAGTGTTGTGGCAGGGGTAGCAGCTCTGTTTCCAGAGTTGTGGCAGGAGTAGCAGCTCTGTTTCCAGTGTTGAGGCAGGAGTAGCAGTTGTTTCCAGTGTTGTGGCAGGAGTAGCAGCTCTGTTTCCAGTGTTGAGGCAGGGGTAGCAGCTATGTTTCCAGTGTTGTGGTAGGGGTAGCAGCTCTGTTTCCAGTGTTGAGGCAGGAGTAGCAGCTCTGTTTCCAGTGTTGTGGTAGGGGTAACAGCTCTGTTTCCAGTGTTGAGGCAGGGGTAGCAGCTGTTTCCAGTTTTGTGGCAGGAGTAGCCACTCTGTTTCCAGTGTTGAGGCAGGAGCAGCAGCTCTGTTTCCAGTGTTGAGGCAGGAGTAGCCACTCTGTTTCCAGTGTTGAGGGAGGAGTAACAGCTGTTTCCAGTGTTGTGGCAGGAGTAGCAGCTCTGTTTCCAGTGTTGAGGCAGGAGTAGCAGCTCTGTTTCCAGTGTTGAGGCAGGAGCAGCAGCTGTTTCCAGTGTTGAGGCAGGAGTAGCAGCTCTGTTTCCAGTGTTGTGGCAGGAGTAGCAGCTCTGTTTCCAGTGTTGCGGCAGGAGTAGCAGCTGTTTCCAGTGTTGTGGCAGGTGTAGCAGCTGTTTCCAGTGTTGAGGAAGGAGAAGCAGCTCTGTTTCCAGTGTTGTGGCAGGAGTAGCAGCTCTGTTTCCAGTGTTGCGGCAGGAGTAGCAGCTGTTTCCAGTGTTGTGGCAGGAGTAGCAGCTGTTTCCAGTGTTGAGGCAGGAGTAGCAGCTCTGTTTCCAGTGTTGTGGCAGGTGTAGCAGCTGTTTCCAGTGTTGAGGCAGGAGTAGCAGCTCTGTTTCCAGTGTTGTGGCAGGTGTAGCAGCTGTTTCCAGTGTTGAGGAAAGAGAAGCAGCTCTGTTTCCAGTGTTGTGGCAGGAGTACAGCTCTGTTTCCAGTGTTGAGGCAGGAGTAGCAGCTGTTTCCAGTGTTGTGGCAGGTGTAGCAGCTGTTTCCAGTGTTGAGGAAGGAGAAGCAGCTCTGTTTCCAGTGTTGTGGCAGGGGTAGCAGCTCTGTTTCCAGTGTTGTGGCAGGAGTAGCCAATCTGTTTCCAGTGTTGTGGCAGGGGTAGCAGCTGTTTCCAGTGTTGAGGAAGGAGTAGCAGCTGTTTCCAGTGTTGAGGAAGGAGTAGCAGCTCTGTTTCCAGTGTTGTGGCAGGGGTAGCAGCTCTGTTTCCAGTATTGTGGCAGGAGTAGCCACTCTGTTTCCAGTGTTGTGGTAGGAGTAGCCACTCTGTTTCCAGTGTTGAGGCAGGAGAAGCCACTCTGTTTCCAGTGTTGTGGCAGGAGTAGCCACTCTGTTTCCAGTGTTGAGGCAGGAGTAGCAGCTCTCTTTCCAGTGTTGTGGTAGGGGTAGCCACTCTGTTTCCAGTGTTGAGGCAGGAGAAGCAGCTGTTTCCAGTGTTGAGGAAGGAGTAGCAGCTCTGTTTCCAGTGTTGTGGCAGGGGTAGCAGCTCTGTTTCCAGTATTGTGGCAGGAGTAGTAGCTCTGTTTCCAGTGTTGTGGTAGGAGTAGCAGCTCTGTTTCCAGTGTTGAGGCAGGAGTAGCCACTCGGTTTCCAGTGTTGTGGCAGGAGTAGCCACTCTGTTTCCTGTGTTGTGGCAGGAGTAGCAGCTCTGTTTCCAGTGTTGAGGCAGGAGTTGCAGCTCTGTTTCCAGTGTTGCGGCAGGTGTAGCAGCTCTGTTTCCAGTGTTGAGGCACGAGTAGCAGCTGTGACAGGGGTAGCAGTTGTTTCCAGTGTTGTGGCAGGGGTAGCAGCTCTGTTTCCAGTGTTGTGGCAAGAGTAGCAGCTCTGTTTCCAGTGTTGAGACAGGAGTAGCAGCTGTGACAGGGGTAGCAGTTGTTTCCAGTTTTGTGGCAGGGGTAGCAGCACTGTTTCCAGTGTTGTGGCAAGAGCAGCAGCTCTGTTTCCAGTGTTGAGGCAGGAGTAGCAGCTCTGTTTCCAGTGTTGAGGCAGGAGTAGCAGCTCTGTTTCCAATGTTGAGGCAGGAGTAGCAGCTCTGTTTCCAGTGTTGAGTCAGGAGTAGCAGCTGTTTCCAGTGTTGAGGCAGGAGTAGCAGCTCTGTTTCCAGTGTTGTGGCAGGTGTAGCAGCTGTTTCCAGTGTTGAGGAAGGAGAAGCAGCTCTGTTTCCAGTGTTGTGGCAGGAGTAGCAGCTCTGTTTCCAGTGTTGAGGCAGGAGTAGCAGCTGTTTTCAGTGTTGTGGCAGGAGTAGCAGCTGTTTCCAGTGTTGAGGCAGGAGTAGCAGCTCTGTTTCCAGTGTTGTGGCAGATGTAGCAGCTGTTTCCAGTGTTGAGGCAGGAATAGCAGCTCTGTTTCCAGTGTTGTGGCAGGTGTAGCAGCTGTTTCCAGTGTTGAGGAAGGAGAAGCAGCTCTGTTTCCAGTGTTGTGGCAGGAGTACAGCTCTGTTTCCAGTGTTGAGGCAGGAGTAGCAGCTGTTTCCAGTGTTGTGGCAGGTGTAGCAGCTGTTTCCAGTGTTGAGGAAGGAGAAGCAGCTCTGATTCCAGTGTTGTGGCAGGGGTAGCAGCTCTGTTTCCAGTGTTGTGGCAGGAGTAGCCACTCTGTTTCCAGTGTTGTGGCAGGGGTAGCAGCTGTTTCCAGTGTTGAGGAAGGAGTAGCAGCTGTTTCCAGTGTTGAGGAAGGAGTAGCAGCTCTGTTTCCAGTGTTGTGGCAGGGGTAGCAGCACTGTTTCCAGTGTTGTGGTAGGAGTAGCCACTCTGTTTCCAGTGTTGAGGCAGGAGTAGCAGCTCTGTTTCCAGTGTTGTGGCAGGAGAAGCCACTCTGTTTCCAGTGTTGTGGCAGGAGTAGCCACTCTGTTTCCAGTGTTGAGGCAGGAGTAGCAGCTCTCTTTCCAGTGTTGTGGTAGGGGTAGCCACTCTGTTTCCAGTGTTGAGGCAGGAGTAGCAGCTGTTTCCAGTGTTGAGGAAGGAGTAGCAGCTCTGTTTCCAGTGTTGTGGCAGGGGTAGCAGCTCTGTTTCCAGTGTTGTGGCGGGTGTAGTAGCTCTGTTTCCAGTGTTGTGGTAGGAGTAGCAGCTCTGTTTCCAGTGTTGAGGCAGGAGTAGCCACTCGGTTTCCAGTGTTGTGGCAGGAGTAGCCACTCTGTTTCCAGTGTTGTGGCAGGAGTAGCAGCTCTGTTTCCAGTGTTGAGGCAGGAGTTGCAGCTCTGTTTCCAGTGTTGAGGCAGGTGTAGCAGCTCTGTTTCCAGTGTTGAGGCACGAGTAGCAGCTGTGACAGGGGTAGCAGTTGTTTCCAGTGTTGTGGCAGGGGTAGCAGCTCTGTTTCCAGTGTTGTGGCAAGAGTAGCAGCTCTGTTTCCAGTGTTGAGACAGGAGTAGCAGCTGTGACAGGGGTAGCAGTTGTTTCCAGTGTTGTGGCAGGTGTAGCAGCACTATTTCCAGCGTTGTGGCAAGAGCAGCAGCTCTGTTTCCAGTGTTGAGGCAGGAGTAGCAGCTCTGTTTCCAGTGTTGAGGCAGGAGTAGCAGCTCAGTTTCCAGTGTTGATGCAGGAGTAGCAGCTCTGTTTCCACTGTTGTGGCAGGAGTAGCAGCTCTGTTTCCAGTGTTGAGGCAGGAGTAGCAGCTCTGTTTCCAGTGTTGAGGCAGGAGTAGCCACTCTGTTTCCAGTGTTGAGGCAGGAGTTGCAGCTCTGTTTCCAGTTTTGAGGCAGGAGTAGCATCTGTGTTTCCAGTGTTGAGGCAGGAGTTGCAGCTCTGTTTCCAGTGTTGAGGCAGGAGTAGCCACTCTGCTTTCAGTGTTGAGGCAGGAGTTGCAGCTCTGTTTCCAGTGTTGAGGCAGGAGTAGCAGCTCTGATTCCAGTGTTGAGGCAAGCGTAGCAGCTCTGTTTCCAGTGTTGAGGCAGGAGTAACAGCTCTGTTTCCAGTGTTGAGACAGGAGTAGCAGCTCGGTTTCCACTGTTGTGACGGTGGTAGCAGTTGTTTCCAGTGTTGGGGCAGGGGTAGCAGCTCTGTTTCCAGTGTTGTGGCAGGAGTTGCAGCTCTGTTTCCAGTGTTGAGGCAGGAGTAGCAGCTCTGTTTCCAGTGTTGAGGCAGGAGTAGCAGCTCTGTTTCCAGTGTTGAGGCAGGAGTAGCAGCTCTGTTTCCAGTGTTGAGGCAGGAGTAGCAGCTCTGTTTCCAGTGTTGAGGCAGGAGTAGCAGCTCTGTTTCCAGTGTTGAGGCAGGAGAAGCAGCTCTGTTTCCAGTGCTGTGACAGGGGTAACAGTTGTTTCCAGTGTTGTGGCAGGGGTAGCAGCTCTGTTTCCACTGTTGTGACGGTGGTAGCAGTTGTTTCCAGTGTTGGGGCAGGGGTAGCAGCTCTGTTTCCAGTGTTGTGGCAGGAGTTGCAGCTCTGTTTCCAGTGTTGAGGCAGGAGTAGCAGCTCTGTTTCCAGTGTTGAGGCAGGAGTTGCAGCTCTGTTTCCAGTGTTGAGGCAGGAGTAGCAGCTCTGTTTCCAGTGTTGAGGCAGGAGTAGCAGCTCTGTTTCCAGTGTTGAGGCAGGAGTAGCAGCTCTGTTTCCAGTGTTGAGGCAGGAGAAGCAGCTCTGTTTCCAGTGCTGTGACAGGGGTAACAGTTGTTTCCAGTGTTGTGGCAGGGGTAGCAGCTCTGTTTCCAGTGTTGAGGCAGGAGTAGCAGCTCTTTTTCCAGAGTTGAGGCAGGAGTAGCTGCTCGGTTTCCAGTGTTGTGGCAGGAGTAGCAGCTCTGTTTCCAGTGTTGAGGCAGGAGTAGCAGCTCTGTTTCCAGAGTTGAGGCAGGAGTAGCAGCTCTGTTTCCAGTGTTGAGGCAGGAGTAGCATCTCTGTTTCCAGTGTTGTGACAGGGGTAGCAGTTGTACCCAGTGTTGTGGCAGGGGTAGCAGCTCTGTTTCCAGTGTTGAGGCAGGAGTAGCCACTTTGTCTCCAGTGTTGTGGCAGGGGTAGCAGCTCTGTTTCCAAAATTGAGACAGGAGGACTACAGGCTGTTTTGAAATCTAGACCACACTGAGGAGCAGCAAAATAAACCATGTAAAGAATTTTATAGATTTAACACGAGAACTCATGAAGAGGAGAATGTTTATCAGTGTGTGACTGCGCATAGATCTGTTACAGAATCTTGAGTTTGGGCCACTGAAGGATGATGTCATCAGAGATAGGATTGTTTTAGGAATAAGAGATCCTGCCATGACCAAGTCTGGTGAGAGAAGAGAAATTACTCTCAACAAAGCCATTGCTATAGGCGAAGGCTCTGAAGTGGCTAATCATCAACTGAAAAGCATTGATTGAAGAACTGATGAGGTTTTGCAATATGCTGTGAGGCACTCCAAGCCTTCCAAGCCCATGTCAATGAAGAAAAGGAAGGGACATTTACAGAAAGTCTGAGGCAGCGGGGAAAATTGCCAAAGTGATCATAAAAAAATCAACTCCTTCCAACACGGATGTGTACACGGCAAGCTTAGAGGACAGAAAAACACCAACTGAAGGCGGTGGAAGGAAGTCCTGTCCAGTTACTAATGGCACGCTACATCCAATTGCTAAAACTCTCCTGAAACCAGTAGTAGCAACATGAGTGCGACAAGTTCAAAATGAAACTACAGAAAGCCAAATGGCTGCAAGATCTGAGAGTTGGAGAGCCAGTCAGGTTGCAAACATTCAACACACTCAACATTAGTCAGTCCACTTGGCAACTAGGATGCTTGAGTAGTAGAGAAATTGTCTCTGAAAATTTGTCAATTGCAAATGGTGAAAGGCAATGTCAAAATCCAGGTTCACAACCTGTAGACATCTATGTGCTCCAAAGGAAGCTGCTTCCTCACAGCAGACGGCTGATGAGGCAGATATGATTTTACCACCTGAGCAAGGAACTGAACGACCGTCAGTCCCAGAGGCCAACTGTCCCCCAAATACTACAGATCAACAGTGACATTTACCACAGCAGCAACACTGACCAGGGCAGCAACATTCCCCAAAGAAGCAATGTCACCCTGGAAACCAGCAGAGGCTGGAGAGTGTCTGGAAGGAGCTACCAGAGGCAGTAGTAGAGGCGGGTACAATTTTGTCTTTTCAAAAGCATTTAGACAGTTATATGGGTAAGATGGGTAGAGAGGGATATGGGCCAAATGCGGGCAATTGGGACTAGCTTAATGGTAAAAACTGGGCAGCATGGACAAGTTGGGCCGAAGGGCCTGTTTCCATGCTGTAAATCTCTACGACTCTATGACCAGTGGAACAGTCGGAAATAACTCCCACATGCACCATAAAAAGATCTGAATGCTTTAAAGATTATATGTGGGATTTTCCTCTTCCTCTGCAAAATGTTCTGCAGTGGCTGAGGGCAGCTCGCCAGTGGCCAGTCGTGGGATGTTCTAGTCCTGCCATTGTCAATGAGATTTCCCGCTGAGCGCACTATTTGCTGTTGCGAAACCTGCTGGGGGACGTGCACCGTCAACGAGACCGTAAGATCCCACCAGCGTGAACAGCCAGAAAACCCCGCCCTATGTGTGCAAGGCATTTGTAGGGACAAACAAAATTGGAACAGTCTAGAAAGAACAAACAGTTTTTATTCATCCACGATCATTCTCTTTATGGATTATGTATGTGGAGTAACTTGCAAATAGTGCATTCAACGTTTTATATAAGAGAGAGATGTTTGAATGAATACCTTTGCGTACTGTGACTTACCATACACATACGACCCCTGACTCCATGAAATGTAATAAATGTTTTGAGCAGTCGCCATTTGGCACACCGTATGGAACAGTGAAGAAATATTTCCCCATTTCCTTTCTCGTCCTTTTGCCAATTACGTTACATAGAACCTCAGAAAGGTAACGGCATAGAAAGAGATTGTAATGGTATGTACATAGTCAGGTTAGTGAAGGGTTAATTATTACATCTCTGTGTAAATCAAACGCTAGAGGGCGCTGCCACTTCTCTGTATTTAAGTCAGACCCTGAGGGAATTCTGGGTATAGCATAAGGAGAAAGCATGGTGATAGCATTAGAAGAAGATTAGATTAGAAAGAGTTAACACAAGGTGAGATCATAGTGTAGTCAGTGACTATTTAGATTATTGAGTAACACAAGACAGATTCAATATTATTTAATTATCATCTGTAGCTCAGTAGAGTGTTCAAACTTCATTTAATTAATAGTGTTATAATAAATTAGTTTTGTTTCAACCTTTTGATTGGTGAATTCCTTGTCAACAACACATCGAATCATTCTGGAACAAAGGATAAAGAATATAACATATCACGACGAATTGTAATGTAACATAATACCGGAAGAGACTGCTGAAGCTAGTTAGATAGTTTAGTAAGGATTTAGTCAGAAAAACTAACACCCAACTCGAAATTCAAAGAACAGACCTGTTACTGCGGGACATCGAAGAATCCAGGACTGATTGAGAAAGTACACGCTCCACTACAACTCCGGATCACCGGTAAACTTGATGTTAACTGGTGAGTGTTCAAACAGAGGTTTCAAGTATATCAGTCAGCTTCTGATTTAAATGATGTGAGTAATGATCGTAAATAAGCTCTATTTCTATCAATGGCTGGTCTACAAGCCATAGAACTGTATAACTCATTTGAATTTGCTGCGGATCAACGGAAGACTAAATATGATGTAGTTTTAGCAAAGTTTGATCTTCACTGCAAAATCCAGATTAATGAAACTTTTGAGCATTTTGTCTTCAAAAGAAGAATGCAAAATAATGGGGAATCGATTGACTGCTTTGTGACTGATCTCAAACTTTTAGCTCAAACATGTAATTTCTCTGTTTTAACTGATTCAATGATCAGAGATCAAATTGTTTTTGGAATAATCAATGATAAGCTCAGGAAACATTTGCTGAGACAGAAAGATCTCCAGCTTGAAGATGCAATTGAAATGCACCGTATGCATCAATTATCCGAAAGTCAATATAATGAAATACACCTGCGAGAAAAGAGCGCAAAACCGAACCTCGAGGTAGAATGCTTTAGGGCTGTGTCGCATCTCAGAAAGATGCCTGTTTTGGATGGCAGGTGTCTTGTGCATGTGCATTCTAAGCCTATACATGCGCACTTCGCAAAAAGATACGAGACAGTAGAAGACCAATCTGCGCATATGTGAAGAAGCTGTACACGTTACAACGTGAACGTAATGACATGTGGGCTGGTTTAGCACAGTGGCTAAACAGCTGGCTTGTAAGGCAGAACAAGGCCAGCAGTGCGGGTTCAGCGCTGGTTCAGCGAGGTACCGGCCTCCTCGAACAGGCGCCGGAATGTGGTGACTAGGGGCTTTTCACAGTAACTTCATTGAAGCCTACTTGTGACAATAAGCGATTATTATATTATTATGTGGACACGCCCACCCTCAAAAATAATGTCCAGCACGAGGAAAGTTTTGGGTCAGCAGGCGCCAGCTGACTTACGGGAGTGACATGGGGGAGCAAAAAAGCTAGACAGGGGTCTAGCGGGGGGGGGGGGGGGGGGGGAGGGGGGGGAAGGGTTGCTGCTGCACTGGCTGAAAGGGAATGGGACACAGAAGAGATGGTCGGGACGGAGGTCCCCCCTCAGGGGGACTGGAGGGTGAGGGAGGCGTGGACACGGGACTGGCCCAGAAAAGGAGATGGCTAGTCGGCGGGGCGTGGGGGGCGGGGGGGTGCACTCGTGTTTTGTGCTTAATCAAAGGAGATTATAATGGGATGAGAGAAGAACTAGCTAAGCTAGACTGGGAGCAAAGACTTTATGGTGAAACAGTTGAGGAACAGTGGAGAACCTTCCAAGCGATTTTTCACAGTGCTCAGCAAAGGTTTATACCAACAAAAAGGAAGGACGGTAGAAAGAGGGAAAATCGACCGTGGATATCTAAGGAAATAAGGGAGAGTGTCAAATTGAAGGAAAAAGCATACAAAGTAGCAAAGATTAGTGGGAGACCAGAGGACTGGGAAATCTTTAGCGGGCAACAGAAAGCTACTAAAAAAGCTATAAAGAAGAGTAAGAAAGATTATGAGAGTAAACTTGCTCAGAATATAAAAACAGATAGTAAAAGTTTCTACAAATATATAAAACAAAAAAGAGTGGCTTAGGTAAATATTGGTCCTTTTGAGGATGAGCAGGGAGATTTAATAATGGGAGATGAGGAAATGGCTGAGGAACTGAACAGGGGTTTTGGGTCGGTCTTCACAGTGGAAGACACAAATAACATCCCAGTGACTGATGGAAATGAGACTGTGACAGGTGAGGACCTTGAGAGGATTGTTATCACCAAGGAGGTGGTGATGGGCAAGCTAATGAGGCTAAAGGTAGACAAGTCTCCTGGCCCTGATGGAATGCATCCCAGAGTGCTAAAAGAGGTGGCTAGGGAAATTGCAAATGCACTAGTGATAATTTACCAAAATTCACTAGACTCTGGGATGGTCCCGGCAGATTGGAAATTAGCAAACGTGACACCACTGTTTAAAAAAGCAGGTAGGCAGAAAACGGGTAATTATAGGCCAGTGAGCTTAACTTCGGTAGTAGGGAAGATGCTGGAATCTATCATCAAGGAAGAAATAGGGAGGCATCTGGATGGAAATTGTCCCATTGGGCAGACGCAGCATGGGTTCATAAAGGGCAGCTCGTGCCTAACTAATTTAGTGGAATTTTTTGAGGACATTACCAGTGCGGTAGATAACGGGGAGCCAATGGATGTGGTATATCTGGATTTCCAGAAAGCCTTTGACAAGGTGCCACACAAAAGGTTGCTGCATAAGATAAAGATGCATGGCATTAAGGGGAAAGTAGTAGCATGGATAGAGGATTGGTTAATTAATAGAAAGCAAAGAGTGAGGATTAATGGGTGTTTCTCTGGTTGGCAATCAGTAGCTAGTGGTGTCCCTCAGGGATCAGTGTTGGGCCCACAACTGTTCACAATTTACATAGATGATTTGGAGTTGGGGACCAAGGGCAATGTGTCCAAGTTTGCAGACGACACTAAGATAAGTGGTAAAGCAAAAAGTGCAGAGGATCCTGGAAGTCTGCAGAGGGATTTGGATAGGCTAAGTGAATGGGCTAGGGTCTGGCAGATGGAATACAATGTTGACAAATGTGAGGTTTTCCATTTTGGTAGGAATAACAGCAAAAGGGATTATTATTTAAATGATAAAATATTAAAACATGCTGCTGTGCAGAGGGACCTGGGTGTGCTAGTGCATGAGTCGCAAAAAGTTGGTTTACAGGTGCAACAGGTTATTAAGAAGGCAAATGGAATTGTGTCCTTCATTGCTAGAGGGATGGAGTTTAAGACTAGGGAGGTTCTGCTGCAATTGTATAAGGTGTTAGTGAGGCCACACCTGGAGTATTGTGTTCAGTTTTGGTCTCCTTACTTGAGAAAGGACGTACTGGCACTGGAGGGTGTGCAGAGGAGATTCACTAGGTTAATCCCAGAGCTGAAGGGGTTGGATTACGAGGAGAGGTTGAGTAGACTGGGACTGTACTCGTTGGAATTTAGAAGGATGAGGGGGGATCTTATAGAAACATATAAGATTATGAAGGGAATAGATAGGATAGATGCGGGCAGGTTGTTTCCACTGGCGGGTGAAAGCAGAACTAGGGGGCATAGCCTCAAAATAAGGGGAAGTAGATTTAGGACTGAGTTTAGGAGGAACTTCTTCATCCAAAGGGTTGTGAATCTATGGAATTCCTTGCCGAGTGAAGCAGTAGAGGCTCCTTCATTAAATGTTTTTAAGATAAAGATAGATAGTTTTTTGAAGAATAAAGGGATTAAGGGTTATGGTTTTCGGGCCGGAAAGTGGAGCTGAGTCCACAAAAGATCAGCCATGATCTCATTGAATGGTGGAGCAGGCTCGAGGGGCCAGATGGCCTCCTCCTGCTCCTAGTTCTTATGTTCTTATACACAAGAGAGAAGAAATCACCAGTGAGATGGCGAATGCTAAAATTTGTTCCAAACTGGATACCTCCAGAGCATTTTGGCAAATGCAGTTGGATGACTCCAGCAAAAAGTTGTGTACATTCAACACACCGTTTGGTAGATCCTGTTTCAACAGGATGCCATTTGGAATTATCTCAGCATCAGAGATTTTTCATTGAGTGATGGAACAGATGACTGATGGTATTGAAGGTGTACGAGTGTCTGTGGATGAAATAATTGTCTGGTCATCGACTAGAAAAGAACACAATTCAAGGTTGTTACAAGTATTTCAACGAGTACCTAAATTTGGTTTGGAACTGAACAGAACCAAATATAGCTTTGGTATACCGACTCTGAAGTTCCTTGGAGACCAGATTTCGGAACATGGTGTGCGAACTGACAATGACAAGATTGCTGCCATACAAAAAATGAAAGGGTCGGAGGACAAGAAGGCCGTTTTGAGAATTTTAAATGTTGTGAATTTTAGAGGAAAGTTCATTCTCAACCTCTCGTCCAGAACTGTTGCTTTCAGAAATCGCATCCATAGGTCTACCACATTTGCATGTACTAACACTCATCAAAAAGAATGGATCAATTTAAAGTCTCAACTCACTACTGAATCTCTTCTTTCTTTCTTTGACCCCAACAGAGAAACAAAAATCTCAACGGATGCCAGTCAAAGTGGAATTGCAGCAGTTCTGTTACAGAAAATTGACAATTCCTTATGGTTACCAGTTGCCTATGCTTCCAGAGCAATGACGCTGACTGAACAACGGTATGCACAAATAGAAAAGGAATGCTTGGGTTCACTGATGGATGTTCTAAAGCTTCATGATTATGTTTATTGTCTTCCTACCGTTACAGTCAAAACTGATCAAAGACCACTTGTCCATATTATTCATAAGGATTTAAATGATATGACACCAAGGTTACAGCGAATCCTGATGAAGCTACGTAGATACGACTTTCGACTAGTATATACTCCAGGCAAGGAATTGATCATTTCTGACGCGTTATCACAATCTGTTAATTTAGAAGAGCAACCATCTGAATTTATACAGCACATAGAAGCTCAAGTGCAGCTTCGAGCTGGAGCTCTATCTGCATCAGATGTCAAACTGAAACTCATTCTTGAAAAAAACAAAAAAGATTCAATGTTACTACGAGTCATAGACCATCTAAACAATGGTTGGCCAAAAGGGCATTGTTCCAAGTTCAGGAATATACAAGCTGGTGATCAGGGGCTGGTCTAGCACAGTGGGCTAAATGGCTGGCTTGCAATGCAGAACAATGCCAGCAGCATGGGTTCAATTCCTGTACCGGCCTCCCCGAACAAGTGCCGGAATGTGGCGACTAGGGACTTTTCACAGTAACTTTATTGAAGCCTACTTGTGACAATAAGCGATTATTATTGAATTGACAATTGTGGATGGATTGTTACTCCGACTTGATCGGATAGTAATACCTTTGTCACGCCGACCCATGATTTTGAACCAGATACATGAAGGTCACCTTGGCATTGAAAAATGCAAGAGAAGAGTACGACAAGCTGTGTATTGGCCAGGTATCAACCGAGACATCACTAATCTGGTACTCGAATGTGAGACATGTCAAAAATTCCAACCTGCACAATGAAAAGAAAAACTTCAACCGGATTGGAGAAATCTCTATGGCCAAAAGTACGAATTGATTTGTTTCATTGCAGTGGTCATGATTATGTGTTAATCATAGACTACTTTTCGAATTATCCTGACGTCATCAAGTTATTCGATTTAACTTCCAGATCTTTTATAAAAGCTACCAAAGGAATTTTGCCAGACATGGTATTCCAAACACTGTAATGTCTGACAATGGACCGTGCTTTGATAGTCATGAATGAGCTGAATTCACCAGAGAATATAATTTTGCAAACATCACATCAAGTCCGCACTATCCTCAATCAAATGAGAAAGTTGAGAAAGGAGTTCACATCATGAAGCAACTTCTTCACAAATCCTTTGATTCTCATGCTGACATGAATCTTGCTTTACGCAACTACAGAGAAACTCCGCTTGCCACGGGTTTATCACCAGCACAATTGTTGATGAACAGTGAGTTAAGGACTACTCTTCCGTCCATCAAACTACCTGATCCAGATCATCTACCCGTAATACAAAAGGTACAACATCATCAAGATAAACAACAACAATACTACAATCAACATGCAACTACACTGGAAACATGACTGCAGGATCAAAATGCCTGATGGAGGATGGTCTAACCCTCCAAAACTTATTTGTCAAGCAGCACCATGTCATTCTCCTATGTCATTCAAACAAATGAAGGGTCAATTGTTCAAAGTAATCAACGAGCGATTTTGAAACTCAAATATTCTAACAAGATTTTTCCAGATCTACAACTCCGTGAAAGTATTTTCAATGATACGATGACATCTTCCAAAGTTCGTGAAGATTCACAGAAGACGTAAAAACTTCTGAGTCTCCTCTTCGTGGTTTAAGAAGGTCAACCAGGAATAGAAGGAAGCCGGACAAATTCAATTTGTGAATCGTGCCTATTGCACTTTTTCATTATTGATTTTTTCCACTACATTTTAAATTCATATACATAACATGTACTGTGTACCAATATTATACATGTTTTCATTTGTAAACAGAAAAGAAATGTCTAAACAAAAAATGGGGATGTAATGATATGTATATAGTCAGGTTAGTGAAGGGTTAATTATTACATCTCTGTTTAAATCAAACACTAGAGGGTGCTACCACCTCTCTGTATTTAAGTCAGACCCTGAGGGAATTCTGGGTAGAGCATAAGGAGAAAGCATGGTGATAGCGTTAGAAGAAGATTAGATTAGAAAGAGTTAACACGAGGTTAGATCATAGTGTAGTTAGTGACTATTTAGATTATTGAGTACTGCAAGACAGATTCAATATTACTTAATTATGTAGCTCAGTAGAGTGTTCAAACTTCATTTAATTAATAGTGTTATAATAAATTAGTATTGTTTCAATCTATTGATTGGTGAATTCTTTATTAACAACACATTGGATCATTCCTGACCAAAGGACAAAGAATATAACATATTACCACGAATGGTAATATAACAGAGACCATTCATTCCATCATGTTATGCTAGCTGAAAAATAGCATATAAAAAAACTAGTTGTCCATTTTAATCCCACATTCCAGCACCTGGTTCATAACATGGCAGGTTCAGGTACCCTGTAAATGAAGGTATCAAACCAGGCAGCGAATTCCATCCGCCATCCTCTGAGTGAAGAAATATTTCCTCATGTCCCTCTAATCTCCCTACCAATCACCTTAAATCTGTGCCCTCTGTAATTGATCTCTCCACTAAGGGAAATGGATATTTCCTGTCAATTCAATTTAGGTCCTCATAATTTTCAACATCTCAATTAAGTCATCCCTCAGCCTCCTCTGTTATAAGGAAAACAACGCCAGCCTTTCCAATCTTTCCTCATAGCTGCAATTTTCAAGCCCTGGCAACATTCTTGTAAATCTCCTCTGCACTCTCTCCAAAGCAATTATGTCCTTCCTGTAATGTGGTGACCAGAACTGTACACAGATCCAGCTATGGCCTAACCAGCACTTTATAAAGTCCCATCATTATATCCCTGCTTTTGTATTCAATACCTCACCCAATGAAGGAAAGCATTCCAAATACATCAATTAGCATTAATTACCAAACCAAGAGAAAACAGCCACAGTTCTCATAATTTTGAATACCTCTGTTAGGCCTCATCTTCTAATATTCTCTGTTCTATGGAGAATAATCCCAGTTTCTCAAATCTCTACATATTACTGAAGTTCCTCATTGGATTGGATTGAATTTGTTTATGGTCACATGTACCGAGGTACAGTAAAAATATTTTTCTGAGAGCAGCTCAAAAAGATCATTAAGTACATGAAAATAAAATAAAATAAAAAGAAATTACATAATATGGCAACACAAGGTATACAATGTAAATATATAAATACCGGCATCGGGTGAAGCATACAGAGGTGTAGTATTAATCAGATCAATCCATAAGAGGGTCGTTTCGGAATCTGGTAACAGTGGGGAAGAAGCTGTTTTTAAATCTGTTTTGGAAGATGTTGGAAGAGCGAGTAAGCCAGGTGGGAGGGATCTTTGATTATCCTGCCCGCTTTCCCCAGGCAGCGGGATATGTAGATGGAGTCAATGGATGGGAGGCAGGTTCGTGTGATGGACTGGGCTGTGTTCACGCTCACTGTAGTTTCTTGCGGTCCTGGGCCGAGCAGTTGCCATACCAGGCTGTGATGCAGCCCGATAGGATGCTTTCTATGGTGCATCTGTAAAAGTTGGTGAGGGTTAATGTGGACATGCCGAATTTCCTTAGCTTGCTGAGGAAGTATAGGCGCGGTTGTGCTTTCTTGGTGGTAGCATTGACGCGGGTGGACAAGGACAGATTTTTGGTCATGTGCACCCCTGGGAATTTGAAGCTGTTAACCATCCCCACCTCAACCCCGTTGATGCTGACAGGGGTGTGTACAGTACTTTGCTTCCTGAAGTCAAGAACATAGAACATAGAAAAATACAGCACAGAACAGGCCCTCCGGCCCACGATAGAACATAGAAAAATGCAGCACAGAACAGGCCCTTCGGCCCATGATAGAACATAGAAACATACAATGACCAGCTGTTTAGTTTTGTTGGCATTGAGGGATAGGTTGTTGTCGCTGCACCACTCCACGAGGTTCTCTATCTCCCTCCTGTAGTCGGACTCATTGTTATTCAATATCCGGCCCACTATGGTTGTGTCATCAGCAAACTTGTCGACGGATTTGGAACCAAGTTTTGCCACGCAGTGGTGTGTGTACAGGGAGTAGAGTAGGGGGCTAAGAACGCAGCCTTGCGGGGCCCCAGTATTGAGGAATGTTGTGGAGGAGGTGTTGTTTATTCTTACTGATTGTGGTCTGTTGGTCAGAAAGTCGAGGATCCAGTTGCAGAGTGAGGCGCCAAGTCCTTGGTTTGGAGCTTTGATGTGAACTTGGCTGGGATTATGGTGTTGAAGGCGGAGCTGTCGTCAATAAATAGGAGTCTGATGTAGGAGTCCTTGTTGCCGGGATGCTCCAGGGATGAGTGTAGGGCCAGGGAGATGGTGTCTGCTGTGGACCGGTTGCGGCGGTATGCGAATTACATGGATCATCTCCTGCATTATCCCAGTAATCCTCAACTGTAACCTCTTCAAGGACTTAACATTTTTCCTATAGTGTAGTGCCTAGAATTTTAAACAATGCTTAGCTAAATCTAACTAGGGATTTTGTTGTTTTTGTGCTCAGCAACCCTATTTCCGAAGCCACGTAGCCCAAATGATTTCTTAGCCACCTTGCTAACTTGCCCAGCCATCTTCAAAGATATGGGGCAGCACGGTAGCACAGTGGTTAACACAGTTGCTTCACAGCTCCAGGGACCCAGGTTCGATTCCCGGCTTGGGTCACTGTCTGTGCGGAGTCTGCACGTTCTCCCCATGTCTGCGTGGGTTTCCTCCGGGTGCTCCGGTTTCCTCCCACAGTCCAAAGATGTGCAGGTTAGGTGGATTGGTCATGGTAAATTGTCCTTCGTGTCCAAAAGGATAGGGTGGGGTTACGGGTGGAGGTGTGGGCTTGGGTGGGTGCTCTTTCCAAGGGCTGGTGCAGACTTGATGGGCCGAATGGCCTCCTTCTGCACTGTAAATTCTATGATTCAATGATTTGTGAATATGTACCCCAGGCCCTTCTGTTCTTGAATCCCCTCTAAACAGTACCTTGAGATTATATTGGCTCTCAAAGTTGGTTCTTCCAAATGCCATTAAATAATAGAAGAAGATAATTCAGTTTATCCAGTCAGGCTGAGTAAATAACACAGTACGTCTTCATAATATCAGATGATATTATGATACATTTTTCAGTGTTTATGTCAGATGAAGCTACATTCTCGAGGGATTAGTGATAATTCCCGAGAACCATTGCTTCAACTGCCATACGTAAATTGCCAGAAACAACATATTGCATTTCCAGAAGGCCAGAGCAGGCACATATGTGAGTAATACAACTGTGTTGTTTCAAAGTGCAGATGATTTGATATTTACCCTTAAAGTTTCATGAATCTGTATTATGTTGAAAGTGATAAAGATTGTTAATTAATTTCCTCCTGTTCCTGTAGCTGTTTTGCGTCAGCAGTAATAGGTTTGTCTGACGAATTTTAGAACCATGGCAAATTGTTCAGGCTCCCTGGAACAAATTTACAACATAAATTCAGAAAAATGCCTGCATGTCGGGCGATTGTCATTATTGCAGGGGAGTAATAAATAACCAACATCAGTCACACACCGACCTGGTATTTTCCTGGAAATTACAGCAAATGTCAGAACAATGATTACTCTCTGCCTGAAGACTGTACAGAGTAATGCACAGGATCCTCACACATACACAAAATAAATGACCAGCCAAACACATAAGTTCAGTTATACAGAAAATCTATTCAATCCGTACATATTAGGAAATCTCTCAAGCAACATAATGACATTTTGCGGTCTAATATGATCATGAAAAATTATTTACATGTTTACATAGATTTATGTAGAATTTACAGTGCAGAAGGAGGCTATTCGGCCCATCGAGACTGCACCAGCCCTTGAAAGAATACCCTACTTAAGCCCATGCCTCCACCCGATCCCCATAACCCAGTAACTGTCATGATATGCAGACATGCAGATAATGATATACAGACAGACATAGACAGGCAGCTAATGAACACAGAGAACAGGACATGACCAATGAGCAGGCAGGACACTCAGGGGTGGTATCTCACTATAAAAGGCACAAGGCACTCACACTTCGCCTCTTTCCACTGATGAACACCTACCGAGTGAGTCAGGGTGTATGCACAGTATCACACCTCCAGCACGTGACTAAGAGCTAGTCTGGTTCAGTCAGACAGAGTAATCATACTTAGGTTAGCAGAGAGTCGAACTCATAGAGAACTGTGCTAACTGTGCTACTGGTTCAAAAAATCAGATTGAACTAACTTCAAGGTCTGGAATATCTTTTGGTTAAAGCTGCATCCAGTTGCAGCCTGTGTTATCCCAGAGCACATAACACATCAGGCTACCAGGAGACTGCTTAATATAGGTGGTTTACCTCAGTCTGTTCCGTGACTACCAGCGAATGTATCCCAGCACCATGGAGAAGAGTCAGGCTCCTCACCAACTCAGGACATCTGGCAATCTCAGTGCCAACTGGCAGACATTCAAGCAAAGGTTTCTGCTGTACATCGAAGCTTCGTGGGTGCGTCTGATGCAAGGAAGATCGCGCTTCTCCTCTCAACAGCAGGTGATCAAGCCATCAAACTCTTCAGCTCTTTTCACTTCACCGAAGGCCAGGACAAGACAAAGTTTCAGACCATCCTGGACAAGTTTGACAGTCACTGTGAAGTGGACATGAAAATGAAATGAAATGAAAATGAAATGAATGAAATCTTCGAGCGCTATATATTCAAACAGCGTCTACAAGGTAAAGGTGAATCTTTCAACTCCTTCTTCACTAACCTCCGCCTGCTAGCGCTGTCCTGCAACTTTGGTGATATTGCTGACTCCATGATCAGAGACCAAATCATTTTTGGAGTTCACTCTGATCCTCTGAGAGAGCAGCGACTGAAAATCAAGCATATGACCCTGCCAGTCGCGATTGAAACATGCACAGTGCATGAGCACGCCAAAAATCGCTATGCCCAGTAAAATTGGCTGAAAATGAGAAACCTGCCTCCCATGAGGCAGAGAGTGTGCAGGCCATCTCCCGGATGCAGCGCCTCAGCATTGATGAAAGCGGCCATTTTGCGTGCTTTTCCCGGGGCCTCAGGCATGCGCGATGCGAACGGGATAACGAAGCGGCCGACACCTGCATTGTGCATGTGCGACAACGCGCGGAGCGTCAGGATGCCGACATCATGACATGCTGGAACTGCGGCAACGCCCACTTAAAGAAACACTGCCCTGCAAGAGACAGGCGATGTTTAAACTGCGGGAAGCCTGGACACTATGCAGCCTTGTGCAGGTCTGCACCACCAGTCAGGTGCCAGCGCTCCCAATTCCGACGACGGCACGTTCAGAGTGTGCAAATCGATTCCAGGATTCAGATCCTAGCAGCACAACGGATTCAGAGGAAGAATGCCTGGACTCCGCCTACTGTGTGGGCATCATTACCAAATGTGAATGTGCCACATCCAATTCATCACAAATTCAATCCATCCTCGCTGTGGATTCTGCGCACGAATGGCGTGCGGTGATGCAGGTCAACCACTGCTCCATCCAGTTTAAGCTGGACACAGATGCTTCTGCCAACCTCCTCTCACAGGCAGATTTCAAACACATCACGAAGCCCCCCAAGGTCCTTCCAGCAGCCTGCAGGCTCCTGGACTACAACGGAAATGCCATCACGACACTGGGATCCTGCCATCTACTCGTCTTCAACCGGAGCACCCATGCACAGTTACGTTTTGAAATTGTCAAGCCAGACAGGGCATCCCTACTTGGCGCGCATGCCTGCAAGCAGCTGAACCTCGTGCAGCGTGTTTACACAACAACATCCTCCAATGTGGATCTTCAGGCCGGCATTGACGACATCCTCGCTCAGTATCCAGATGTGTTCGACGGGATGGGCATGCTGCCATATCGATACAAGATTCTGCTACGACCTGATGCCAAGCCAGTGATCCACGCACCATGCCGGGACCTGGCTCCACTCAGGGAGTGCCTGAAGGCACAGCTCAAGGATCTTCAGCAATAGGGCATCATTTCCAAGGTAACTGAACCGACTGACTGGGTCAGCTCGATGGTATGTGTTAGAAAGCCTTCGGGAGACCTTGGCATCTGCATTGATCCTAAGGATCTCAATAAGAATATAATGCGTGATCAGTACCCCATCCCGAAGCGGGAGGAACTCACCAGTGAGATGGCACATGCATGGTTTTTCACCAAGTTAAATGCATCACATGGATTTTGGCAAATCCAGCTGGATGAGTCCAGCAGAAGGCTCTGCATCTTCAACACACCGTTTGGCAGATACTGCTATAATCGCATGCCGTTTGGCATTGTCTCGGCATCGGAGATCTTCCATCGCATCATGGAGCAGATGATGGAGGGCATTGAAGGTGTTCGGGTGTACGTGGACGACATCATCATATGGTCCACAACCCCTGAAGAGCATGTTTCCCGTCTCCAGCAGGTATTCCGCCATGTCCATGCCAATGGCCTGAAGCTGAACAGGTCCAAATGTTGCTTTGGCATGTCGACACTCAAGTTCCTAGGTGACCAGATCTCTCAGCAGGGCGTGCGCCCGGACACAGACAAGGTCAAGGCCATCAAAGCCATGAAGGTCCCTGAAGACACGAAGGCGGTGTTGCGCTTCCTGGGCATGGTCAATTTTCTGGGCATGTTCATCCCAAACCTGGCCTCACACACCACGGCCCTATGAAACCTGGTGAAAAAGTCCACTGCCTATGAGTGGAAGGCTGCACACCAGGCAGAGTGGTTGGAGCTGAAGGCCAAGCTCACCACTGCACCCGTCTTGGCATTTTTCGACCCAAACAGGGAGACGAAGATCTCAACAGATGCGATCCAGGATGGCATCGGTGCGGTGCTGCTTCAGCGCGATGACACTTCATCCTGGACACCGGTAGCCTACGCATCGAGGGCCATGACACCCACCGAAACAAGGTATGCGCAAATCGAGAAGGAATACCTGGGTCTTCTCACTGGCATTCTCAAGTTTCACGACGATGTCTACGGCCTGCCGACCTTAACTGTCGAGACGGATCATAGGCCTCTGGTCCACATTATCCACAAGGACCTGAACGACATGACGCCTCGGTTGCAGCACATCCTCCTCAAACTCAGAAGGTACGACTTTGACTTAGTGTACACGCCTGGCAAGGAGCTCATCATTGCTGATGCATTGTCCCGCTCCATCACATTGCCTAGTGAACCGCTGGAAATCATCCGGCAGATTGAATCACAGGTGCAGCTGTGTGCTAGCACCCTCCCGGCGTCTGATGAGAAGGTGGTTCGTATCCGTGAGGAGACAGCCAAAGGCCCCCTCTTGCAGCGTGTCATGCACCACCTCGCCAATGGCTGGCAGAAAGGGCATTGCCCTCAATTTTACAATGTAAAGGACGACCTGACGGTGATTGATGGTATCCTCCTCAAGCTGGACCGGATTGTCATTTCACTCAGTCTCCAGAGCTTGGTGCTCCGCCAAATCTATGAGGGACACCTGGGCGTCGAGAAGTGCAGACGCAGAGCCAGGCAGGCTGTCTACTGGCCTGGTATTAGCCAGGACATCTCGAACATGGTCGTCAACTGTGCAACCTGTCAATGCTTCCAGCCAGCGCAGAGCAAGGAGATGCTCCAGCAGCATGAAATCGAGACCTCCTCGTGGTCCAAGGTTGGCATCGACCTCTTTCGTGCGAATGGTCGTGGCTACATGTTGATTATTGACTATTTCTCCAATTACCCTGAAGTCGTGAAGCTCTCAGACCTCAGATCTTGAACCGCCATCAAGGCCTGTAAGGAGACGTTCTCATGGTATCCCACTCACTGTCACGAGTGACAATGGTCCGTGCTTCAACAGCCACGAGTGGTCTATGTTTGCCAAGTCATACCATTTCAAACATGTCACTTCCAGCCCACACTATCCGCAGTCCAATGGGAAGGTTGAAAAAGGGGTGCACATTGTGAAACAGCTCATCTGCAAGGCCTTGGATTCTGCTTCTGACATCTACCTCGCGCTGCTTGTGTACAGGGCGACCCCACTGTCCACTGGCATGTCACTGGCTTAACTCCTGATGAACAGGGACCTGCGGACGACACTTCCAGCCATGCACTTGCCCAACCCGGATCACCTCCCGGTGCTGCGGAAGGTGATGCAGCTCCGAAACCAGCAAAAGTAGGGCTATGAATGAAATGAAATGAAAATCGCTTATTGTCACAAGTTGGCTTCAAATGAAGTTACTGTGAAAAGCCCCTAGTCGCCACATTCCAGCGCCTGTTCGGGGAGGCTGGTACGGGAATGCTACTATGATGCTCATGCCACCGATTTGCCCGTGTTATCCCCGGCAGACACTGTCAGGATCAAGATACCGGATGGTGGCTGGTCTGCTCCAGCTGTCGTTGTTCGACAGGCTGCGCCCCGCTCATATGTTGTACGTATGGCTGATGGTTCTGTTGTGCGACAAAACAGACGGGCACTGCGCAAAGTTGCCTGCCCGCAACCGCTTTCTCCTCCATTTCCGTCCGTTGTTTTGCCACCGCCTGATACCTCAAACTACAAGGCCACCAGTCAGACTTCAATCCCGCCTATCAAGGCGACGTCGTCCCCACCACCACCTCTCCGGCAGTCGACAAGGATCAGACGCAAGCCCCAGAGACTGGACTTATGAACATTTGTTTTGTTTGCTATGTTCTGTTTTCTCACATTAGACAGCTGTCTTCACATGTAAATACATTCACATATGCCACTGCTTGTAAATATGTTAATATATGCCTCCACATGTAGGTACGTTCCTATGTGCCAACAAAACATTTTTAAAAAGGGGAGATGTCATGATATGCAGACATGCAGATAATGATATACAGACAGGCACAGACAGGCAGTTAATAAACACAGAGAACAGGACATGACCAATGAGCAGGCAGGACACTCAGGGGTGGTATCTCACTGTAAAAGGCACAAGGCACTCACACTCCGCCTCTTTCCACTAATGAACATCTACAGAGTGAGTCAGGGTGTATGTACAGTATCACACCTCCAGCATGTGGCTAAGAGCTAGTCTGGTTCAGTCAGACAGAGTAACCACACTTAGGTTAGCAGAGAGTCGAACTCATAAAGAACTGTGCTAACTGTGTGACTGGTTCAATAAATCAGATTGAACGAACTTCAAGGTCTGGAGAACTTTTGGTTAAAGCTGCATCCAGTTGCAGCCTGTGTTATCCCAGAGTACATAACACATCAGTAACCTTACCTAATAATTTTGGACATTAAGGGCAATTTTTTAGAATGCCCAATCCACCTAACCTGCACATCTTTGTACCGTGGGAGGAAACGGGAGAACCTGGATGTTTCAGTAGGGGAGCATTTCGGTAACAGTGACCACAATTCAGTAAGTTTTAAAGTACTGGTGGACAAGGATAAGAGTGGCCCTAGGATGAATGTGCTAAATTGGGGGAAGGCTAATTGTAACAATATTAGGCGGGAACTGTTGGGGGCGGATGTTTGAGGGCAAATCAACATCTGACATGTGGGAGGCTTTCAAGTGTCAGTTGAAAGGAATTCAGGACCGGCATGTTCCTGTGAGGAAGAAGGATAAATACGGCAATTTTCGGGAACCTTGGATAACGAGAGATATTGTAGGCCTCGTCAAAAAGAAAAAGGAGGCATTTGTCAGGGCTAAAAGGCTGGGAACAGACGAAGCCTGCGTGGAATATAAGGAATTAGGAAGGAACTTAAGCAAGGAGTCAGGAGGGCTAGAAGGGGTCACGAAAAGTCATTGGCCAATAGGGTTAAGGAAAATCCCAAGGCTTTTTACACGTACATAAAAAGCAAGAGGGTAGCCAGGGAAAGGGTTGGCCCACTGAAGGATAGGCAAGGGAATCTATGTGTGGAGCCAGAGGAAATGGGCGAGGTACTAAATGAATACTTTGCATCCGTATTCACCAAAGAGAAGAAATTGGTAGATGTTGAGTCTGGAGAAGGGTGTGTAGATAGCCTGGGTCACATTGAGATCCAAAAAGACGAGGTGTTGGATGTCTTAAAAAATATTAAGGTAGATAAGTCCCCAGGGCCTGATGGGATCTACCCCAGAATACTGAAGGAGGCTGGAGAGGAAATTGCTGAGGCCTTGACAGAAATCTTTGGATCCTCACTGTCTTCAGGGGATGTCCCGGAGGACTGGAGAATAGCCAATGTTGTTCCTCTGTTTAAGAAGGGTAGCAAGGATAATCCAGGGAACTACAGGCCGGTGAGCCTTACTTCAGCGGTAGGGAAATTACTGGAGAGAATTCTTCGAGACAGGATCTACTCCCATTTGGAAGCAAATGGACGTATTAGTGAGAGGCAGCATGGTTTTGTGAAGGGGAGGTCGTGTCTCACTAACTTGATAGAGTTTTTCGAGGAGGTCACTAAGATGATTGATGCAGGTAGGGCAGTGGATGTTGTCTATATGGACTTCAGTAAGGCCTTTGACAAGGGCCCTCATGGTAGACTAGTACAAAAGGTGAAGTCACACGGGATCAGGGGGGAGCTGGCAAGGTGGATACAGAACTGGCTAGGTCATAGAAGGCAGAGAGTAGCAATGGAAGGATGCTTTTCTAATTGGAGGGCTGTGATCAATGGTGTTCCACAGGGATCAGTGCTGGGACCTTTTCTGTTTGCAGTATATATAAATGATTTGGAGGAAAATGTAACTGGTCTGATTAGTAAGTTTGCAGACGACACAAGGATTGGTGGAATTGCGGATAGCGATGAGGACTGTCAGAGTATACAGCAGGATTTAGATTGTTTGGAGACTTGGGCGGAGAGATGGCAGATGGAGTTTAATCCGGACAAATGTGAGGTAATGCATTTTGGAAGGTCTAATGCAGGTAGGGAATATACAGTGAATGGTAGAACCCTCAAGAGTATTGAAAGTCAAAGAGACCTAGGAGTACAGGTCCACAGGTCATTGAAAGGGGCAACACAGGTGGAGAAGGTAGTCAAGAAGGCATACGGCATGCTTGCCTTCATTGGCCGGGGCATTGAGTATAAGAATTGGCAAGTCATGTTGCAGCTGTATAGAACCTTAGTTAGGCCACACTTGGAGTATAGTGTTCAATTCTGGTCGCCACACTACCAGAAGGATGTGGAGGCTTTAGAGAGGGTGCAGAAGAGATTTACCAGAATGTTGCCTGGTATGGAGGACATTAGCTATGAGGAGCGGTTGAATAAACTCGGTTTGTTCTCACTGGAACGAAGGAGGTTGAGGGGTGACCTGATAGAGGTCTACAAAATTATGAGGGGCATAGACAGAGTGGATAGTCAGATGCTTTTTCCCAGGGTAGAGGGGTCAATTACTAGGAGGCATAGGTTTAAGGTGAGAGGGGCAAGGTTTAGAGTAGATGTACGAGGCAAGTTTTTTACGCAGAGGGTAGTGGGTGCCTGGAACTCGCTACCGGAAGAGGTGGTGGAAGCAGGGACGATAGTGACATTTAAGGGTCACCTTGACAAATACATGAATAGAATGGGAATAGAGGGATACGGACCCAGGAAGTGTAGAAGATTGTAGTTTAGTCGGGCAGCATGGTCGGCACGGGCTTGGAGGGCCGAAGGGCCTGTTCCTGTGCTGTACATTTCTTTGTTCTTTGTTCTTTGTTCTTTGAAACCCACGCACACACGGGGAGAACGTGCAGACTCCGCACAGACAGTGACCCAAGTCGGGAATAAGACCTGGGACCCTGGCACTGTGAAGCAATGGTGCTGACCATTGTGCTACCGTGCCGCCCTCAGAACATAGAACATTACAGCGCAGTACAGGCCATTCAGCCCTCGATGTTGCGCCGACCTGTGAAACCACTCTAAAGCCCATCTACACTATTCCCTTATCGTCCATATGTCTATCCAATGACCATTTGAATGTCCTTAGTGTTGGCGAGTCCACTACTGTTGCAGGCAGGGCATTCCATGCCCTTACTACTCTCTGAGTAAAGAACCTACCTCTGACATCTGTCTTATATCTATCTCCCCTCAATTTAAAGCTATGTCCCCTCGTGCTAGACATCACTATCCGAGGAAAAAGGCTCTCACTGTCCACCCTATCCAATCCTCTGATCATCTTGTATGCCTCAATTAAGTCACCTCTTAACCTTCTTCTCTCTAACGAAAACAGCCTCAAGTCCCTCAGCCTTTCCTCATAAGATCTTCCCTCCATTCCAGGCAACATTCTGGTAAATCTCCTCTGCACCCTTTCCAATGCTTCCACATTCTTCCTATAATGTGGGACTTTTGGGGAAGCAAGTGTTCTGTGACAAAATTGAAAAGGTAATTAAGGAATATGTAGGTTTCAACTGTATGGGTGAGGTGTCGAATGCAGTTGTCTGGGAGGCTCTAAAGGCGGTGGTGAGGGGGGAGGTGATTTTGTTTAAGGCCAGGGTGGACAAAGAGGAGAGGTTGGAGCGCCAGAGAGTAATAGATGAGATGTTGGAGGTAGATAGGAGTTATGCAGAGGATGGGGACCCAGCAAAGCTGGAAAAGAGGAAGGAACTACAGGCGAGCTTTGACTGACTATCTACCAGGAAGGCGGTGCGCCAACTGAGACGAGCAAGGGGTACAGTTTACGAACATGGAGATACGGTATGCTAGCAGGCCAGCTCCGGAGGGAGGCAGCGGTAAGGGAAATTGTCCAGGTGAGGGATAGGACAGGGAAGTTGGTGGTGGCTTCGGATCTGATTAACAAGGTTTTTGAGGAATTTTATGAGAGGTTGTACAGATCAGAGCCACCTGGGGGAGACCGTGAGATGCAGGAATTTCTAGATGGGTTGGAGTACCCAAGGATAGGGGAGGGGGACAGGGCTACATTAGAAGGAGCGATAGTGGAGCAGGAGATAAAGGATGCGATTGGGAGGATGCAGTCAGGGAAGGTGGCAGGGCCGGATGGGTTTCCGGTGGAATATTATAAAAAATTCAAGGATAAGCTGGCACCCCTGATGGTGGGGATGTTTGAGGAGACGATGGGGAAGGGGGTGTTGCCACAAATTTTGGGGCAGGCATCGATTTCCCGCTTGCTAAAAAAAGATAAGGATCCGACGGAGTGTGGGTCGTGTAGGCCCGTATCACTTCTGAATGTGGACGCAAAGTATTGGCAAAGGTACTGGTGGGTCGGCTGGAGGAGTGCCTTCCGAAGGTAATAGGTGAAGATCAGACAGGGTTTGTGAGAGGGAGGCAGCTGTTTTCAAACATTAAAAGGGTATTGAATGTCATTATGGCACCGGCAGAGGGGAAGGAAACAGAGGTGGTTGTGGCACTGGATGCTGAGAAGGCGTTCGACCGGGTAGAATGGGGGTACTTGATGGCAGTTCTGGAGCGGTTTGGGATTGGACCAAGATTTGTGAACTGGGTAAAGCTACTATATAAGGCGCCGAGGGCGAGTGTCCGCACAAACAACATCAGCTCGAGATACTTTTCTCTCCACCGTGGGATTAGGCAGGGATGTCCTAAATTCCCCCTGCTGTTTGCACTCGCGATTGAGCCGTTGGCCATCATATTAAGAAATTCGGGGGTATGGAAAGGAATAGTGCGGGGTGGGGATAGAGCATAGGGTGTCCTTATATGCCGATGACTTGCTGTTATACGTGTTGGAACCGAGTGTGTCGATAGGAGGAATATTGGAGCTGCTTTGAGTGTGTGGGCCTTTCTCAGGGTACAAACTAAATCTAGACAAGAGTGAGTATTTTGTGGTGTCTCGGCCGGGGGTGGGGGCAGGGGTGGAGGGGCTGCCATTCCGTAGGGCAGGGGCTCACTTTAGGCACCTGGGGGTGCAGGTTGCCAAGGAGTGGGGGGGCTCCGCAGGTACAACATTTCTCGTTTGGTGGGGAGAGTAAAAGCTGATCTGGCAAGGTGGGATGGTCTCCCTCTGTCACTGGCGGGTCGGGTACAGGCGGTTAAAATGAACGTGTTGCTGCGATTTCTGTTTACTTTTCAATGCCTGCCGATTTTCCTGCCAAAGGCTTTTTTCAGAGAGATTGAGGGAAGGATTACGTCGTTCATATGGGGAGGGAAGATGGCCAGAGTTAGAAAGGTGCTGCTACAGAAGGGAAGGCAGGCAGGGGGTTTGGGTCTTCTGAACCTGATGTATTACTACTGGGCGGCGAATGTGGAGAAGGTGCGGATCTGGGTTAGCGGGGTTGATTCCCAATGGGTCAGAATGGAGGACAGTTTGTGCTGGGGGTCGGGATTGAAAGTACTAGCAACAGCGCCGCTCCCGATACCCCGGGGAAGTACTAAGGGAGTCCGGTAATAATAGCTTCATTGAGAATTTGGAGGCAGTTTCGCCAACACTTTGGGTTGGGGGCAGGGTCACGGGAAATGCCGATTCGGGGGAACCACAGATTTGAGCCAGGGAGGTGGGATGGAAATTTTCGGAAATGGGAGGAGAAGGAGATTAAGTCACTAAAAGATTTGTTTCTTAGGGGTGGGTTTGCAGGACTGAAGGAGCTGGAAGCGAAGTATGGACTGGAGCAGGGGGAAATGTTTCGATACATGCTGTTTCGAGATTTTGCCAGAAAGGAGACACAGAGCTTCCCGGTGGAGCTGGCCTCCACATTGCTGGAGGAGGAGCTGCGACAGGGGGACTGGAGAAGGGGGTAGTGTCAGTGGTTTACGGGGCTATTCTGGAAGAGGAGAAGGCACCACTGGAAGGGATCAAAGCAAAGTGGGAGGAAGAATTGGGAGAGGATATGGAGGAGGGGTTCTGGTGTGAGGTGCTCCGGAGAGTGAATGCCTCCACCTCGTGTGTGAGGTTGGGGCTGATACAGCTGAAGGTGGTATACAGAGCGCACTTCACGAGGGCGAGGATGAGCCGATTCTTTGAAGGAGTAGAAGATGTGTGTGAACGTTGCGGGGGCGGGGGGCCCCCGCTAATCACGTTCATATGTTTTCGTCCTGTCCAAAGCTAGAGGATTACTGGAAGGAGGATTTTAGGGTAATTTCTAAAGTGGTGCACGCGAAACTGAACCCGGGCTCCAGGGAGGCCATATTCGGGGTGTCGGACCAGCCAGGGTTGGAAACGGGAGCGGAGGCAGATGCTGTAGCCTTCGCCTCGTTGATCGCCCCAAGGCGGATCCTATTGGGTTGGAGAGCAACCTCTCCACCCTGTGCCCTGGCGTGGTGGGGGGATCTGTTAGAATTCTTGACTCTTGAGAAGGTTAAGTTTGAACTGAGGGGAAGGACAGAAGGGTTCTACAATTCATGGGCATTATTCATTATGCACTTTCAAGAACTGGATAACATTGATCATTAGTTGCGGGGGGGTGGGGGGGGGGGGGGTTGGGGTAGGGGGGCAGTGTGTGTTAATGGTGACTATGGGTGATTCCTGATTCCTTTTTGTCATTTGTTTATGTGAACATGCGGGCTAATGTTTGGGGTTTGGTGGGAGGATGGGATCATTGTTATTGATATGGGGTTTGACATATTTGGTGCTGATTATTGTTTAGTGTTGGTGGGTGTAAATTTGGGAGAAAATGTGAAAAAGGAGGAGAATAAAGAAATATTTTTAAAAAAGAATGGAGTCTACCAGTCTCTGCTGCTCCACCCTCGCAGTCCCTTCCATGTCCACTTAATAGGAAATTATTTCCCCCTGATAGCCACCTTAAGGGCTTTGCACAATGTAGAAAGTGAGATAAATTCAATTTTATTAAATTTAATATAAACCCCATTGG
Organism: Scyliorhinus torazame; assembly: GCF_047496885.1. Taxonomy (NCBI): domain Eukaryota; kingdom Metazoa; phylum Chordata; class Chondrichthyes; order Carcharhiniformes; family Scyliorhinidae; genus Scyliorhinus; species Scyliorhinus torazame. The sequence continues at coordinate 149,794,661 of NC_092721.1, read as the reverse complement.
CGGTTGACACATGTTCGCAAAATCTTTTGTCCGCTAACAATGCAGTATCCAATCTCAATGGTGGACGTTGGGAGGGACCAGCTCTCGTGGCAACTCCACAAAATGTGGGACATGGTCTGAAATCACAATCGCTGAGTAACCCACCCTCTTCACCGAGGGGAGGAGAGACCTATCAACCACAGAAAAGTCAATACATGAGTACACCTGGGAGACATAGGAGAAAAAAAGAAAATCTTTATCACCCGGGTGCAACAAATGCAGGTTCTGACCCCCTGGCACCTGCTCCATGTAAACCAACAACGCCTTTGCCACTCCTGATGGTGCCAGATATTTGGGCCAGGCCGATCCAATTGGGGTTCAGAACACAATTTAAGCCATCCCCCCCAAGATCAGCTGATGCGAATCCAAATCAGGAATGGAGGCTAACAGATTGTTAATAAAACCCGTATCGTCCCAGTTTGGAATGGAGACATTAACCAGGAGCACCGAGGTACCCACCAGAGACCCACAAACAGTAACATGTCTACCATTGGGGTCCGCCAAGATTTTAGCAGCAGAAAATTGAGGCATTTTATTGATTAAAATTAGTGCTCCCCTGGCCATACCATTAAAACCTGAATGAAAATCTTGTCTTAGGCACCCCTTCCTCAACCTTGCTTGGTCTCTGACGGCAAGTTAGTCTCCTGCAGAAACACCACATCAGCATTCAAACTTCTTAGGTGAGGAAATACCCTTGACCTTTTCACTGGGCCATTTGACACCCTGATATTCAGGTGACCTCAATCCGGAGTCAGACACTTTCACCAAGAGGGATTATCCAATGGTTCTATAGAAAGTAGAGCAAAGAGGCCCACCCGATATGGCCACCGAACACACTAACAAGACGAAACAACGAAAAATCTGCAGTTATCATCAGTAAACTACCATTGTAGAAATCAGTAAGGTGAGCAAAAACCGCTAAAACCTATTTCTAATAAACCTAACCCCAAACAGAACAAAAACGCAAAGCTTATTCTCTAAAACAAAACTAATATAATGAGCTGCAGTCACCCTCACCGCACCATTCCCATCAGCTAACATTTCGGTTAGCAGGGCAGCTCCCGCCCAGAGTGAAGAAAATTCCTAACAGAAAAAGGACATAAAGTATAAGAACCTCTTAAAACATAGTACTCCAACAGGGAGCTATATATTTTCACAATAGTTAATAAATAAATCATGTACAAGGACCCCGAACAACTCCCGATATCCACATGTCAACCCCCAACATCGAAAAAGCCTCAAAAAACTCAATCAATCCGCACCCAGTCCATGTTTTTTTGGGAAAAAAATCCACCTCCTCCAGCGCATCAAAAAAATAATCTTTCCTTTCAAAAGTCACTCTTAACCTTGCTGGGTACACTATCCCAAAATAGTCTCCACTTTTATATAGGGCAGCTTTGTCTTGTCAATTGCCACCCACTTCTTTGCCAGCTCCACTCCCACACCCTGATAAAGTCTCATGGTGTGGCCTTCCCATTTCTAGTCACAATGCTCCTTTGCCCCTCTCAAGACCCACTCTTTTTTTGGAAGCTGTGAAACTTCACAATGATTGCTTGTGGTGGTTCATTGGGACGGATGTCTGTCAGAATGTCTGATGGGCTGGATCCAGCTTGGGACAGGATGTGAGTCCACCCTCCCCCATCATCTTCCCACATGTCTTCACAAAATACTCTGTCGGAGTTGGGCCTTCTATCTTCTCTGGCAACCCCACAACATGGATATTTTGCCTCCTAGAATGATTCTCCAAATGATTCACCTTGGCATGAGGCGCTTTATTCGCCTCAGGCATCAGAAACATCTCCGCTTCCAGAGAGGCTATCTGGTCTCTGTGTTTCAAAAGAGACTCCTCCATGCCTTGTATCGCAGTGTCAGGGGCTTTTACTGTTTCGTTGGTCTTCTTCAACGCCAACCGAATGGGAGCCAGGGCCTCTTCCATCAACGTGCAAAGGTCCCCCAACACTACCCGCCATTGCTTCTCAAATTCCGCCAGCAAGATGTCAGTTAGCCTCTTGGCGGTAGTGGCATGGCCGGAGTCACAGAAGCTGCCTCCACTATTTTCATCGCCGATGAGTCCCAAGAAGCCTCCGCTTCAGTCGACAAACTTCTGCTTTCAGACTTTTCCCCCCTGATCTTCCTGAGCATTTCCTCTAAATAGGCACCTTATTCCATTAAATGGGTGGGTTTTGAAACAGAAATACCTGTAAAAACTGGATGAAAAGGACTGAAAGAATAGTAACTTAGCAGGAGCCATCTCATGTATGTCTTCCCCCTACATAATGCCACCAGAAGTCCTGGGGCAGTGAGAGTTAAAAATCTCAAGTTATGAAGTTATTTAATTCCCCAGCCCTTTAAAAAGTTAAAGAAAAACAACCTGCGTGTGTCAGTGACAGTTGAAAAAAATCTGTTTTGGTAGTTACATAGTTGACTGTTGATATTGCCCCAAGGGCTATCATTATATCATTATTAATGGTTGGCTGCTTTCCACTGCATACAATTTATCCCAACAGGGAGTTGTACATTCACAATTTGATTGGCAGCTCAAAGCAGTTATTAAAAGATTATCTGTCTTTGATGAGGGGACATGAATACAAGTCTCTTTGTTTTGATAAGGGATTAGGTAATTGAGTGATTTAAAGTTTTGCATGGGCTTCCATGAATGGGAGTTTTTTTATTACAGTGAAAGCTGTAATAGATACTTAGATCTTCATTTTATTTCATATCAGCATGGTTCCTGAGATCTGTCCATTGTGGTTACTGGGTGGGTTGGCATGAAGGGTGTGAGAGCAAATGATGGTGGGTGTGAGCATGGATCGACAGGAGTTGGCATTAAATTGGCATAGAAATGTAAGGGTCATGTTGGGTGGGCATGAGTTGGCATGGAGGATATAAAGGGCATGGCAGGGGAGATGTTTTGGAATGGAGGTTATGAGGGACCATGGGGGAGGGGAGGTGCGTGGAATGATTTGAAATGGATTGGGCATGGGGACTGGGTGGGATTGTGAGTGGGTGTGTGGGGTGAGGATTAGAGGCCTTATATTTAACGAAACAACTGGGATGAAATCTCAGATAACTGACGCAGGTCAGTTGATCTGCACTCAGAGGAGGTGGGCCCACCCGCACTAGCTCCTCAGGAACAAAGTGGGTGTGTCGAGCTGGAAGATTTCCTGATTGGTGCTACCAGACTTGGGAGCTGATGTCTCAGCGAAAGCTGTTGAAATTTTCCAGATTTGAATGAAGAACAGATTTGTCAACACAACGTCCCTTTCATAAATGGGCGGCACGGTAGCACAGTGGGTAGCACTGTGGTTTTACAGCTCTAGGGTCCCAGGTTCGATTCCCGGTTTGGGTCACTGTCTGTGTGGAGTCTGCATGTTCTCCCCGTGTCTGCGTGGGTTTCCTCCGGGTGTTCTGGTTTTCTCCCACAAGTCCCGAATGAAGTGCTTGTTGGGTGAATTGGATATTCTGAATTCTCCCTCGGTGTACCCGAACAGGCGCTGGAGTGTGGCGACTCGGGTATTTTCACAGTAACTTCATTGCAGTGTTAATGTAAGCCTACTTATGACACGAATAAAGATTCTAATTATTATTAAATCCATGTTAACGCTGCCTAATCATACTCTGATTTTCTAAGTTCCCGATTACCATGAGCTGAATTACCCTCAAGGTGGGATTCCTGCACCCCAGCATAAATTTCAGGAAAGTTCACTTCCGCTGGGCTGTCTTACCCCGCTTCAATCTTTTAGGGCAATGGCCCTTTAATTAGTTTGAAGTTGGACTTCCGTGCATCTCCAGGAAAAAGCCCTGCCTCACAGAGCTGCCAGTCATTTGGAGGCCAGCAGCTTGACACCTGTTATGGGCCAGGGTTTAGAGAACCCCAAAGTGTATCATGGAGTTCACCTGACCCACAACTTTTACTAGATTGTGGTATGGGGAGCACACGGCCCACTCTACAGGTGTGGTACAGCAGAAATGGAAAAGTATTTTTTAAAGCAAAACAATGTTTATTCTATGGACTCAAGTTAATCTTTTTAAAGCATACAGTGAACATTTTAGCAACCATCAATTCAAATACAACCCCCAAAGAATACAATAAGTAATCCTTACTAAATTCCCAAACAACATTCAGCAGACAAAAGATCCTTTTAACACAAAGATCAGGATTAAATTCGCTATTGAGAGTAGTTACCACGTTGAAATCAGCAAATGAACATTCATAAGCTTGCAGGGATTCATACACATTCTGCTGTGATTTCAGCTTCTCCAAAACTAAAATGAAACCAAACCCACCCTGCAGCAAAAAGCCTAAAGCGAAAGTAAAAAGCTGATGGCAGCCCAGCTCCACCCACTCTCTGACATCACTGCAGTAATAAACACCCATTTCTTAAAGGTACTCTCACTACAGATATTTATATACACACACATTTATAAACACCCATTTCTTAAAGGTACTCTCACATGACACACCACACCAGGATCAGTGGCCACTGCCAGTATTGCAAGAGGCCCAGAAGGAAGAAGGGTTTACCCCCAAACCCAAATAAGTCTGGGGTCTCTTCGGGGTAAACCTGACAAGCCTTGCGAGTCGGGTGCATGGGGGACATGTTGCACAGGGCAGGGTGGAGGACAGATACAGGGAGGCTACAATTGTTCAAGGAGGCCCAGTAAGGAGGAATTCACCCTTTCACAAACTGGCAGCCCACAAGATTAAACCTGCTGGGCTACAAGTTGGGCACAGACCCTTCCCACCACTGTGGGAAGCCCTTAAGTGAACACTAATTTCCCATGCAAGGGCCTTAATTATGCTACAAGCAGATGGTTCATCTGACACCTCCCCACTGCAATTTACGAGTCCACCCACTTCTCCCCCGCCCCCCCCCCCCCCCCCTGCACCCAACCACACATGGTGCATAAAATTTGTCCCATGTCCCTCTTAACAGATGCTAACATTTTCCTCCCTACTGATATCGGGCAAAGTAGCCTATAGTTTTCTATCCATCCTTTCTTGAATAGCAGGGTTACATTTGCTACATTCTAATATATGAGGGCTGTTCTAGAATCTAGTGGATTCTGATAGATCAAAACCAATGCATCCATTTGTCCAGGAAAGACCACTTTTAAAAACCTAGGATTCAGGCCTTCAGGTCAAGGGGATTAGCCAACTTTTAGTCTCATTCATTTCTCCAGCATTATTTCTTTGTGAATACTAATTGCTATAAATTCCTCATTCTCAGTAGAACCTTGCTCCCCCACTAATTGCAGAATGTCTTTTCTATCGTCAGTTGTGAAGACAGATACAAAGTGTTCATTTATTCTTTCTGCCGTGCCCCTTATCCCCCATTAGATACAGTGAATTGGTGCTGCTGAACAAAGAGGTCGAGAAAATGTTTGTGGCAGTGCATGGCGTTGAGCCGGATCTCAGGATGCGGCAAGAGCAGTGTTAAGTGCTGTAAGTTTCATTTTATTGAAAACTTTAAGTTTTATCTCTGCTTTAAGGGGGTCTAGAGGCTGGCATGCAGGCATCGCTTCCTGTGTCCTCTTTGCTAGGCTTGTGTTCAAATGATGTCTGAGGGAGTGCCCGTCCTTAGTGGGAACTGGAAAGTGGGTGGGAGGAGATGAATACAGAGGGTCAGCACTAGGGGCAGCTGTGGGGTACCTGGGTGGGGTGCCATGAGAGGCTGTAAGGCCAGAGTGGGGTCTTAGGAATCTTAAGATCATCACATCATAATCTATATTTTTAAATAAAGAAAATTCTATCATAGTAAAAATTCATTTTGTTATTCAGCCTAAAGTATTTTATAGGCTAAAAAAGGATTTTTTTTGCTATTACCCAATCTTGTCAAATGCTTTAACAACAGATTAAAATTAGATGAAAAGGCACAAATTCTTCTGGCCTTGGAGTTATCAGAACACAGTCTCTTACTGCCATCTAGTGGATTGGATTAGATTGGATTTGTTTATTGTCACGTGTACCGAGGTACAGTAAAAAGTATTTTTCTGCGAGCAGCTCAACAGATCATTAAGTACATGAGAAGGATAGGGAATAAAAGAAAATACATAATAGGGCAACACAACATATACAATGTAACTAAATAAGCACTGGCATTGGATGAAGCATACAGGGTGTATTGTTAATGAGGTCAGTCGATAAGAGGGTCATTTAGGAGTCTGGTGACAGTGGGGAGGAAGCTGTTTTTGAGTCCGTTCGAGCATGTTCTCAGACTTCCTACCCGATGGAAGCAGTTGGAAGAGTGAGTAAGCTGGGTGGGAGGGATCTTTGATTATGCTGCCCGCTTTCCCCAGGAGGTGTAGATGGAGTCAATGGTTGGGAGGCAGGTTCGTGTGATGGACTGGGCGGTGTTCACGACTCTCTGAAGTTTCTTGCGGTCCTGGGCCGAGCAGTTGCCATACCAGGCTGTGATGCAGCCCGATAGGATGTTTTCTATGGTGATATAGTGGATTGTCAACTAAGAATTTGCTGGGATTATTTTTATAATTATTTTGCAAGTTTTCAACATTGAAATCAAGCATCTTACCTATCAAGATATTTGGAGTATTTTATGGCTGTTATATTTTCGTTTTTTCCATTTTACTGTTTTAGTTCACCATGAAATCATTTGTGAATATTATTCCAACTTTTGCTGTTTAAACTTACGTATTCTGGAGCAGAAACCTACACGATCAAATATTGGTCCCTGGCTTCTAAAGATAATCTTTATCATTCTCCTATCATTTGGTCTCATCACATTATTCGAGCCATCAGGTTGAAACTTCCATGAAGTGAAGACAAAGGTCCCTTACAGTCAGAAACAGGGGAGTACATTTTGGGGGACAAAGAAATGACCGAGTGACTTAATACTTACTTTTGTCCTGTCTTCAAAAATGAGGACAGAAATCAGATACCAAAAATGTTGGGGAATGCAGGGTTTAGTGAGAAGGAGGAACTGATGGTGATCAATATCAATAGAAAAATAGTGTTGGGAAATTGATGGGATTGAAGGTTGATAAATCCCCAGGGCCTGATAATCTACATCCTAGGGTACTGAAGGAGGTGGCTCTAGCAATAGTGGATGCATTGGTGGTCATCTTCCAGGATTCTATAGACTCTGGAACAGTTCCTGGAGATTGGAGGGTGACTAATATAACTCCACTATTTAAAGAGATGTTGATAGAAAGCAAGGAATTATAGACAAGTAAGCCTGACGTCAGTAATGGGGAAAATTCTAGAATCCATTATCAAAGATTTTGTAGCAGAGAACTTCGAAAAAAGTGGCAGGATCAGACAGTCACCATGGATTTATGAGGGGGAAATAATGCATTACAAATCTACTGGAATTCTCCGAGGAAATAACTAGTAGAATTGATGAAGGGGAGCCAGTGGATGTGGTATATTTGGACTTTCAGAAAGCTTTTGACAAAAGTCCCGCATAAAAGATTAATGTGTAAAATTAAAGCGCATGGGATTAGGGGCAGTGTATTGGGACGGATAGAAAACTGGTTGGCAGACAGGAAACAAAGAGTAGGAATTAATGGGTATTTTTCAAATTGGCAGGCAGTGACTAGTGGGGTACCCCAGCTATTCACAATATATATTAATGATTTAGATGAGGGAATAAAGTGTTATATCTCCAAATTTGAGATGACACCAAGTTGAGTGGGAGGGTGAGCTGTGAGGAGGAGGCAAAGATCCTTCAGTATGATTTGGACAAGTTGAGTGAATGAGCAAATAAATGGCAGATGCAGTATAATTTGGATAAATGCGAGGTCATCCACTTTGGTCGCAAAAACAAGAACGCAGACTATTATCTGAAGGGCCATGAATTAGAAGAGGGGAACGAAACCTGGGTGTCCTTGTACACCAGTCACTGAAAGTTAGCATGCAGATGCAGCAGGCGGTAAAGAAGGCCAATGGTATGCTGGCCTTCATTGTGAGAGCAGTTGAGTACAGGAGCAGGGATGCCTTGCTATAATTATACAGGACCTTGGTGAGGCCACACCTGGAATATTGTGTGCAGTTTTGGTCTCCTTATCTGAGGAAGGATGTTCTAGCTACAGAGGGAGTGCAGCGAAGGTTTACCAGATCAATTCCTGGGATGGCAGGACTAACGTATGAGGAGAGATTAAGTCGGTATTCGCTGGAGTTCAGAAGAATGAGGGGATATCTCATAGAAAGCTTTAAAATTCTAACAGGACTGGACAGGGCAGGTGCAGAAAGGATGTTCCCGATGGTGGGTGTGTCCAGAACCAGATGGCACAGTCTGAGGCTACGGGAGAGACCATTTGGGACAGAGATTAGGAAAAATCTTCACTGAGAGAGTGGTGAGCCTGTGGAATTCATTACCACAGGAGGCCAAAATATTAGATGGTTTCAAGAAGCAGCTCGATATAGCACTTAGGGCGAAGGGGTCAAAAGATATAGGGGAAAGCAGGATTAAGCTATTGAGTTGGATAATCAGCCATGATCATAATGAATGGTAGAGTGGGCTTGAGGGGCGATGACCTCCTCCTGCGCTTATTTTTTTCTATGTTTCTATGTGGTTTAGACCATCAGAATAGACATTTCAGTGGTATGCTGAGATAGGCAGAGAGGGTAACAAGATAGCTGATCACCAGTGCTCGGAAAGTTGACTTTAGCTAGTAATCAGCATTATGTGGGAGGTAAGAGGATTCATGTGATATAGTGTGGTTATATGTTGACTGAATAACTTAGAACATACATGTGGTAAAATGTTTACATGGGCAATGCATATCTCAATTACAAGGTAAAGCGTCCATCACTTTTTTCCAGTGATGTTATTTATAAAAAATTCACTGATGGGGTGTGGGTGTCGGTGGCTGGGCCAGCATTCATTGTCCATTGCCCAATTGCCCTTGAACTGAGTGGCTATGTCAAAGAGCATTGAAGAGTCAATCACATTGCTGTGGATCTGGAATCACATGTAGGCCAGGCCAGATGAGGACGGCACATTTCCTTTCCTGAAGGACATTTGTAAAATAGATGGGTCTTTATGATAATCAAGAATTGATTCAACCCTAGCAGTGTTAGCCTTGGTGCCACGCATTGTCGGCACTATCTCCCTTTGGGACTCCTCCAAGCAGCCATGCACTCGCTGGAATGTCACTGACATCCCCTCCTGAATCTCACGGCTGTGTCCTATCATTTGCATCAGCTCTGGGATAACCTTGTCCACTAATGTCGCCCATCGAGGTGTGTGTCTTTCTGCACTGGTGGAAGGTGGGGGTGACATCTGTGATGCCTTGATGGTGGTCTCCTTTCGGCTCTCCTCTGAGGTGGTCTCTGGGGTGTGGAGGGGTATGACTCTGGATGACCCAGCCCAATCAGATGGAGATCCTTCAAGAGAATGGATAAATGGTCAGTGAGAGGAAAGGATAATTTTGTCTGACATGAACCACTCACTTGAGGCAGGTCATTTGGGTGAAGGGGCAGTTGACTCTCACCTCTGCAGCACAGTCAGTTACTGCTCTATCCTCAGTCAATCCCATCACCTCCAGGGTCCATTCCTCGTAGGGGGTGAAGACTCAAAACTCTGGAACTCCATCCCCCCATCTTGGCCCTCCCCTGATTATTATGTGCAACCTTCTCCTGCGGGAGCAAAGTGAGGGCATTGTGAGCTTCCTGCCTGATAGATCGGGCGGGTCTATTGCTGATGGCATGTGTGGGCACTGCACCTGGACATGAGGGGGTTATGCTGGTGGGTGCCAGGGGTTCTGAAGAGCAAGTACAAAAATCGAATATGGGGAGGGTGCGAGGCTTCAGGCAATCATTTGTGGGAGGCAGGCTGTGAGGGGATTGGAAATTTGAGTTGTGGCAGGCAGAACTGATGCCAGGAAAGAGGTGGTAATGTACCCTTGCACTCGGTGGAGGTCATTGGTCTTCTTCCAACATTGTATGGCGATCCTCCTGATTATACTGCCCGCACAGACAGCCGCTGCCTCTGTCTCCCAGACAATATTGGTGACCCTGCTGCTGGTCCTCTGACCCCTTGGAGGAGCAGGATGTCCCGTCTCGCACTGCCATGTTTGTGTGTTGACTGGGAATGAGTGGTGAGGGAACGTTTAACAGCCGCTCCCTCCTGTTGGCTGCGAGATGCTGAGGCACAAATCTGGCAAATCAGATGGCGAGACAGCCAGTAATGGCAGGAGCTCGTGGGGACTCACTTCTGGCACTCAGTGCTGCTAAATATGGGCTGCAATCTCGCCAACGTGGCCATCGAGAAACACCCCACCAATCACACCCAAATTCACACTTAGACTTTTAATTCCATTTTTTTCACCAATCCAAATTTTATCATCTGCCATGTTGGGATTTGAAACTGGGTCCCCAGGCATTACCCTGGGCCTCGGGATTTATAGTCTATTGACCACTACGCCACTGCCTGGAACCCAGCCTTTTGATTAGTCCTTGTTGTGCCATTGTGGTATTTCCATTTTCTATACCAGTAAGGCTCTTAGCATCAAAAACAAACATTTAGCATCAATTAGTGCAGCAAATCCATGCCTACTTGTTGCTTAGTTGTGCAAATCCATTTCGCTTAGGATCCTCACAGCCAGCAGAGGGAGAAGACTTTCATGTGGTCAGCTTGAGATGGATTTAAACCCACACCCTCCAATGAAAGATCATGCTCGAATCTACTGCATATATGTAGGGCTTTAAATTAGTTTCTTGGCCTCATTTTAATAATCATTATTGACATTCACAGTATGATTATTCTCCCCTTTCAATGTTTAACGTTCTTCTCATCCTGTTGTATGCTTCATTTCCTCAAAGTTATCACTCATCAAAAGTTAAATAACAGATAGTTAAACCCCTACTGATTTTCAGTAATTAGTGGCATGGTAAACTTTTACATTTAAGCATACCAGTCGGTGCCAGTGGCTGCAATTAACAAAAACACTTTCAGATCAGACTGGGAAAATCCTACATTATAATAATAATCTTTATTATTGTCACAAGTAGGCAAAGTGCTGTAAATTCAATGGAAGCAGCTAACTTTGCTTGGTGGAATTTCTGACTAAAATATAAAATTAAAAATCAATGTATTAGTTTGAGAACAATTAGTTTATAAAAACATGCTGTACGTAAAATTTAACAATGATAAATGAAGGCCTTCAGACTCATTAAAACTTTTGTAGACAAAAGGGTTAAGATGGTCTCTGGAAATCTATTAAAACATGTCAGTAACTGCTTTTCCAAAGTAACTAAGTTATTTTATAGTGCATTAGCAGTTTTTCAAAATTAATAATTGTATACTTATTCACTCTGTGAGATATAATATCTGCTATATCACAGAATGGTTTGTAGTATCTATGAACAGTTTGGTCTGTCTGGGTGATAAATTACAGCCAGTTTGAGACTGAGTGGCACCATGATGTATTCTAACAATTTTGATTGTGCTCCACCAGATGCCTATGTCTTTTCTTTGTTCAATCAATACATTTTCCATTAATATCTTTACAATGAATGAAAAGATGTGGAAAGGGGATTGAGAGATTTTTTTTGGCTTACATCTTCATTGAAAGTGAGGTTAAGGCAATCACAAAATGTAAGTGCTGTTTAAGGTACTAATTATCATACGCCATATTGAGTAAATATTGCAATGCAACTCTGTCACAAATAGTGCTGAATTTTTAAAGGATTTTTTTGTTTGACTTTTGGCAATGCAAAGGCACCTATATACAGGCACGAAGCAATGATCATTAGGACTTGACTCTCCAGGGTCCTGGGCCCCTGCTCCCAGGGATCCGCGGTTTCTCTCTATTGGCCAGGGTTCATGCGCTCCCGCGTGATTGGTCCCGAGCAGGTCACATGGGCAGCAAAGCTCCTCCCTTCCCCCTGCCAAGGAACTGTGCTACGACCGGAAAGTTAGAAACAGCAATAATATTTATGCACATCTCCTTTTGTATACTTTAAATTATTTTCTGTTTTTATTTCTGAACATAATGTGGATGGGCATTTTATTCTGTGGATTATGCATTTAATGAGTAAATATAATTAATACTCTGATAGTTGTGTAGCTGACCATTTAAGTGAACAACCAAGGTCTTTGGTTAAAGTTCTAAAGGTAGCAATCATAGAATTTACAGTGCAGAAGGAGGCCATTTGGCCCATCGAGTCTGCACCGGCTCTTGGAAAGAGCACCCTACACCTCCACCCTATCCCCATAACCCAGTAACCCCACCCAACACTAAGGGCAATTTATCATGGCAATCCACCTAACATGCACATCTTTGGACTGTGGAGGAAACCGGAGCACCCGGAGGAAACCCACGTACACACGGGGAGGATGTGCAGACTCCGCACAGACAGTGACTCAAGCTGGAATCGAACCTGGGACCCTGGAGTTGTAAAGCAATTGTGCTATCCACAATGCTACCGTGCTGCCCCCAAGGTACATGAACCCTTCAAATTTAACCCCAGTGTAGAAACAGGTTCAGACCTGATTTTGCATCAAAATAGAGTGAGACACCCACATCACCTCAGTTTGAAGCAGCATTGATCTCACATCTGAAGCGGTGTCAAATCTCGTTAGCAAACTGGTTCTTTGTTTCCAACCCCCCCCCTCCCACCACCACCATCTGGACAACAGGACAGCATGGTGGTACAGTGGTTATCACTGCTGCCTCACAGTGCCAGAGATCCGTTTGATTCCGACCTCGGGGGACTGTGTGGAGTCTGCACATTCTTCTCGTGTCTCCGTGGGCTTCCACTGGGTACTCCAGTTTCCTCCCACAGTCCAAAGATGTTCAGGCTAGGTGGATTGATCATGCTAACTTGCCTCTAGGTAGGATTACGGGGATAGGGGATTGAGCCTAGTTAAGGTATTCTTTCAGAGGGTTGGTGCAGACTCGATAGGCCAAATGGCCTCCTTCCGCACTGTAGGGGTTCTATGATTCAGTGGTTAGCACTGCTGCCTCAGAACACCAGAGATCCATGCTCAATTCCGGCTTTGGGTGTCCATCTGTGTGGAGTTTGCACTTTCTCCCCGTGTTTGCGAGGGTTTCCTCCAGGTGCTCCAGTTTCCTCCTACAGTCCAAAGATGTGCAGATTAAGTGGATTGGCCATGCCAAATTGCCCCTCAGTGTCCAAGGATGTGCAGGTTATGGGGATAGAGTGGGGGAGTGGGCCTAGGCAGGGTGCTCTTTCAGAGAGTTGGTGCAGACTCGCAGGGCTGAATAGTTTTCTCCTGCACTGTAGGGATTCTATAAATTTCTAAACCGACCTGACCTTAATTTAAATGTTTCAAGAGAACAGATTATTCCTCTCTCTGAGCTCTAAGCATTAACATTTCCAACTTTTCGGAGACAGCTCTACACATCTATTTGTCTAGGCACTTACAGAGCTCTCACTTAAGCAGAACAGTAAACAGTCTAGTTAGGCAGGAGGAGTCAAGCAATGTAAACATGGCATTGCCTGCCTGGATTATGAACTGCACTCAGACAGGTAGCTACAGATCAATATAGACTTTAAAGTCTACTTAGACTGCTAAGGATGGCAGAAAAAATGAGTAATTGTTCAGAATTTCACAAAGGAGAAATTGAGACAAAATAATTCTTTTTGACACTGAAGGTTTGCAGGTCCTCCATGAAATTGTACCACAGGATGATGGTCCTTTTTGGAACTGTAAACAATCCTATGGTAAAAGCACAGGAGCTAGCTACATGAGGGTGCCTACTAACTGAGACAATGTAGAACGCCAAGTCCCTTCTACCTTATTTCAAATGAGGAATGAGGTAATGAGAACTTATGGTATCAGGAACAAATCAAAAGTAAGTGCATTCAAATTGATCAATGTCACGCAGAATTGGCGGGGACCTCCATGCCTCCTTGTGAGTATTATTTAACAACCATTGTATTCATTCATTTTGCTGAAGTTGCACATTTATTTAGCAATAGGGTGGTGGATCCTGAGGCGAAGGAATCAATGTGTATAGTACAAGGAAGTGAACTGTTTTATGGAGGCTTCTCAATGGGCCTTGTCTCCGAAAAGCCACTCACTTAATATTTCATCTCTTTCGAATAATGCTCAAACCATGAACTGCCAAATAATGAAGGCATCATTATTGCTTCCTGGATAACAACCATTAATTCATATGTTATTTCTGTGGTCGATTATCACCTAAAGATTGTGTACAAACCCTTCTTTTTCACAGAGTTGATATGTTTCGGACAAACATCATGGACATACTGTTTGTGCTCTCAAATTTCCGAAAATCAGAATGTTTGGGATCAAAAAAGGTGTGTCTCTTCTTACCCTTGGAGTGTATATTCAAATTAGATAATTCAGCAGCAAGCCTTTGTGAGTTTAAAATAATAAGGTTATTTATTCTCACAGATTTGGTTTTGCGCTGGTACACAAACATGCACACACACACATGGGTGTGCACACACGCACAAATATTGGATAAAGATAAAAATAGTTTTGTGAGGGCCAGGAAGAATCCAGCACGAGTTTTAAGGATGCAAAGAAATAACATTTATTTACAATAACATATAAAGATCCAACAGCAGCAGCAACTTCGCTTGCTGCTCACTCCTTCCTGGCTGGTTCCAAACTGGCCAGCTTTATTTATGCAGGGAGTCTGCTAATGATTTCTCTACCCCCCTCATTGGAGAAGCTCATACTCCCACAGGATTGTGGGATTGTCATTAGCCCATAGCCAATGGTAAGCAGGCATGTTATAACATCCCTCCCCCCCAAAGTCCAAGGAATCCACCGAAGACCCTAGCGAAGGAGGGCGTCGGACTCGTTTTGCCGCAGGCCGGACACCATTTGGACGAGGTGCTGGATCGGGCGGCGTGTAACGAGACGGAGACCGGCACTTCTGTGATGAACGGCGTAACGGTTGTACATCCACGGCCCGTGGGCCCAAGGGTTCCCCCTCTGAGGCGTTCTGTGTCTCCATCTCGGAGTCAGAGTCTGCTGCCTCCGTCATCTCGGCATCTCTATCTCCACGCGGTTCTGTAACGACCTGCGCAGGCTTGGAGTGAGGCACCAGAGGAAGGTTGTGAGGACTACTTTCCATTGTGTCTGGTCTTTGTGGCTGTAGAAATGAGCTCTGGGGACAGGGAATCTTTGGAAGGGATAGTCTTCTGGACCGAACGTGGTCTACATGTTTGCGCTGGAGACGGCCCTGGGCCTGCACCTGGTAAGAGATAGGGCCCGTTTGGCGAAAGATTACGCCAGGGACCCACTAGGCACCACCAGCAAAATTCCGAACGAACACTGGGTCACCGGGCACAAACTGCCGAATCGGCTGATGCCGAGAAAAACCATAGAACGTAGAAATTACAGCGCAGTACAGGCCCTTCGGCCCTCGGTGTTGCGCCGACCTGTGAAACCACTCTAAAGCCCACCTACACTATTCCCATATCGTCCATATGTCTATCCAATGACCATTTGAATACCCTTAGTGTAAAAAATACCCTACTGTTGCAGGCAGGGCATTCCACACACTTACTACTCTCTGAGTAAAGAACCTACCTCTGACATCTGTCTTATATCTATCACCCCTCAATTTAAAGCTATGTCCCCTCGTGCTAGACATCACCATCCGAGGAAAAAGGCTCTCACTGTCCACCCTATCCAATCCTCTGATCATCTTGTATGCCTCAATTAAGTCACCTCTTAACCTTCTTCTCTCTAACGAAAGCAGCCTCAAGTCCCTCAGCCTTTCCTCATAAGATCTTCCCTCCATACCAGGCAACATTCTGGTAAATCTCCTCTGCACCCTTTCCAATGCTTCCACATCCTTCCTATAATGCGGCGACCAGAAATGCACCCAATACTCCAAATGCGGCCGCACCAGAGTTTTGTACAGCTGCAACATGACCTCATGGCTCCGAAACTCAATCCCTCTGCCAATAAAAGCTAACACACCTTACGCCTCCTTAACAACCCTCTCAACCTGAGTGGCAATGTTCAGAGATCTATGTACATGGACACCGAGATCTCTCTGCTCAGCCACACTGCCAAGAATCTTACCATTAGCCCAGTACTCTGTCTTCCTGTTATTCCTTCCAAAATGAATCACCTCACACTTTTCTGTATTAAACTCCATTTGCCACCTCTCAGCCCAGCACTGCAGCTTATCTATGTCCCTCTGTAACTTGTAACATCCTTCCGCACTGTCCACAACTCCACCGACTTTAGTGTCATCTGCAAATTTACTCACCCATCCTTCTACACCCTCCTCCAGGTCATTTATAAAAATGACAAACAGCAGTGGCCCCAAAACAGATCCTTGTGGTACACCACAAGTAACTGGACTCCAGTCTGAACACTTCCCATCAACCACCACCCTTTGTCTTCATCCAGCTAGCCAATTTCTGATCCAAACTGCTAAATCTCCCTGAATCCCATGCTTCCGTATTTTCTGCAGTAGCCTACCGTGGGGAACCTTATCAAACGCTTACTGAAATCCATATACACCACATCAACTGCTTTACCCTCATCCACCTATTTGGTCACCTTCTCAAAGAACTCAATAAGGTTTGTGAGGCACGACCTACCCTTCACGAAACCGTGTTGACTATGTCTAATCAAATTATTCCTTTCCAGATGTTTATACACCCTATCTCTCATAAACCTTTCCAAGATTTTGCCCACAACAGAAGTAAGGCTCACTGGTCTATAGTTACCGGGGTTGTCTCTACTCCCCTTCTTGAACAAGGGGACAACATTTGCTATCCTCCAGTCGTCTGGCACTATTCCTGTTGACAAAGATGACTTAAAGATCAAAGCCAAAGGCTCAGCAATCTCCTCCCTAGCTTCCCAGAGAATCCTAGGATGAATCCCATCCGGCCCAGGGGACTTATCTATTTTCACCCTTTCCAGAATTGTTAACACCTCCTCCTTATGAACCTCAAGCCCTTCTAGTCTAGTAGCCTGAATCTCAGTATTCTCCTCAACAACATTGTCTTTTTCCTGTGTGAATACTGATGAAAAATATTCATTTAGTACCTCTCCTATCTCCTCGGACTCCAAGCACAACTTCCCACTACTGCCCTTGACTGGCCCTAATCTTACCCTAGTCATTCTTTTATTCCTGACATATCTATAGAAAGCTTGAGGGTTATCCTTGATCCTACCTGCCAAAGACTTCTCATGTCCCCTCCTGGCTCTTCTTAGCTCTCTCTTTAGGTCCTTCCTAGCTAACTTGTAACTCTCGAGCGCCCTTACTGAACCTTCATGTCTCATCTTTACATAAGCCTCCTTCTTCGTCTTGATGAGTGTTTCGACTGCCTTAGTAAACCACGGTTCCCTTGCTCGACCACTTCCTCCCTGCCTGACAGGTACATACTTATCAAGGACATGCAGTAGCTGTTCCTTGAACAAGCTCCACATTTCCATTGTGCCCATCCCTTACAGTTTTCCTCTCCATCTGATGCATCCTAAGTCTTGCCTCATCGCATCATAATTGCCTTTCCCCCAGATATAACTCTTGCCCTGCGGTATATCCCTTTCCGTCGTTAAAGTAAACATAATCGAATTGTGGTCACTATCACCAAAGTGCTCACCTACCCCCAAATCTAACACCTATCCTGGTTCATTACCCAGTACCAAATCCAATACGGCCTCGCCTCTCATTGGCCTATCTACATACTGTGTCAGGAAACCCTCCTGCACACATTGGACAAAAACGGACCCATCTAAAGTACTCGAACTATAGGGTTTCCAGTCAATATTTGGAAAGTTAAAGTCCCCCATAACAACTACCCTGTTGCTTTCGCTCCTATCCAGAATCATCTTTGCAATCCTTTCCTCTACATCTCTGGAACTTTTCAGAGGCCTATAGAAAACCCCTAACAGGGTGACCTCTCCTTTCCTGTTTCTAACCTCAGCCCATACTACCTCAATTGACGAGTCCTCATCAAATGTCCTTTCTGCCACCGTAATACTGTCCTTGACTAACAATGCCACCCCTCCCCCTCTTTTACCACCTTCCCTGAGCTTACTGAAATATCTAAACCCCGGCACCTGCACCAACCATTCCAGTCCCTGCTCTATCCATATCCCCGAAATGGCCACAACATCGAAGTCCCAGGTACCAACCCATGCTGCAAGTTCACCCACCTTATTCCGGATGAAATGAAATGAAAATGAAATGAAAATTGCATATTTTCACAAGTAGGCTTCAAATGAAGTTACTGTGAAAAGCCCCTAGTCGCCACTTTCCGGCGCCTGTTCGGGGAGGCTGTTACGGGCATTGAAAAAGACACATTTTAAACCACCTTCCTGCCTGCCGGTACACTCCTGCAACTTTAAAACCTTACTCATGACCTCACTACTCTCAACCTCCTGTATACTGGAGCTACAATTCAGGTTCCCAAGCCCCTGCTGAACAGGCATGTCCCTGCCATTCTTGTGTGTGGCGTACATTTGCGCCAATGTCTGGGAAAACCATGCTAAGGTGGGTGCGAAGTCTCCGGCCCATTAGGAGTTCTGCGGGAGTTACCCCAGTCACCGCAAGGGGGGTGGTCCAATACGAAAACAAAAAACGAGCCAGTCTTGTGTCCATTGACCCGGAAGACTGCTTCTTTAGGCCTCGTTTGAATGTCTGCATTGCGTGCTCCGCCAACCCATTTGAAGCCGGGTGGTAAGGGGCAGTGCGGATATGGCGTATGCCGTTCATCTTCATGAACCTCGCAAACTCCTCACTTGTGAATGGAGTGCCGTTATCTGTGACCAGAACCTCGGGAAGGCAATGCGTACTGAAAGACAAACGCATCTTCTCAATTGTTGCGCAGGACGTTGTGCCTACTATCTTATGCACCTCTAGCCATTTAGACTGGGCATCGATTAACAGAAGGAACATGGATCCTTGAAAAGGGCCGGCGAAATCCGCATGCAAGCGCGCCCAAGGCCGCCCAGGCCATTCCCAGTGATGTAGAGGCGTGGCCAGCGGAAACTTCTGATGCTCCTGGCAAATGGAGCAGTTTTGGGCCATCTTCTCAATGTCGGTGTCGATGCCTGGCCACCAGACATAACTCCGGGCCAATATTTTCATTTTGGTCACACCTGGATGCCCATTGTGCAAGTCTCTTAGTATCAGTTCCTGTCCTTTTTCCGGGACAATCACACGCGTCCCCACAAGAGGATGCCGTCTTCCATGCTGAATTCTGACAGCTTGGAGGTAAATGCCCGCAACTCGCCTGGGAGCTGTCTATGCTGCCCACCATACAGGACTATGTGCCGAACCTTTGACAGGACTGGCTCCGTCTGGGTCTACTCACGGATCTGTGATGCCGTGACAGGCAAGGTGTCCATAAAATTTAGGGTTGCAACCACCTCACCGGTCGTGGGGGTCGACATGGGGCCGGTCGATAAAGGCAATCGGCTCAGTGCGTCGGCATTCGCTATCTGCGTTCCTGGTTTGTGCTCCAGCGAATACTCATAAGCAGCGAGCAACAAAGCCCAGCGCTGGATCCGTGCGGACGCAATGGGCGGTATTGGCTTATCCTCTCTGAAAAGTCCCAGCAGAGGCTTATGATCAGTCACGATAGTGAAGTGGCGGCTATACACTACACGTACTGGTGGAAACGTTTCAGCACAAAGACTACCGCCAGGCCCTCCTTCTCAATCTGCCCGTACTTTTTCTCCGCTGCAGTCAATGTGCGGGAGGCGAAAGCTATCGGCTGCTCGGCCCCGTTCTCCATCTTGTGGGACAGGACAGCCCCAATACCATACGGGGATGCATCACATGTGACGAGCAAAGGCTTTCCAGGATCACAGTGGGTTAGTAACCCAGACGATGACAATTGTTGTTTTACCCGCTGGAATGCGGTATCTTGCGGCTGACCCCAGACCCAGGTGTGATTTTTCTTTAGCAGAAGGTGCAACGGGGCCAGCGTAGTTGCCAGATTGGGGAGGAACTTCCCGTAATAGAAAAGAACTAAGATGCGAAGTGTCAGTCGGGGCGGGGGCCTGTTGAATCGCGCGCGCCTTCTCTGCGACGGGATGCAAACCTTTGCGGTCTACCCGATAACCCAGGTAGACTACTTCCTTCACCTGAAAGACACACTTTGTGCGACGTAAACGGACTCCAGCCTCCAAAAAGCGTCTAAGGACAGCCTCCAGATTTTCCAAATGTTCCTGCTCCGACGTCCCTGTGATTAAAACGTCATCTAAGTAGACAGCGACACGCGGTAAACCTCTCAAAATGCCCTCCATAACACGTTGAAAAATAGCCCAGGCAGAGGATACTCCAAAGGGCAAACGTGTATATTCATACAGGCCCCGGTGTGTATTAATCGTTACATATGGTCGGGAGGCAGGGTCCAGCTCCAACTGCAGGTAGGCGTGACTCATATCTAATTTTGTGAACGAGAGTCCGCCTGCACGCTTCACGTAGAGATCCTCTATGCGAGGCATTGGATATCGGTCGAGTCGGGAAGCCGTATTCACTGTAAGTTTATAGTCGCTGCACAAGCAAATTGTGGCATCTGGCTTCATTACAGGTACAATTGGTGCTGCCCAGTCAGCAAAACGGACGGGCCTGATAATACCCAAAGTCTCCAAACGAGTGAGGTAACCTTCTACCTTCTCAACCAATGCGTAAGGCACCGGACGCGCCTGGAAATAGCGCGGCATGGCTCCTGGTTCGACTTGGATATAGGCCCCTTTTATTTTCCCCAAACCGGGCTGGAATACATCTGGGTATCATCCTAGCACCTCAGTCAACCGTCCAGAAACTGTTTGGAGGATGTGCTGCCACTGCAAGCGCAAATGGCGCAACCAGCCCCGACCCAACAGGCTGGGCCCATGGCCGCGCACCACGATGAGTGGGAAACGCCCCTCCTGGCGTCCATAAACAACAGGGGTCATCGTAGTTCCTGCAATGTCCAATGGTTCCCCCGTGTAGGTGGCCAACCTGGCCTGTGTGTCGGTTAATGTAAAGGTCTGTATACACTGCTTGATGCGGTCGAATGTCCTCTGGGCGATAACGGAGACCGCTGCGCCAGTGTCCAACTCCATCTCAAGCGGGTGACCATTGACCCGTACTGTCACCTTAATGGGGGCCACACGAGGAGCTGCCACACAATGCAGCTGCAGGCAGTTGTCCTCCGTCTCCACGTCCTCAGGAGTAGTCGCCGCAGGTTCATCCACATGGAAGGTACGGCCCCTGGGCTGGCCCTAGTTTTGGTCGGAACGACGGCGCCTCTGCCGCCCCCAGGGCCGGCGTCCGCGACGGGGTCGGCGCCTACAAGTCTGACACGGACAAGGCTCCTCATCCATTGGTTCTGGAGAAGACTCCCTTTGGGGAGGGATGTCCGACAGCCACTGGCGTCGATCCGGTCGTCGCCTCGCCCAAGGTACCGCAGGAGTGTAGGGGGACGTTTTCGGACGGAAGGGGTTGCACCCCAAGGCATGCACTCCTCGTTCTGCACTCTCTCGGGACAATACTATTTGAATAGCCTGTTGAAAAGTCAATGTTGGCTCAGCTAACAACCTTCTCTGGGTGGCCGTATTGTTAATACCGCAACCCAAATAGTCGCGTAACATTTCTGACAAGGTCTCCCCATAGTCACAGTACTCCGCAATCCTGCGTAGCCTGGATTTCTTGGGGTCCTCTCATTGGTATTAAACCGGTAACGTTGGACTATCATGGACGGGGTTGGGTTAAAATGTTGCCCTACTAAGTTCACAAGTTCATCAAACGTTTTGGTGTCTGGCACAGCTGGGTACGTAATCACCCCAAACGTATGCGGGCTGCAGGCGGTGAGCAATATGACAACCTGGCGCTCGTTTTCGGTGATGTTGTTTGCCCGGAATTAGTAACGCATCTGTTGTGCGTACTGGTTCCAGCTTTCCAGCGCAGCATCAAAAACATCCAAACGTCCGTACAGAGGCATGGTGTAATAGAAAACAACTTCCAACCTGTATCCAACAAAAATCCATGGAGGTGGCTTCAGCCGTGTAGACAGCTATTCACTTTAACCCTCGTCGCCAGTTTTGTGAGGGCCACGAATAATCCAGCATGGGTTTTAAGGATACAATGAAATAACATTTATTTACAATAACATATATATACAACAGCAGCAGCAGCAACTTCGCTTGCTGCTCACTCCCTCCTGGCTGGTTCCAAACTGGCCAGCTTTATTTATGCAGGAAGTCTGCTAATGATTTCTCCACGCCCTCATTGGGGAAGCTCATACTCCCACACGATTGTGGGATTGTCATTAGTCCCCAGCCAATGGTAAGCAGACAGGTTATAACAGATAGCATACTGTTACAGATTACAGTTAACTCAGTCCCTAATTTGTGCTAATTTTGATCTTTCACATGGTCGGCCTATGACTTCCTGAATAGATTCAATAATTTAAAGCTGAAGTGATGGTCGTGTAAGAGGAGGATCACAGCCGGTTATGAGGTTTCTTGTAATCAACTATATAGGAGGTTGTTTTGGCAGCTTGACAATTTAAAGCTCGTTTCAGAGTTGATTCTCAGACTGGGTGATGACCGATGGTCCTCTCTGATCTGCTAGATCCTGGGATAATAAGAGTGTAATCTCTCAAACCAGTTTTCCTCACATGACCACTGGGTTAACACTTCTCAGGCCCACCTAGTCTAATTTGGACGAGGAAGGCCATTGTGGTACATTGGGAAGTTGATAACGGGCATTGCGTTTCGACTATCCCCTTTGTTCAGTATGAAACATAGAACATAGAACATAGAACAATACAGCGCAGTACAGGCCCTTCGGCCCACGATGTTGCACCGAAACAAAAGCCATCTAACCTACACTATGCCATTATCATCCATATGTTTATCCAATAAACTTTTAAATGCCCTCAATGTTGGCGAGTTCACTACTGTAGCAGGTAGGGCATTCCACGGCCTCACTACTCTTTGCGTAAAGAACCTACCTGATCTCTGTCCTATATCTATTACCCCTCAGTTTAAAGTTATGTCCCCTCGTGCCAGCCATATCCATCCGCGGGAGAAGGCTCTCACTGACCACCCTATCCAACCCCCTGATCATTTTGTATGCCTCTTTTAAGTCTCCTCTTAACCTTCTTCTCTCCAACGAAAACAACCTCAAGTCCATCAGCCTTTCCTCATAAGACTTTCCCTCCATACCAGGCAACATCCTGGTAAATCTCCTCTGCACCCGCTCCAAAGCCTCCACGTCCTTCCTATAATGCGGTGACCAGAACTGTACGCAATACTCCAAATGCGGCCGTACCAGAGTTCTGTACAGCTGCAACATGACCTCCCGACTCCGGAACTCAATCCCTCTACCAATAAAGGCCAACACTCCATAGGCCTTCTTCACAACCCTATCAACCTGGGTGGCAACTTTCAGGGATCTATGTACATGGACACCTAGATCCCTCTGCTCATCCACACTTTCAAGAACTTTACCATTAGCCAAATATTCCGCATTCCTGTTATTCCTTCCAAAGTGAATCACCTCACACTTCTCTACATTAAACTCCATTTGCCACCTCTCAGCCCAGCTCTGCAGCTTATCTATATCCCTCTGTAACCTGCTACATCCTTCCACACTATCGACAACACCACCGACTTTAGTATCGTCTGCAAATTTACTCACCCACCCTTCTGCGCCTTCCTCTAGGTCATTGATAAAAATGACAAACAGCAACGGCCCCAGAACAGATCCTTGTGGTACTCCACTTGTGACTGTACTCCATTCTGAACATTTCCCATCAACCACCACCCTCTGTCTTCTTTCAGCTAGCCAATTTCTGATCCACATCTCTAAATCACCCTCAATCCCCAGCCTCCGTATTTTTTGCAATAGCCTACCGTGGGGAACCTTATCAAACGCTTTGCTGAAATCCATATACACCACATCAACTGCTCTACCCTCATCTACCTGTTCAGTCACCTTCTCAAAGAACTCAATAAGGTTTGTGAGGCATGACCTACCCTTCACAAAGCCATGCTGACTATCCCTGATCATATTATTCCTATCTAGATGATTATAAATCTTGTCTCTTATAATCCCCTCCAAGACTTTACCCACTACAGACGTGAGGCTCACCGGTCTATAGTTGCTGGGGTTGTCTCTGCTCCCCTTTTTGAACAAAGGGACCACATTTGCTGTCCTCCAGTCCTCTGGCACTATTCCTGTAGCCAATGATGACATAAAAATCAAAGCCAAAGGTCCAGCAATCTCTTCCCTGGCCTCCCAGAGAATCCTAGGATAAATCTCATCAGGTCCCGGGGACTTATCTATTTTCAGCCTGTCCAGAATTGCCAACACCTCTTCCCTACGTACCTCAATGCCATCTATCCTATTAGCCTGGGGCTCAGCATTCTCCTCCACAACATTATCTTTTTCCTGAGTGAATACTGACGAAAAATATTCATTTAGTATCTCGCCTATCTCTTCAGACTCCACACACAATTTCCCATCCCTGTCCTTGACTGGTCCTACTCTTTCCCTAGTCATTCGCTTATTCCTGACATACCTATAGAAAGCTTTTGGGTTTTCCTTGATCCTTCCTGCCAAATACTTCTCATGTCCTCTCCTTGCTCGTCTTAGCTCTCTCTTTAGATCCTTCCTCGCTACCTTGTAACTATCCATCGCCCCAACCGAAACTTCACACTTCATCTTCACATAGGCCTCCTTCTTCCTCTTAACAAGAGATTCCACTTCCTTGGTAAACCACGGTTCCCTCGCTCGACGTCTTCCTCCCTGTCTGACCGGTACATACTTATCAAGAACACGCAGTAGCTGATCCTTGAACAAGCCCCACTTATCCAGTGTGCCCAACACTTGCAGCCTACTTCTCCACCTTATCCCCCCCAAGTCACGTCTAATGGCATCATAATTGCCCTTCCCCCAGCTATAACTCTTGCCCTGCGGTGTCTACTTATCCCTTTCCATCATTAACGTAAACGTCACCGAATTGTGGTCACTGTCCTCAAAGTGCTCTCCTACCTCCAAATCCAACACCTGGCCTGGTTCATTACCCAAAACCAAATCCAACGTGGCCTCGCCTCTTGTTGGCTTGTCAACATATTGTTTCAGGAAACCCTCCTGCACACACTGTACAAAAAACGACCCATCTATTGTACTCGAACTATATCTTTTCCAGTCAATATTTGGAAAGTTAAAGTCTCCCATAATAACTACCCTGTTACTTTCGCTCATATCCAGAATCATCTTCGCCATCCTTTCCTCTACATCCCTAGAACTATTAGGAGGCCTATAAAAAACTCCCAACAGGGTGACCTCTCCTTTCCTGTTCCTAACTTCAGCCCATACTACCTCGGAAGAAGAGTCCCCATCTAGCATCCTCTCCGCCACCGTAATACTGCTCTTGACTAGCAGCGCCACACCTCCCCCTCTTTTGCCTCCTTCTCTGAGCTTACTAAAACACCTAAACCCCGGAACCTGCAACATCCATTCCTGTCCCTGCTCTATCCATGTCTCCGAAATGGCCACAACATCGAAGTCACAGGTACCAACCCATGCTGCCAGTTCCCCTACCTTGTTTCGTATACTCCTGGCATTGAAGTAGACACACTTCAAACCACCTACCTGAACACTGGCCCCCTCCTGCGACGTCAAATCTGTGCTCCTGACCTCTATACTCTCATTCTCCCTTACCCTAAAACTACAATCCAGGTTCCCATGCCCCTGCTGCATTAGTTTAAACCCCCCCAAAGAGCACTAACAAATCTCCCCCCCCCAGGATATTTGTGCCCCTCAGGTTCAGATGTAGACCATCCTGTCTGTAGAGGTCCCACCTTCCCCAGAAAGAGCCCCAGTTATCCAGAAATCTGAATCCCTCCCGCCTGCACCATCCCTGTAGCCACGTGTTTAAATGCTCTCTCTCCCTATTCCTCATCTCACTATCACGTGGCACGGGCAACAACCCAGAGATAACAACTCTGTTTGTTCTAGTTCTGAGCTTCCATCCTAGCTCCCTGAAAGCCTGCCTGACATCCTTGTCCCCTTTCCTACCTATGTCGTTAGTGCCAATGTGGACCACGACTTGGGGCTGCTCCCCCTCCCCCCTAAGGACCCGGAAAACACGATCCGAGACATCACGTACCCTTGCACCTGGGAGGCAACATATCAAACGTGAGTCTCTCACGCTCCCACAAAATCTCCTATCTGTGCCCCTGACTATAGAGTCCCCAATTACTAATGCTCTGCTCCACTCCCCCCTTCCCTTCTGAGCAACAGGGACAGACTCCGTGCCAGAGGCCCGTACCCCATGGCTTACCCCTGGTAAGTCGTCGTCCCCACAAGTATCCAAAGCGGTATACTTGTTTCTCAGGGGAACGACCGCAGGGGATCCCTGCACTGACTGCTTTTTCCCAGTCCCTCTTACAGTTACCCACCTATCTCCAATCTTTGGTGTAACTAATTCCCTGAAGCTGCTATCTATGACCCCTTCTGCCTCCCGAATGATCCGAAGTTCTTCCAACTCCAGCTCCAGTTCCCTAACTCGGTCTTGGAGGAACTGGAGATGGCAGCACTTCCTGCAGGTAAAATCAGCAGGGACACTAACTGCATCCCTCACCTCAAACATCCTGCAGGAGGAACATTGCACTCCCTTCCCTGCCATTCCTCTCACTTTCTACCAAGATCTGGCTAACAACTAAATTAAATTTTTATAAAAAATAATAATATAATAAAATATGGTACTTACCTCAGACCAATGGGTTTCCTCTCCACCAGAATTTATTGGTGAGGGTCTTCCCAGACGTCTCCTCATGGGGAGAGACAGTCTGGAAACTCCATACACGTTAGGTGTTGGTCATCCTTAAACAATGAGATGTGAGGTACCCAGACCCATGTCCATATTTAATTAGGTTTTCTTTTTTTTTAATAAATATTTTATTTTTAATTAGGTTTTCATTGGAGACTTGATACTGTCTTAAGTTCAAATGCCAATGGTCACATGATTTACAGCAGCCAACCTAACAGCTTGTCTGTGACGAGTTTTCAAAAGTATTGACTGAAAGTTCTCAATATGACATGCCTGTACTGGGCATGACACACTTTTCTGATCTATGTTACCCTTCATTCAACAAAACCCGCTGACTTGGCAAAAAACCCTTACCCAGCCAATGTCTCCTTTCTGTCCCCGGCGGCATTGCTGACCGTCACTCCAATAAAATTCTCCACCGGGCAATCAGAGAGGCGAAGGCCATGACATCAGCCTACCACCCCTCCACCAGCTCTGGCTTCTCCAATATCCCGAAGATCACCACCATAGGTTTCGGCCTGCCCTCCTCCCCCATAGTCTTTGTCAGCATCCCGAACACTCCCATTCAGTATCTCTCCAGCTCCTCATAACCCCAGAACATATGTATGTGGTTTACTGGTCCTTGCCCACACTTCTCACACACATCTGCCAATCTCTGAAAGAACCTCTCATCCTCGCCTGAGTCATATGCACCCTATGTACCATCTTAAACTGTATCAGTATCATCCTCACTCAGAAGGAAGTTGAGTTCACCCTGCACAATGCCTCACTCAACACTTCCCAATTTATCTTCCCACCCAACTCCTCCTCCCATTTCTCCATGATCCTCACCACCTGCACACCCCTGGCTCTCCCAACCATCCCCAATCCTATCCTTCCCTTCCAGGTCTGGAAGCAGCAACCATTCCAATAAGGCATACTTTGGCAGCTTAAGGAGAACATTCTACACCTTCCGTGCAAAGTCCCTTACTTGTAAATGCCTAAATTCACTTCCTCTCGGGAGCTCTACCCTCAGTTCCTCTATGCTTGCGAACCTCGCCTCCAGATACAAATCCATCACCCTCACCTGCCCCATCTCTCCCCAGTTCCTGTACATACCGTGTTGTTTCCGCCCCCCCCCCCCTCCCGGCCTCAAACCTGTGGTTCTCACACCAACATCCACTCCATCCTAAAGTGCCTCCTCAGCTGGTTTTACAGCCTAATCGTGGACTGTGCAACTGGGCTCTCCGTATATCTCCTCGGTGCCAGCGGTAGCGCCGCCGTCACCTTGGCCCTCAGGCTGGACCCCTTACTGGAGTCTTCCTTCATCCTAACCCATTCTGTCCCTTCTCCCTCCCACCACTTCCTCACCTCCTCCACGTTCGCTGCCCAATAATGGTGCAGCAGATTCAGTAATGCCAACCGTCCCTTCTGCCTCTGTGGCAGAGCCCTCTTTACCCTTGGCACCTTCCCCGCACACATAAACTCTGAAATAACTGTCCGAAAAAAAGCCTTGGGAACAAAAATTGGAAGCGTCTGGAATATGAATAAGAATCTTGGCCGGACATTCATTTTCACCACTTGGACCCTCCCTGCCTGAGGCAGATGCAACGTATCCCACCTCTGAAAATCCTCCCTGATCTCCTCCAGCAGCTTTGTTAGGTTCCACTTATACAGCGTCGTCCACTCTCCTGTCACATGGATTCCCAGATATCTGATCCTATCCCTGGTTACCTTGAATGGTAGTCCTCCTAAGCGGCTCTCCGACCCAACGCATTCACTGGGAACGCCTCACTTTTCCCCATACTCAGCTTATAACCTGAGAAAACCCCAAACCTCTCTAGTAGTCCCCGAATTCTCCCCATGCCCTCCAGCGGATCTGACACATATAGTAGCAGGTCATCTGCAGAGAGCAACACTCGGTGCTCTCTGCTCCCACTCCTGATCCCCTGCCACTCAGATGCCCCTCAAGGGCCATTGCCAAGAGCTCTAACGCTAGCGTGAACGTAGCGGTAAAAGCGGGCACCCCTACCTTGTTCCCTCTCACAAACCACACATCATCCCAATTCAGTGCGTATCCATTCACCAACTGGCATCCCTTGCAACACCCCGCTCACCATCACATATCTCCCACACAGGTCCCTCACATCCTTCACACTCGCAAACCTCATCTTTTTACTCAACAAAATGGGCACCCTCGTGACTTTGAGTCAAACCCCGAGCGGAATGCCTGACCCACCCATCCCTTTCTCAACCTGACCTGAGGCGGGATTCTCCGACCCCCTCGCAGGGTCGGAGAATTCCTGGGGGGCGGCGCGAATCCTGCCGCCGTGAAGCCGGCTGCCGTATTCTCCGGCGCCGTTTTTCGAGCGGGATTCCTGCCACGCCAGCCAGGGGCCATTGGCAGCGGCCTCCCCGGCGATTCTCCGGGCCCTGATGGCCGTCCAGTTTTGGAAAATCCCGCCGGCGTGAAGCACTCAACTCATGTATCAGTGGGACCTGGCAGGTAAGTCGGTGGGGGGGCGGTCCTTGGGCGGGGGGATCCGACCCCGGGGGGGGACCCCGGGGCTGGCTTGTTCCATGGGGGCACTTCTTCCTTCCACGCCAGCCCCTGTAGGGCTCCGCCATGGCCGGCGCGGAGAAGAGAACCCCCCGCACATGCGCAAAAATACGCTGGCTGGTCTGCGCATGCGCAGAACCATGCTGGCCCTTCCGCGCATGCGCAAGATCACTCTGGCCCTTCGGCACCAGCTGGAGCTCCGCCAACCCCTCCGGCGTCCACCTTGCCCCCAAAAATGCAGCAAATTCCGCACTTCCGGGGGCTGTTGACACCGGAGTGGTTGGCGCCGACTTTCCCGCCGGCGTGGGGACTTAGTCCCCAGAAGGGAGAACCCCGGCCGTGGTCTTTCACGTGGAGGTGTGTCTCCTGCAAAAAGACCACCCCCGCCTTCAAACTCCTTAGGTGCGCAAAGACCCAACATCTCTTCACCGGCCCATTGAGCCCTCGCATGTAGCCTGTTATAAGCCTTACTGGAGACTTATACCTCCATTCCTCTCTACCGTCTGCCATTCTCCTTTTTCGGCTCTATCCCCTCTAATTCCACCCTGTACCGGGCCCTCGACCCCCCTCCCCCGCACCCCCCCCCCCACTTCCCCTCTTTCTCCCCCCTTTACCATACCTTGCGGCCATCTCCCCTACCTAACTTCCATTCACCAGCATTACCTGCCAGAATGACAACTCCTGCCGTAGGCTTCTGCTGCTAACCCCCTACCCCTTCCCCCCACCCTTTACTCTTTGATCTGTGCAAAAGGCTCCCCACGGACCTCACACTTCCCACCCAAACAAAGACATATCCAAAACCACAGGTTGCTTCCTCTGAAAAAAACCCACTGCCTCTGGCTGCAGGAGGGGGAAGGGGGGGTGCACATTGTCCCCTTAAAACTTATTACCCCCGTAACAAATAGTCGACCAACAAGAAACCGCCACCTAGGAAAAAGACGAACTCCCCCTCCCCACTCTACCCGGATCCTCCGAAATCCATAATGCCGGCTCCTCCGCCCCCATTAAAGCTCGGTTCTCCTCCCATTTGTGCTCTTTAGTGAAGTCATTGGCCACCTCTGAGATTTTAAAGTAATACTCCGGGCCTTCATAGGTCACCCACAGGTTTGCCGGTTAGAGCACCCCGAACCTGATCTGTCGGCGATAAAGAACTGCCGTGGCCCTGTTAAATCCAGCACGCCGTTTTGCTAGTTCAGCTTGCCAGGGCTTGGAGACAGCTGGTGGTTCTGCGGAGTAGGCTATCTGATAGTGTCACTGTTGGGGCCTTTTCCCTGAGAGAGTCAGTATGCCAGGGAGGGTGATAAACGCCACAGTGCAGGTGTCCTTTGTTTGGGGTGAGCTCTGCTATTCCCCTGCTTCCCCTACTGTGGGGCTGCGCTTCTGATGTGTGCGCTGGGGAATGGCAGCACCTGGTTTGCCACTGATTGAGCTTGGCCACGCCCATCCTGTTGTGGGTCAGCTGAGGCCTGGGGGCTTCCAGAGGGGTGGCCTGGATGGGCTCCCAAATGACCAGAGGCTCTGTGAATATTTACAGGGCACAGTGAACAGTCGGCAGAGTGAGCAGCTCGGGGCCTGTAACTTGTACCAAATGGGTGCATTTGAAACAAATACTGCAGCGATGGTGGCCTGAGCCACCCTGATCCTGAGGGGGACACCCTAAATTCACGGGACTGTCACCAAGTCGCTCCCCACTACTCCCCCCACCTTGGCAGCCACCCCCCAGCAAGTGGTACAATTTTTAACAGCTTTTCAAACTTTGCTTACCTTCTCTCTCCCCCTCAGCAGCCATGGCACCCATTTGTAAATACCTGTAGTAAATTGCATTGCGTGACTTCCGCCTGGGGGCTGGAGCATCGCGGAGGCCTGGAGCATACTGGGTCAAACACATTAAATACATTTAAATACATGCAAATGCCAGTTTTGAATGCCCCCGCCAGCACGGGGCATAAATCTCGTTATTGCCACCATGGAGGGACTGGAGCATTGCTCTCGAATCGGCGCTGTGCGCGGACCTCGATTTTGGCCTGGTGCCCGATTCTCTGCCCAATCGTGGTTCACGTTTGCGGCGTTGCCATGCGGAAAACTTCGCCCATGGTATTGTTCGGAATGTTTCTAAATTGGATCGAAAATGGGCTGAAGCAGTTTGAAGAAGTAAAGGGACAGGGATTCTAGAAGCTAACTGATGGGTTACCTCAGGGTTCATTGCCAGGGCTGCTTTTATTTATGACACACCCAAATGACGTGGTAGTGCAGACAAAGTAAAACACTCCAAGCCCAGGAGGGACTGGAAGTAACAGGCAATCTGGTGATCATTCACAGAGGACAAGGGAGCTGAGCTAACAAGTGCCAGATATCATTTAATGGAGTCCATTACAAACGTTACACAATTTCTCAGGCACTGGGCCAGGGATGCAATTCCGTAAAACTATCTGAAATACATATATTTATTCCACCCCATGCACTTTAAAATCTCTCTCTCTTTCAGCAGTCTTGCTGGATCCACTGAATTCTTGTATAGCATATCGTGTGTCTGATAAAAGATTGACAGAAATTGCTGTGTACTAACAAATAAGCAGTTAAGCCTAATTGTGATAACACAGTTCACTGCTTTCTCTTTCATTAGGGAATACCGCATCTACGGGTGCCTATAAAGCTCTTCTGATACATTTAGGCAGAAATCAATGTCCTCCTCTTCCAGATCATCCATCCAGTTCTGTGGGTTTAATATTTAATTGAGCTTTATCACATGATTAGAAAAGTGACCCAAAATAAACCTGTGTTGAGCCATCAACAGTTTTCTGTTTATTAAACCGAAAACAAAAGCAAGCATTACAACCATTGCTACAGTCTTATGGACTGCACAGATCTCTCTACGCATCCTCTCCACTGAGCTACTGAGCAGCACTACACTCCGTATGCTTCACCTGATCACCATGTCTATGTATTTACATTGTGTGTTTATCGTATGTCCCATGTTTTTCATGTATGGAATGATCTGTCTGGAATGTACACAGAACAATTATTGTTCACTATACCTCGATACACGTGACAATCAATCTAAATCTAAATCCAAATACATTCATGTGCCATCACTGGACTGTTCTATGGTATGATTCTGATGGAACTGGACAGGCTAGATGTGGGATTCTCCGTCCTGGGATGCCCAGAATGCATTCCCCAAAGGGACGGAGAATCGGGCATTGGGGGAAAATCGGGATCGGTGCCGGTCGCCAACCCGATTGCAATGATCTGCCCACTGCCCCGCGCTGGGGGTGGGGACGAGGCCCAAGCCGCATGCCAGGGGCACCATGTACATAAATGCAAATGGGTCACTATTTAGCAGGCCCAGCGCCCTATGCTCCGGCCTCCGGCCTCCGTTGATTCTCCAGTCCCCACTGCCGGGATCCACTGCCCTTTGATGCACTGTGAGGTCCACCATGCCAGGGCCATGCTGGTAAAGACCATCCGAGCCCATTCGAGGGCCACCACTCCCCCCCCCCCCCCCCACTCCCCGAATACTGCACTGCCTGCCGTTGCCTCCTCTACCAGACTGGCCCCCCAGGCCCACCCAAGGACCCCTGTAACAGGGAGTCCCCCATCCAGGGACCTCTGTAATAGGGAGATCCCCCCAAAGACCCCTTTAATAGGGGAAATTGCCCCAGGGACCCCTGTAATAGGAGAACCCCCACAAGGGAACTCTGTAATTGGGGACAACCCCGCATCGGGACCTTGCTATCGGGCCGCCCGCTCAAGATGGCACCCGATAATGGGATTCCCTGGCAATCCCTTGTATTCTACACCATGCATAAATTTGCGTGGCGTGGAACACTGACTTGCTTGCCATTTTGTGCTCACAGGGGATCGTATACCGGTAGCAATTCAGCTCCGGCAGGAGAACATAGGGAGCGATTGTCTGGCCTTGTTGCGCTATCGCTAAAGCAAAATGGGGCCGGTGAATAGCGGGAGAGGCAGAAAACTAGCACCACGCCGGGCACCACACTGTTTGCGATGCAACCAGTCCGCTCCTGTAGGAAAATTTGGGATCTTGCCATAGCGAAAAACCAATTAGCACCACTTCAGCCCTATTTCCATATAATTAATGGGAGCCACCCCATATCCAATGGCCTCCCATCATGCAAATGTAGAAACATAGAAAATAGGTGCAGGAGTAGGCCATTCAGCCCTTCGAGCCTGCACCACCATTCAATATGACCATGGCTGATCATGCAAATTCAGTATCCCATTGCCGCTTTCTCTCCGTACCCCTTGATCCCTTTAGCCACAAGGGCCCTGTCCAGCTCCCTCTTGAATATATCCAATGAACCGGCCCCAGCAGCTTTCTGTGGCAGAGAATTCCACAAGATCACAACTCTCTGAGAGAAGGTCTTCCTCATCTCTGTCCAGAATGGCTTACCCCTTATTCCAGACTGTGACCCTGAGTTCTGGACATCCCCAACATCGGGAACATTCTTCCTGCATCTAGCCTGCCCAGTCCCATCAGGATTTTATATGTTTCTATGAGATCCCCTCTCATTCTTCTAAACTCCAGTGAGTACAAGTCCAGTCGATCCAGTCTTTCTTCATATGTCAGTCCTGCCATCCCAGGAATTAGTCTGGTGAACCTTCGCTGGACACCCTCAATAGCAAGTGTGGTGATATGCATACAGGCATAATCTGTATATCACTGTATATAACTGTACAAATGTATAAAGCTGAACATCAATACATGTATTGACAGTTGTGACATCCTGCCAGTAGGTGGAGCCAGATATACATCAGGTGACTGACGAGACGCGGCAGTTGGTAGCGGGATAGATACCATCGCATTTTACAGAAGCTCTCCATGAACTCAAATATCTTTCTCTGTACATAGGTCTGTTGGTTACTTGCCCACGTGCTCAATAATAAATACTTGTTCCAGCTAAACACACATGTTTTATGCGTGTCTTCATGATCAGGGGGGGCCATAGAACACAACAGCATGTCCTTCCTCAAACTAGGCGATCAAACTGCACACAATACTCAATGTGTGGCCTCACCAAGGCCCTGTATAACTGCAGCAAGACATCCCCACTCCTGTACTCAAATCCTCTTTCCATGAAGTGCGTGGGTTCGCTATGTCAACCACTGGACCATGTGTTCCCATATCGGGGCAATCCAGCCACTGCCTGTCTGCCCCCCAACCACTGTGGAGGCCTCTGGCTGTGCGGCTGAAGGATATTGCTCTCAGTGAATTGGTAATCGTGGTTAAATGAGTACTTCACACATCTCAAGTGGTTTCCCGTGGGTGGGCCATGTAGCTAGTGGGGCTCATTGCCTAGCATCCCTATCACACCTTGATGCATGGACACTGTGCTGGAACACTGTGGGAGTCAGCACCACACACACTGCAGCCAACTTCCAAATACCCAAGGGATGGGAGACAGCCCATATCCATGGCTGGGTGTACGTGAGCAGAGCGTGTAGGGTGGGGAGTAAGGGGGGATGGGGCATGGGATTGGTGGATGGCCCGCATCGTGGAACAAAGAGCTAGAGGCTTCCTATTGCTATGGTGAGGGTATTTTAATGTTCCTCGTCCAAATGTACAACAATGCCTCACTATCCCGATGGTGCCGCCCCACTATCCCCCCCTCCCTCCCCCCCCCAAAAGCCCTACAATGCAGCCTCCCCCCCAACGCACACTCCACTCCTTACCCCCCACTCACCCTCGCCCCTTCAGTGCCCTCAGTGATCTTAAATGTGCTTTGCATTCCTTGCTCTACCACTACATCTAGGTGCGTCCCCAGGATGTACATCTGAGGTGGAGGCAGCCAGCCGCTTACCTCACCTCATGGTCTTCGATGCCCCTGGCAGCCTCTCGGGGCTCTGGGGCTGGAGTGCCCCAGTGTACTTGTCGGTGGCACATGCACAGCCGTGCCGCCCTGTTCCAGGTGCTGGCTATGAGACGCAGCCTCATCATACAGGTTGAACTTTGGAGAGCTGGTGGCTACCATTGCCAGTCCATTGGATGAGTCTGGATTGCCACCCTGCTCCCCCTCCTCCTGATCGGCGCCCCTAGGGCCCTGGGGTTCACCTTGGGGTGGAGGGGCAGCTGGTATGGGCCCCGGCTGCCCCTGCAGCATCTGGTTTTGTCAGCCCTGGTGGTCTGCAGCGTGGTGTCGACACCCTTGGCAATGCTCCTCAGTGATTGCCCATGGTCTGCAGTGACTCGGCAATGCCCACCTGCGACTGGGAAAAGCTCTGCAGCGCCTCGGCCATTCCCATCTGAGAGCGGGATATGCCCCGCAGAACTTCATCAAGGTCAGCCTGGTACTAGGTAACATCCCCCATCAAGTCGGACATTCTGCCGAGACCCTCAGCCAAGACCGTCACCGACTGCGCACGTCTTGGACACCTTCAATCATGCTGCTGATGTCGTGCACCAGGTTCTCCACTGCAGTCGCCACCCTCGGAGTGTTAGCCTGAGTGGCACGCATTAGTAGCGCCATCCTTTGCGCCCATAGCCTCACAGACTCCTCCAGTCGGCTATGGACTTGCTGGAATGTTGCTGACATTCTGGCCGGCTAAGTGACTCCTCGGGGGGGGGGATCCGGGCCCCCAGGGTGGCTTGGTCCGCAATCGGGGTCCACCGGTCTGTGGGCGGACCTGTGCCGTGGGAGCACTCTTTCCTTCTGCGCCGGCCTCTATAGGGCTCCGCCATGGCTGGCGCGGAGAAGAACCCCCCTGCGCATGCGCAGGAACACGCCGGCCAGTCTGCGCATGCGCCAACTCGCGCCGGCCCTTCGGTGTGGTGTCAGCCCCTCCGGCGCCGACCTAGCCACCAGAAGTGCAGAGGATTCCGCACCTTCCAGTCGGACCAACGCCGGAGTGGTTGCACTGCTCTTGGCGCCAGCGTTGGGCCATCTGGCCAGTTGTGGGAGAATCCCGCCCCTGCTGTGTGCATCTGCGCTGGTGGAGGGTGAGGATGACAACTGTGATGCATCAACTGTGGCATTCTCGGAGCTCTCCTCTGAGGTGGTCTTATGGGAGGCTGGGAACGAGGCCACCCTGGATGGGCCAAACTGGAGGACCTGCAGGAGAATGAACACGTGGTCAGTGGGAGGGATGTGTCAGCCTGTAGGGCAGTAACAACTCACATGTGACAGTCCATCCGGATCCTCACCTCTGTGGTGTGCACCGACCTCCGCATTGGTGACCGCTCTGTCCTCGGCCACCCCCATGACCTTCAGGGCCCGTTCATCGAATGTCATGAGAGTTCTTATGTCAGGCACCCCTCCGCCAGTCTGGGCCCTCTTCCGGCAATTGTGGTAGAGTTTTCCCTGCGGAAACACAGAGAGGGCATTGTTAGCCACATGACTGGTTCACAGTTGTGGGTGGTTTGGTGAAGGAAGAATTGGAATTATGGGAGGGTTGGGGTGAAGAGAGGGGTGTCTGAAGTTTCAAGGGTGTGTTGGGGAGGGTATATGGAGGGGGGCTGGTTGTGTTGGGGGGTGCGAAGGTTCCGGGGGGTAGGGGGTGCCTACTCACTCGTGCTGCCCAGCGCAGGTCGTTGACCTTCTTGCTGCACTGGAGGCCAGTCCTCCTGGTCACGCTGCCCGAACTTACAGCCGCTGCCACTTCATCTCAGGCAGCAGTAGATGCCCTGTGGCTCACCCTCTGGGACCTTTGGGTGAACAGGGCATCCCTCCTGGCCTTGACCACATCTAGGAGCCTCTCCAGGATCGCGTCTCTAAGCCTTGGGGCCGGTTGTCTCGGCGCCATGGCTGCGAAGTGAGTGGTGTTGGTTGTGCAAGTGCTGTTTAAGTGCTGCTCGACCTTGTTAGCGGGAGGGGTTGGCGAGCGCAGTCCTGGCGTTCATGTGCAGCATGTAGCCCGTGAGGTCTCGTTAAGTGGACCAATTAACACCAGGCCAAGTGCCGGGAAGCTTGCCGCAGTTGCCGCTTGCTACCACACTTAGAAATCGTTCCAGAGAATTGTGCCCATAGTTTCCCAAACGGAGAATCCAGTCCATTTTATTTTACTCTCCCTCTATAATGCTGCCAGACCTGCTGAGTGTTTCCAACATTGTTGTGTTGGGTGATCTGGATCCGTGGAACACATACAGGTCACCAACACTTGAAATAGTGCAACACTATTTTATTGAGTCATTAACAGTTTAACAGACTCTCACTGTGGGTTAACATGATACTAGTTTTAACTAAAGACCTTTGCCTAGTCCTAACCAGTCAATGCACTCAGCACATGGTGAATGTCTGTGCTGCAGGCTGTGAGCTCTGTCCTACTAGGAAGCTGCAGCTCGAATGAGCGGGAACTCTGATGCCCCCTGTCTTTATAGTACATGTACTCTAACTGGTGATTGGATGCGGTGTTGTGTGTGTTGATTGGTCCCACTGTGTGTCCATCAGTGTGTGTCTGACCCATGATATACTGGTGTATATTATCCCTCTTTTATAAAAGAATATACATGTGTGGCAATAAATAGTGTATGGTGAGAATGTCCCTAACTACGTGTGTGCGAAAGACATATTTACAGGACTATGTACATGAGAACTAAGCTATTTACATGGGAAGGTGCCTAGTGCAGAAAAACAGTATGCAACAAGAATAACGAGATGAGCACTATATACAAACCAGGTAAATGATCAAACGGAAGAACAGAACAATTCAGAAAGTCTATAAGTCCACAAAGTTCACAAATTAAGTCTCTGAGGTGGGCGACGAATTCTGGTTGACCACCTCAAGGGTGGGTCGGGAGCCGCCGTCTGAGGAGCGGGCTGGTCTGCGTCAGAGTGAGGAGGATGCAGAGTGACACGGATCTCTGCATAGTCCATGACAGGGTCAGCAGGAGGGTGAGACGACAGTGGAGGATCACGCAGTGAGCGTGGAACAAGACGAAGAGCGCGTCGATTGCGGCGCAGAATAGAGCCGTCCAGTAGACGAACCAGGAACGAGTGGGGGGGCCACCTGCCGAAGAACCACAGCGGTTGCAGACCGGCCCCCATCCGGAAGATGGATGCGGACGTTGTCATCTGGAGCCAGAGCAGGGAGATCAGCTGCACGGGAGTCATGAGCCGCCTTGTGCTGTGAACGAGACAGCTGCATCCGGCGGAGGACCGGAACGTGGTCGAGGTCTGGGACATGGATGGACAGCACCGTCGTCCTCAGGGCATGACTCATGAGTAACTGGGCTGGCAACAGGCCAGTGGACGGTGGGGCGGAGCGATAGGCCAGCAAGGCGAGGTAGAAATCAGACCAGCATCGGCAGCCTTGCAGAGGAGCAGTTTGACTATATGTACTCCCTTCTCCGCTTTGCTGTTGGATTGGGGGTACAGGGGACTGGATGTCACATGGGCAAAATTGTACCGCCTGGCAAAGTTGGACCATTCCTGGCTTGCGAAGAGGGGCCATTGTCCGACATAACCGTGAGCGGAATGCCGTGTCGAGCAAAGGTGTCCTTACAGGCACAGATGACTGCAGACGATGTGATATCGTGCAACCGTATCACCTCTGGGTAATTTGAAAAGTAGTCCACGATCAGGACATAGTCTCTACCCAGCGCGTGGAACAGGTCGATGCCCACCTTGGTCCAAGGTGACGTGACCACTCATGGGGCTGCAGGGTCTCACGTGGTTGGGCCGTCTGGAAGCGCTGACATGTTGTGCAGTTGAGCACTGTGTTGGCTATGTATTCATTAATGCTGGGCCAGTACACTGCCTCTCGGGCCCGTCGGCGGCACTTTTCCACGCCAAGGTGGCCCTCGTGTAGCTGTTCCAGGACGAGCTGGCGCATGCTATGCGGGATGACAATGCGGTCCAGTTTTAGAAGAACCCCGTCTACTACCGCCAGATCATCTCTGACATTATAGAACTGAGGTCATTGGCCCTTGAGCCACCCGTCTGTTAGGTGGCGCATGACACGCTGTAGCAAAGGGTCAGCCGCCATCTCGCGGCGAATTTGGACGAGGCGTTCATCCATGGCAGGTAGATTGGAGGCTACGAAGGCCACATGGGTGTCAACCTGGCAGACGAATCCCCCTGGGTCATATGGAGTGTTGACTGCCCTGGAGAGAGCGTCAGCAATGATGAGGTCTTTGCCTGGGGTGTATACCAGCTGGAAGTCATATCGCCGGAGCTTGAGAAGAATACGCTGGAGGCGAGGCGTCATGTCGTTCAAGTCTTTCTGTATTATATTGACCAGCGGGCGATGGTCGGTCTCGACGGTGAATTGAGAAAGTCCGTACACATAATCGTGAAACTTAACCACACCGGTCAGAAGGCCCAAGCATCCTTTTCTATCTGTGCATAGCGCTGCTCTGTGGGGGTCATGGCGCATGACGCATATGCAACAGGGGCCCATGATGAGGCCTCATCGCGTTGCAGGAGCACTGCCCCAGTGCCAGATTGGCTGGCATCAGTCGAAATTTTGGTCTCTTTTGCTGGATCAAAGAAAGCTAAGACCAGGGCCGTGGTGAGTTTGGTTTTGAGTTCTCTCCATTTGCGCTCATGGGCAGGGAGGCATTGGAAGCCTGTCGTCTTCCTGACCAGGTTCCTGAGAGCCGTGGTATGAGAGGCGAGGTTAGGGATGAACTTCCCTAAAAAGTTGACCATGCCCAGAAACCGGAGGACCGACTTCTTGTCCTCTGGCGTTTTCATAGCTGTGATAGCAGCCAACTTGTCCGCATCCGACTGCACACCCAACTGGGAGATGTAGTCCCCGAGGAACTTGAGTTCCGTCTGACCAAAAGAGCATTTGGCCCTGTTGAGGCGGAGGCCCTGCTCACGTATACGTTTGAACACGCGCTGGAGGCTTCTGACATGCTCCTGCAGGGTGGTGGACCAAATGATTATGTCGTCGACATAGCCGCGAACACCTTCAATGCCTTCCATCATTTGTTCCATAATCCTTTGGAACACTTCTGAAGCAGATATGATCCCAAACGGCATCCTGTTGTAACAATATCTGCCAAAGGGGGTATTAAATGTACACAGTTTCCTGCTGGATTTGTCGAGCTGGATTTCCCAGAATCCTTTTGAGGCGTCGAGTTTGGTGAAGAGCTTGGCGCGAGCCATCTCGCATGTGAGCTCTTCGCACTTGGGAATTGGATAATGCTCCCTCATGATATTGCGATTTAGATCCTTGGGATCAATGCAAATTCTCAATTCGCCGGAAGACTTTCTTACACATACCATGGAACTGACCCAGTCGGTTGGTTCCGTGACTCTGGAAATCACTCCTTGGTCCTGGAGGTCCTGCAGCTGCTGCTTGAGGTGATCCTTGAGGGGTGCTAGGACCCTGCGAGGTGCGTGGATCGCAGGCATGGCATTCTGTTTCAATAAGATCTTGTAGGTGTATGGGAGGGTGCCCATGCCTTTGAAG
Source organism: Scyliorhinus torazame (assembly GCF_047496885.1). NCBI lineage: Eukaryota > Metazoa > Chordata > Chondrichthyes > Carcharhiniformes > Scyliorhinidae > Scyliorhinus > Scyliorhinus torazame. Next base: position 149,753,994 of record NC_092721.1, on the reverse strand, counting down.
ACGTCGTGGTGCTGGTTGATGATGGTGTCGAGTTGCGCGCTGAAGTCGGTGTCCTGAAAGGCAGACGTGACATCAGGAGAGAGAGTGAACTCTCTGAACTAGTTTCAACAGCTTGCATGCCTGTGCGCCAAGGAGGGAGGCTTTCGAGGAGCCCACGATTTCAAAAGGAAGGATGGCTTTGCGTGACCTGTGCATCAGTTCAAGTTGGCACGAGCCGCTGGCATCAATGGCATTGCCATTGTAATCCAATAGCTGGCAGGCTGATGGAAGGATGGCTGGTTTGACACGAAGGCTTTGGAAGTCAGACCAATGAGATTGGCGCAATGGGATTGGCGGAGGCACCAGTGTCCAGGCGGAATCGTATTTGGGACCGGTTGACCGTCAGGGTGGCACACCACTCATCGTCTGGATCGATGCTGTATACCGACAGCGGCTGGTATCTTTGCTTCGGGGACAGCCTGTTTTTTGGCACAACACCGACTCGAAAAGGCGCCTTCGGGTTCTCGGTGTCACTGCTGTGTGGGAGGTCCGCACCGGGCTCGGTGACCGTGGGTTGAATTGCCCGGACATTCCTACGAGGCTGGCTGGAGCGATATGAATTGGCAGGCTGAGCTGCTCGGCATAAGGCAGCATAGTGGCCAAGTCTGCCACATCTTAGGCATTGCCAAGATTTGGCAGGGCATTGCCGTTTTAAATGGGCGGAGCCACAGTTGCCGCACGTTGTAGCGTCAGCACATTTGGTGCGCCATCGCACATGCGCAGTGTGGTCGTGCGTGGTGCGCACCTGTGCATTACGTTTTTCGATGTCGCAGTCCCCTCGTTTGGTGCGCACAAGCGCGGGAGTCCGTGAAAAGTGGGCGAAATGGCCGCCCTCACCCAGGCTAAGGCCCTGGAGTTGCTCAATTGCTTGGACCTGTTCCACCTCGTGGGGACCTTGCCGCTCCGTTTCAGCCGCTTGGATGTGGGAATACCGACTCGTGGCGTTTTCGTGTAGGACACAGGTCTCAATGGCGGTCGCTAGGGTGAGCTGCTTTACTTTGAGGAGCTCCTGTCGTAGGGGGTCCGACTGAACACCAAAAACGATCTGGTTGCGTATCATGGAGTCGGAGGTGGGCCCGTAGCTGCAAGACTGCGCAAGGATGTGGAGGTGAGAAAGGATTGGAAAGGTTCATCCTTACACTGCAAACGCTGTTGGAACAGGTAGCACTCGAAACTTTCATTCACCTCTACGCTGCAGTGAGTGTCAAACTTGAGGAGGACCATCTTGGAATTTGTTTTATCTTCATCATCCGCAAAGGTGAGAGAATTGAATATGTGGATGGCATGGTCCCCGGCTGTGGAAAGGAGGAGAGCAATCTTCCTGGTATCCGAGGCATCCTCCCTGTCTGTGGCCTCAAGGAAGAGCTGGAAGCACTGTTTGAATATCTTCCAGTTGGCCCCTAGGTTGCCGGCGATGCGGAGCGGCGGCGGCGGGCTGATGTTGTCCATGTTGCAGGATGACGGAATGCTGGCGGAAGGCAGATCACTTGCAGGTAGGTCTAAGAAGTGGTAATATCCCTCAACTCCTGGTACCATGTTGTGTTGGGCGCTGTGGATCTGTGGAACACATACAGGTCACCAACACTTGAAATTGTGCAACACTATTTTTTTGAGTCATTAACAGTTTAACATACTCTCACTGTGGGTTAACACGATACTAGCTTTAACTAAAGACCTTTGCCTTGTCCTAACCAGTCGATGCACTCAGCACATGGTGAATGTCTGTGCTGCAGGCTGTGAGCTCTATCCTACTTGGAAGCTGCAGCTCGAATGTGCGGGAACTCTGATGCCCTGCAGGCTGTGAGCTCTATCCTACTAGGAAGCTGCAGCTCGAATGTGCGGGAACTCTGATGCCCCCTGTCTTTATAGTGCGTGTGCACTAACTGGTGATTGGCTGCGGTATTGTGTGTGTTGATTGGTCCCACTGTGTGCCTATCAGTGTGTGTGGCTGCACCATGATACATTGGTATATATTATGACAAACATTTTCTGTTTTTATTTCAGATTTCCAATATCTGCAGTATTTTATATTTTGTTCTGTGTTAACATTATAATTATGGTACAGCCACTTGTGTTTATAAGTGGCTGTACCATAATTATAATGTTAAAATATGTTTGTCCTGGTTTTTACTTCCTCAAATGCATATTGTAAAAGATTGACATTTATGAAGATAGTAGTGAATATTGTGGGCTTTGGAATAAGTAACTTATACGTTTGGATTTGGATTTGTTTATTGTCACGTGTACCGAGGTACAGTGAAACGTATTTGTCTGCGAACAGCTCAAACAGATCATGTAGTACATGAAAAGAAAAGAAAATACGTAACAGGGCAACACAAGGTCCACAATGTAACTACATAGACAACGACATTGGGTGAAGCATACAGAAGTGTGGTATTAATCTGATCAGCCCATAAGAGGGTGGTTTAGAAGTCTGGTAACAGCCGGGAAGAAGCTGTTTTCATTTCTAGGATAATCGTCTGCACCACTGAAGGATATCCCTCAACACGGAATATAATTTTAAGGAGTAACAAATAACTAATTCTGTGCATGCTCCCATTTGTGTCATATTGCAAACCTTCGTGAAGCCAACAGAAGGGATGGTTGGGACATTTATACCAACATACATAATCTTGCCAAATTAAAATTGACCAGCCGCCAATGAAGTAATTGTAGCAAATTAGGTGAGACCTTGGCTCAGCTTTGTATGATGTGATATCAATGACAAACTCAAGAAAATTGTCCACAAGGGTTTGCTGCAATTGTTTCAACACTGACACTTACAGCCACTGCGTAAGGTTTAGTCAAAGTGAGGTTTGTGCCAATGCCTCTCAAAATCTACCTGAGTGATAGTATCAAATGTGTTGTCCACAAATTCACAGAAAACATAAGGATCTGTTATGAATGTGATGGCTGTTATGCATGTGGGTATAACTAATACAAAGTATAGAAGAAACTAGAACCCGAGGGCACAGACTCGGACTGAAGGAACGATCCTTTAAATCAAAGGTGAGGAGGAATTTATTTGGCCAGAGGGCGGTGAATCTGTGGAACTCTTTGCCACAGAAGGCTGTTGAATCCAAGCCACTGAGTGTCTCTAAGACAGAGATAGATGGGTTCTTGATTAATAAGGGGATCAAGGATTATGGGGAGAAGGCAGGAGAATGGGAGATGAGAAACATATCAGCCATGATTGAATGGCGGAGCAGGCTCCTTCATAATTCTTCTTCTATGTCTTATGGTCTGATGGTATATGCATAATTCCTGGCACTGAATTGAAGTCTGCTGAACCAGGAAAAGAACCTAGTTGCTGCTGTATGTCAGTTTGTGAATTTGCACAACCTGTGCATTGGAGGTGTATAAAATACTAGGGTAGACAGAGAGGACAACTCAGTATAAAAGTAAAGAACTTTGATGTTCCAGGGCAAATGTTAGCTCGGCTTCATCTAGAATACTGAGTTCTGGTTTGTTCCCTTCACATAACAAATGATGTAGGGAGCCTGAAAATGATTCAAAAGAGGGCCACCAGAATAATATCGGATTTAAAAGCCCTTAATTCTTTAGGTTAGGTGAAGAGGTCTTTTTACTCTGCAAACATGCAGGATTCAGAGAAATTTAAATAAAATATTTAAAATGATGAAGGGACAGAACTGAGTCTGCATAGAGGGAACGTATTTAGAACTAAGTAGGTTGGGGGAAATGAGGGTCAACCCAGGCATAGAACTAGATTTGATGTCAGGAGGTTTTCTTTCTGCAGGGGTTTGTCAGTGGTTATCTGTTTGTATGTTGAGTGTGGATTTGCAGCAACATTGCTAAAAGGAGTGAGGTGAGTGCCTTACTGTGTCTAATAACAGCATTGAAAACTGGTGGGATATTGGATATTTATCTTGCTCAATGTAATCTCCAGGAAATTGTTTTAATCACTTTCATTGATCAGAGAGGAATTTCCCAGATTTTCTTTATCCCTGATATAGCCTTTGAGTGTTCTAATCTGTTTTCGCTCTTCTCCCAGCAGATTACATGACTATAGATGGGAAAGCACATTGGGAATGTTTTGTTAGTCTTTTTCCGGTGGTCCTTTTTTACATTAGCATTATGATACATAGAGGGCAATCTTGACCATCCCCCTCACAAACTCTGGCCGGGATTCACCGAGCCTCCGTGCCACAATCGCGCTCGGCGCGGGGTCGGAGAATGGGGTGTCAGACCCGCGATAGAGTCCGATGCCTTCCCGCGATTTCCGGGGATCGGAGAATCAACGGCAATCACGTGCACGCGGTCGTCGCGGCGCCGGTCGGGGGCCATTGAAAGAGGCCCCGGTGGCGATTATCCGCCGGCAACTGCCAGAGTTCCCGCCGGCGTGGTTCACTCATGGTTCCACCTGGCCTGCACCTGTCCGCGACCACCCTGGTGGGAGGATCCATCACCGGGGGGGGGGGCCTCCAGGACGGCCAGGCTTGTGATCCGGGGCCACCGATCGGCGGGCACGCGCGATCTGGGGGAGGAGGCCTATTTGTCAGGGCTGGTCCGCTGTGTGGGTCCGCCATGTTGCGCAGGCAGCCACCACGCGCATGCACAGACCCGCGACCGGAAGTGCAGGGTCCCGTATCAGCAACCGGAGCTGCATGGACTACTCTGGTGCCCTGCTGGCCCCCTTCAAAACGGAGAATCGCTCTGGACTTTCTAGAAAAACATCCAGAGTGATTCGCACCCATTTTCTCGCGGGCGTGGGGACATATCCCCATTATCAGAGAATTCCGCCCTCTGTTTCTGAGCCATCAAATCCATTACACTCCCTATACCCATTGACTGAAGTTAATCTGGCTGTTTGCAACCTTGGCATCCTACCTAACCTTAAGCTAAGTTTCTAAGCCCATGTTTTCCCCATCACCAAAATCACCACAAACTTCGTTCTATGTCTATAATATTGGCCACCACCACCTCTCCCTCAACCCATCTGATGCTGTAAAGAATTCTTTCCTCCAATGTTATCCTGCCCACCGTCCCATTATTCACCCTCCATGAACTTCAACTCATTCAAAGTTCTGCAGTCCATATCCTGAGCAGCAACACGTTTTTTTCACCTACACTAGCACTCAGTCCAGTGATGGATATCAAACTTCGCATCATTGTGTTCACATCCTTCCATACACTCATTCCTCCATGTGTCTGTAACCTCTTCAAGCTTGGAAGCTATCCGAGATCTGTGAATTCCTGCAAATTCTGACCTCATACACCTCCAATTTCCTTTTCCCTTGCACTGGTGGCCCTCCCTTCAGCTGCTGAGGCTCAAAGCCCAACCTCAGTCTATTCCTTTAAAACATTCCTTCAAACCCACTTCTTTGACCAATCTTTTGACAGCTGCTCTAATGTCTCCTTTTATGACTTAGTGTCAGATCCTTTCTGATAATGCTTCCTATGAAGCACCTTGTGCCATTTTACTATGTCAAAGGTGCAATAGAAATGTAAGTTGTTGTTGTTGACTTTGTGTGATAATGAGTGGGATTTACTGAACAACCCGCTGTATGTTTCACGGTGACGGGAGGAGGCCTGAATTTGGCCAGCAGCAGGAACACAGGTCCATTTGTGTTTCCCATTGAATACAACCCTAACCACCGAGAAACCCATGGCAGGGGTACACCATCGGCGGGACCAGATTATCCTGCTGGCGTGAAGGGCTGGAATGTTCCGGGCAACGTAAAAAGATCTGGGGCGAAATTCTCCCCCAACGGCGCAATGTCCGCCGACTGGCGCCAAACACGGCGCCAATCAGACGGGCATCGCGCCGGCCCAAAGGTGCGGAATGCTCCGCATCTTTGGCGGCCTAGTCCCAACATTGAGGGGCTAGGCCGACGCCGGAGGGATTTCCGCCCCGCCAGCTGGCGGAAATGGCGTTTGTTGCCCCGCCAGCTGGCGCGGGAGCGTCAGCGGCCGCTGACAGTTTCCCGGCGCATGCGCGGGAGCGTCAGCGGCCGCTGTCTGTTTCCCGCGCATGCGCAGTGGGGAGAGTCTCTTCCGCCTCCGCCATGGTGGAGACCGTGGCGGAGGCGGAAGGGAAAGAGTGCCCCCATGGCACAGGCCCGCCCGCGGATCGGTGGGCCCCAATCGCGGGCCAGGCCACCGTGGGGGCACCCCCCGGGGTCAGATCGCCCCGCGCCCCCCCCCAGGACCCCGGAGCCCGCCCACGCCGCCTGGTCCCGCCGGTAAATACCAGGTTTGATTTACGCCGGTGGGACAGGCAATTTTTGGGCGGGAGTTCGGCCCATCCGGGCCGGAGAATCCAGCAGTGGGTCCCGCCAACCGGCGCGGCCCGATTCCCGCCCCGCCCAATCTCCGGTACCGGAGACTTCGGCGGGGGCGGGATTCACGGCGGCCTACGGCCATTCTCTGACCCGGCGGGGGATCGGAGAATGACGCCCCTGTTTTATATTGTTCCCAGTTTCCAGTTCTGTTGAAGCCACAGAAACCACCCCACCAGCTAAAGTCGTGGCATTTATGTTATTAGTCCTAACTAATACAGGTGGGATCAAATAAAAAAAGATAACACATCATTCATCCCGTGGTTAAAACAATATATTCTGTGCATTGACAGAAGCATAGAAATTAGGAACAGACGTAGGCAATTCGGCCCTTCGGGCCTGTTCTTCCATTCATTATGATCATGGCTGAGCACCTCAGTAACCTATTCCCGCTTTCACCCCTACTGCCTCCCCACCCCCATATCCTTTGATCCTTTAGCTCAAGAGCTATTTATTTTTATAGATTTAGAGTACCCAATTATTTTTTTCCAATTAAGGGGAAATTTAGTGTGGCCATTCCACCTACTCTGCACATCTTTGGGTTGTGGGCGTGATACCAATGCAGACACAGGGGGAATGTGCAAACTCCACACAGGCAGTGACCCGGGGCCGGAATCAAACTCAGTCCTTGGCTCCATGAGGCCGCAGTGCTAACCACTGCGCCACTGTGCCGCTCCCCCAAAGACCAATATCAAACTCCCTCTTGAAAACATAAGGGGGAGATTCTGCATTTGGGAGACTATGTTCTCCCAGCGGAGCTTAATTTTACATGATTTGCGCTCTCGCTGGGAGAAATGCATGGCGAGGGATTCGCGAGGGGATCCCACTGTCAGGTCGTCATTTTGAGTGGGCAGCCCGGTAGAAATGTCCCGTGCCTGGCAACCACATCAGCACTGCAAATGACCCCCTCCCTGGTGCACCGCAAAGCAGCCCCTACCGCCGGATTTTCTGGGAGCCCTCATTTCCTCCAATTATGGGGGTGACCTGAATCGCTTTCCCTCTGCTCAGGGATTCTCTAAATAGGGAGACCTCTCAGAGACTCCCTGAATCTGGAGACCCCCCCACCCCCAGGAACTATCTAAATAGGGAGACCTTCCCAGAGAACCCCTAACTAAAGGAATCCCCCCACAGGTGGTACCTTTAGTTAGGGGTCCTTGAAGGGGTTTCCAGAGTTAGGAGATCCTGGGGGAATTCCAGAGTTTGGGGTCCCTGGGGGAATCTCCCATTTTAGGGGAACTCGGGGAGGGGGGAGGGGCGTAGGGGGTCTGGTAGGGAAGGTGTGGGCAGGTCATATATTGTGAGGGGGAGAGGGTGGCCCTTGGATGGACTTTGGGGGCAACCAACTCCCTTGGTTCACTGTGAGGATCACCATGTCAGGTTCACGTTTGGCGATACTTGTTATAATCCCTGCTCACATGATTCCCGGCCCAGAGGACCCGGAGATTCTGGTGTTGGGCCCGCTAAGTGGATGTGAATGGGTTCTAAATACCTAATTAGCATCCTCTCGCTGGCGTGCGGATGCAAACCCCAATCTGGCCGCCAGCAGGGGGCCGGAGTATTGCGATTCGGCTTCGATCCCAATTTTTACCGGATGTCTGATTCTCCGCATCGGGGACCCTGCTACCAGCGGTGAGCAGTGGAGAATCCGGCCTACAATGTTTTGGCCTCAACTGTTGTATGTGGTAACAAATTCCACTGGCTCACCACTCTCTGGGTGGTGAAATTTCTACTCATCTCAGTCCTAAATGGTTACCCTGTATCCTTAGAATGTGACCCCTGGTTCTGGACTACCCCGCCACCTGGAATGTCCTTCTTGCATCTATCCTGTTACAATTTTGTATGTTTCTATGAGATCTCCTTCATTCTTCTAAATTCCCGCAAAAATAATCCTAACCTGCTCAACCTCTCCTCATATGACCGCTCTGCCATCCCAGGAATCAGTCTGGTAAACCTTCGCACTCCCTCTCTAGCAAGAACATCCTTCCTCAGATAAGGAGACCAAAACTACACACAATATTCCAGGTGTGGTCTCATCAAAGCCCTGTATCATTGCAGAAAGACATTAATGCTCTTGTACTGAAATCCCCTCACTATGAAGGCCAACATACCATTTGTCTTCTTTACTGCCTGCTTCACCTACATGCTTACCTTCAGTGACTGGTGTACAAAGGCACCCAGGTCTCTCTGCACATTCCCCTCTCTCAACCGATAGCCATTCAGATAATAATTTGCCTTCCTGTTTTCGCTACCAAAGTGGATAACCTCATATTTAACCACATTATACTGCATTTGCCATGCATGTGCCCACTCACTCGACATGCCGAAATCACAGTTTAGTTTAGTCTTAAGTGACAGGATCCTGTGTCACTGTGACTAATGCAACAGGAATAGATATCTGTTGGCCATGAACCAAACTTTGACGAGCGCATTTCTTTATGACATATAATGTAAGCACACACTTCTGTTCGGTGTCTCTCCTTCACATTTCCCTCATTCTTTGTCTTGTCTGTGACGCATATCAATAATGAAAACAAACACTCTAGTCACGCAAGACATTTCTAAACTCACAAATGTGAATCGGAAATCTTGGTAACCAATTTAAATCCTACTGCTAAATACTAAACTTACATCTTGAGATGAGTGGCACGATTGTTTTCCTTGGGTCTTTTAGCTAATTGTGCTCCATTCAATGTTGGAGACATACACAGAAAAAAAAGGTTAACTGCAAACAGCTGTTGGATTTTTACTAGTTCTAACAGACTGATAAATGTGCATTCTGGGGAGGCAGTGGCGTAGTGGTGTTGTCACTGGACTAGTAATCCCGAGTACTACTCTGGGGTCCCAGGTTCAAATCTTGCCTGGGCAAATGGTGAAATATGAATTAAATTAAAACAATTTGGAATTAAAAGGCTAGTGATGACCATGAAACCATTGTTGATTGTCGTAAAAACCCACCTGGTTCACTAATGTCCTTCAGGGGAGGAAATTTACCATCCTTACCCGGTCTGTTCCATATGTGACTCTGGACCCACAACAATGTGGGTGACTCTTAACTGCCCCCTCAAGGGCAATTAGGGATGGGCAATAAATGCTGGCACAGCCTGCAACCCAAGAATGAATACAAAAAAATTAAATGTCTTTCCAATATGGGGGATCTGGATCTGGCATTGTGGCATATTCCTCAGATTGATTGGTTGCAACCCCACAAACAACCAGGCTTCAGAATTCTCTTTCAATGTGCCTTGGGAAAATTCAGTTCCAAGGAAGGTGAATTGGACATTCTGAATTCTCCCTCAGTGTACCCGAACAGAAGCTGTAGTATGGCGACTAGGGGATTTTCACAGCCACTTCATTGCGGTATTCACAGAATCGCAGAAAAGGCCCTTCGGCCCATCGAGTCTGCACCACGGTATGAAAGGCACCTGATCTGCCAATCCTAATCCCATTTGCCCTGAGCCTCAAATGTTAAGACGTGCCAAGTGCTCATCCAGGTAAGGATGTGAGGCAACCTGCCTCTACCACCCTCAGGCAGTGCATTCCAGACCGTCACCACCTTCTGGGTTGATTAGTGTCACAAGTAGGCAATATCAACATATTCAAATCTTCTTTTTCCCTCAAATCCTCCCGAAGCCACTGGACACTGACTTCCAGTCACTTAAGCAGCCGTCTGTCATCACCCTCAGTCTCCTACAGCCCAGCCAGCTTTGAATCCACCGTATCAAGTTCCCCAGTATCCCATGTGCATTAACCTTCTTGAGAAGTCTCCATGTGGGACCTTGTCAAAAAGCTTTGCTGAAATCCATGTAAACTACATCAACTGCAGTGTTGATGTAAGCCTACTTGTGATACTAATAAAGATTATTATTATTAACAGAGGAAAAGGAGAGAAAAAGAAGCCGCGAGCTATGGTACTGGTCCTTTTCCACTTTTAAGTTGCCGTTGGATTCCTGGGACTTCTCGTTGAGCGTTGGGATGAGGTGGTGGATTGCCTATACTTGCAATGGTGTACAAAATACGTAGTCATGTTTTCAGCCAATGTTAATGACAGCCAATGCAAGGTGCTCTCAGGGGTAATCTAATTGAGGCGTGTCAAATGGTGAAATTATATGCTGGTGGATAGAGATAAATAATTTACTCTAGTGGAAAAGTCCAGAACAAGGAGGCACAACCTTAAAATTGGCCTGTTCTACTGTGCTAAATCTTTCTATGATTCTATGCACTGTCATGAACAATCACAGCTTGGATAATTGAACTCTACATGATCCATTTCTCTAACAAATGTAGCAATGAATCTTTTGATATTTAAACACAAAACAAATACACTGAAGCAGATTAAACATTTCTTTCTCACTGGGTTGACCCTGCATGATCATGGATAATGGCAGATTCACAGACTAGCTGTTCTGGGAATGATATTTATCCAACAACCTTTGTTCCATCGGCCGCACCCTTTAGCTGTAAATATTGTCTGAAGGGCAATGTCAATGGCTGAGAAGCAAAACATCCTGATGTGACAGTGCCCCCTTATGACCATCAAAGAAATAGAGCACATAATGTAGGCAGACACTTCTATGCAGTACTGAGAGAGAGTTGCATTGTTGGAGGTGCTGCCTTTTGGATGAAACATTAAAATAAGGTTCCACAAACATAAACAGAAAATACTAGAAGGTCTCACCAGGTCTGATAGCATCTGTGGAGAGAGAATGGAGCTAATGTTTGGAGTCTGGGTAACTCTTTGTCAGAGCTAGAGAGAACTGGAAATAGGGTGAACTTTATATTGTTGTGGGGGCAGGGGGTGGTTGCGGGGGTGGGGGTGGGGGTGGGGGGTGGGGGGGGGGGGGAGGAGATCATGAAATATAGATTAACTGGTCATTATTTCATTGCAGCTTGTAGGACCTTGCTATGTTCAAACTGGCTGCTACTTTGACCTACATAGTAATGAGTGAACTTTGAAATTATTTCATTGGCTTCCAAGTTCTTTAGGATGTCCTGGAAAGGTTAAAAAAGCCATATAAAATACAAACTGTTACTTTTTCTTACCCTTCTAAAACTCTGCCAGATTCATGAAAAATGCCTACGAAGGGAGTATCTGTTGGTAATTTAATGAAAAACATCCATCAACATATTCAAATCTTCTGCACACAAAATAAACTGCCTTAGAGCTGTGTGTCTAAGATGTAATCAGGGCACTTATTAAATGGTTCTCATGACTATAGATAAACCGTAATACAACTTTAGGACCGCTGAAAAGGCCTTTTATGAAGTGAAAGTCATAAAGGGTTTAGTTTGTGTGGTAGATCTACTATAAAGGTAGCTTAAAACTATGGGTGGTTTAATAGATGTGACGTACCATTAAGCCAGACGAATGGAACCTTTGGATAAAGAATCAAGAACATCTTTGAGAGTTGTCTTCTCCTAGAACTCAATAGCAGCTTTTATTATTAACTTAATTATCATTTCATTTATTTTTATGTTACTGTTATCTATATGCCAATGAGATGATGTACTCATGGGCCAGTTAAAGACGGTGTTTATCGCCAAGGAGTAGGACAACTTTCCTATCACATTATACCACTGTTGGCGTGCTGCTGCTTGGATGGATCTCAGGAGCTATGTGACTAGTTTTCCTGGCTTTACAACAAGGAGATGACTGGCCTCTTCTTGATGCCTTCCAATGCAACACAGGTCAGTGGCTACTGATGCTGTCTCCTCTCACTCCAGGGCAGAATGTTTTGGTAGCAGTACTGCTATTAATAACAATGTGTGATCAACCTGAAGAGAGTGTGTCCTGTTGATGGGATTTCTCGTGTGTTCAATTACTGCTCATGATGTGATCCATCCATTGATTAAAAACCGGGAAACTTTGTTATTGATGCTTGCAAATGCACTTACATGGTGATTCAAAATATTTTCTCCTTTCAACACGCTGGACTAACGTGGGTGTTTTTCAAGAGTGTCTATGGTACACTGCAATGTCTTTTGTGAAGAAACAAAACAGGGAAATTTAATTGCAACGAAAAGCTGTTTCCACGAAGGTTTGCCCCATAATCCCACTGTGTGAACAGTTATGCAATTTGTCAGATTGACAACTTCTACAAAGCCACTCTGTACCTTAGATAGTAGAGGGAACGTTTCATTTATCTCTGCATTCATCACTCTGAAATACAGACTTTCATCACTGCCACGTTAATCATTAATTACATGCTGCCATATTCTGCAGGTTATCAAACATGTTTGGCAGCCCCTGGCCTCTTTTATTGCTGAGAGCAGAAAAGTGCAGCCTTGGATTCTATTTGGATTGCGTGATGATATGAAGCTGATTGGCTGTTATTAAGGGCACCATGATGCAGAGGTCGCAGAGCTGCTGTTTGTTCTTCTCTGACCTGTTGGGAAACTAAATGAATTGAAGTATCTATTGACAGTAGGTGTGTACTGACTTTTAGGCCTACCTGGGATCGAAGGAGGGGAAACTATGAGTCCATCTTCCAGCTAACAGAGCAGGTTGTATGAGTTAGCATCGATCAATACATCAAACATCAGAAAAATCTTTAATATGATCGTACCATCTATGAAATCTAAAAAAAATCATTAACTGGCGCCAGATCGTACTCTGTTCTCAATAAAACAACCAGTTTGGCATCATTAAAAAAGATTTTTAAAAATTAGTACAATTAATATAAACATTTTTACATTCATTTAAAACAGTTGGAATGAAACCTTCAAAGGAAAAGCAGATTTTAATCTGATTCCTTTTTTCCTGTTTCCACTTTCACCTCCAACATTTTTCCAGGCCATCCATCATGAAGTCAATGGGAGGCTCCGACAAATAAATGTGGATTTCTTCATGGATTCTGCTGGATCATTGATAACTCAGCATAGCTCAATGTAAAGTAATAGGCATTTTTTATCCTGGCTGTTAAGTACTCCCATCTGAGGCCTTGCCCATCCCAGCCTAAATCACTGTGTGGTCAGGGCAGCCGGGAAACCAAAGGGAATCCTGTTCCTTCACTTTCACACCAACACTCCGACTAAAAACCCACTGGCGGGGGAGCGTGAAATTCTTGCCCTGACTGACTTCTAACTACTGTTCCAGAAATCAAAGTTATGGACCTAAAGTGCAATTGTTTAATTATATCAGATTTTCAAATTTAACCTTGGGTTGTGACTGCCTCTGAACATTTCAAGAAGATGATTAACATCGAAAATAGGAGCAGGAGTAGGCCATTCAGCCCTTCGGGCCTGCTCCACCATTCAATATGATCATGGCTGATCTTCTATCCACCATACTTCCACACTCTCCCCATGACCCTTTACATCTTTAGAGTCTAGAAATCTATCTATTTCCTTCTTAAATGCATTCAGTGACTTGGCCTCCACAGTTTTCTGTGGAAGGAATTCCACAGGTTCGCCACTCTTCCAATGAAGATGTTTTTCAGCATCTCAGTCTTAAATGGTAAACCCCATATACTGAGACAGTGACCCCCTGTTTTGGACCCCCAGCCAGCAGAAACATCATCCCCAAATCCACCCTGCCCAGTCCTGTCATGATTTGAAATGTTTTGATTAAATCACCTCTTATTCTTCTAAGTTCCAGTGGATACAGGCCCTGCCAAGTCAATCTCTCCTCACACAACAATCCTGCCTGGTTCCAGGAATCAGGCTGATGAATCTTCACTGCACTTCCTCTATGGCAAGTATATCCTTTCTTCAATAAAGAGATCAAAACTGCTCTGAATACTTCAGGTGTGGTTTCACCAAGGCCTTGTACAGCTGCAGTAAGACATCCTCGCTCCTGTGTTCAAGTCGTCTTGCAATGAAGGCCAACATTACATTTGCCTTTCTAACTGCTTGCTTACTTTCAATGACTGGTGTACTAGGGCCCCCAAATTCATTTTTACGTCAACAATCCGCCACAATTTGAATAATATGTAGCCATTCTGTTTCTCTGTTTGAAGTGGATAACTTTATATTTATACATTTTATACAGTATCTTCCAGATATTTTCCCACTCACTCATCTTATCTAAATCACCTTGAAGCTTCTCACCAACCTTCTCACCACTCACAGTCCCACCAAGTTTTGTGTTGTCAGCAAACTTGGAAATATTTAATTTAGTTCCACCATCCAAATCATAGAATTTACAGTGCAGAAGGAGGCCATTCGGCCCATCGAGTCTGCACTGGCTCTTGAAAAGAGCACCCCACCCAAGGTCAACACCTCCACCCCATACCCACAACCCAGCAACCCCACACAACACTAAGGGCAACTTTGGACACCAAGGGCAATTTTATCATGGCCAATCCACCTAACCTGCACATCTTTGGACTGTGGGAGGAAACCAGTGCACCCGGTGGAAACCCACGCACACACGGGGAGGATGTGCAGACTCCACACAGACAGTGACCCAAGCCGGAATCGAACCTGGGACCCTGGAGCTGTGCTATCCACGATGCTACCGTGCTGCCCCAAATCATTGATATATATTGTGAATAGCCAGGGCCCAGGTCCTGATCCCTGTGGGACCTCATCAGTACCTGCCTCCCACTTTGAAAAAGACCATGGGTGAGATTCTCCACCCCCCCCCCCCACCGGGTCAGAGAATCGCCAGGGGGTGGCGTGAATCCTGCCCCGCCGCTGGCTGCCGAATTCTCCAGCGCCAGTTTTATGGCGGGGGAGGGGATCACGTTGCGCCGTTGGCAGTGGCCCCCCCCCCCCGGTGAGTCTCCAGGCCCCGATGGGCCGAGCGCCCGCCAGTTTTCGGGGTCCCCACGGTGGCCTGGCCCGCGATCGGGGCCCACCGATCTGTGGGCGGGCCTGTGCCGTGGGGGCACTCCTTCCCTCCGTACCGGCCTCTGTAAAGGTCCACCATGGCCGGCGTAGAGAAGAAACCCCTGCGCATGCCCCAGAACACGCTGGCACTCCCACGCATGCGCCAACTCGCGCTGGCCGGCGGAGGCCATTCGCCACCGGTTGGCGCAGCGCCAACTCCATCCAGTGCCGGCCTAGTCCCCGGATGTGCGGAGGATTCCGCAACTTCGGGGCGGCTCGAGGCCAGAGTGGTTCACGTCATTGCCCCCCCCCCCGGCAATTCTCCGGGCCCCGATGCGCCGAGCGGCTGTCGGTTTCTGGCCAGTCCCGTCAGCGTGAAATGGACATGGTCCCTCACGGCGGGACCTGGCTGGTAGGCCGGCTGATGTGGTCCTCAGGGGGGGGATCCAGACCCGAAGGGGCCCCCACAGTGGCCCGGCCCGCGATCGGGTCCCACCGATCTGCGGGCGGGCCTGTGCCGTGGAGGCACTCCTTCCTTCCATGCCAGCCTCTGTAGGGCTCCGCCATGGCCGGCGCGGAGAAGACATCCTCCTGCGCATCCGGCAGAATATGTCAGCCGGTCTGCGCATGCGCTAACTCGCGCCGGCCCTTCGTCGCTGGTTGGCGAGGTGCCAGTCTCTCCGCCGCCGACCTTACCCCCGGAAGTGCGGAGGATTCCGCAACTTCCGGTTGGCCCGACGGCGGAGTGGTTCGCACCATTTTATTACGCCGGCGTCGGGCCATCGGGGAATTTGGGAGAATCCCGCCCCCGATTCTGGCAGGCAATTTCAGTTTCCTTCTGTGTTGCTGATTCTCTGGTCAATTTCAATGTTTTTACCTTTCAGATAATTTCTCATTGTCAAATTTCCCTCAAATTCCTTCTGAACGCTCTGAATAGTTTCTTCAGATTGCTTGTTGGGACTTGACAGTTCCAAATTCAATTGTTCTACCTCCATTTTATAAGTACTGCACTGTTTAGAGTCATCTACAAACATGATTCTCCTGATTAAATTCTTCACTGGACTTCTTGGGCGTCATTCTCCGACCCCCCAGCGGGTCGGAGAATGGCCGTTGGCCGCCGTGAATCCCGCCCCCGCCGGTTGCCGAAGCCTCCGAAGGGCGAAAGGTCAGCGGGGCTTTAATGTCGCCGCTGCCGCGGAGAATGTCACGGGTCTGCGCAAGGCAGCCGATTTTCGGCCTGCCGATATTCTCACTTCCGGATGGGCCGAAGTCCCGTCGACGTGATGACCGTTCACGTCGACGTAAATTAAACCTCCTTTTCATCGGCGTGACCCGGTGCTCCAGGCTCACGCCGACCAGCGTGGAGGTGAGTGACGGCCTGGGGGGTTGGCTCTGGGCAGGCAATGGCGTGGCCGCAGTCTGAATGCGTGAGGAGAGGTGTGTCTCGGGTTGTGTGTGTGTGTGTGCGGCGGGGTGGGGGGGGGGTGGTTAGAGTAGGCTGGGCTCCGGGGGAGTGCCGGGAGGGGGTCCGTGCTGGGGAGGGGGATGGGGGGGGTCCGTGCCGGGGTGGAGGTTGGGGGGGGGGTCCGTGCTGGGGTGGAGGTTGGGGGGGGGTCCATGCCGGGGTGGAGGTTGGGGGGGGTCCGTGCCGGGGTGGAGGTTGGGGGGGGGTCCGTGCTGGGGTGGAGGTTGGGGGGGGTCCTTGCCGGGGTGGAGGTTGGGGGGGGGTCCGTGCTGGGGAGGGGGATGGGGGATCCGTGCCGGGGTGGAGGTTGGGGGGGGGGTCCGTGCCGTGCCGGGGTGAGGTTGGGGGGGGGGTCATGCTGGGGTGGAGGTTGGGGGGGGGGGGTCCGTGCCGAGGTGGAGGTTGGGGGGGGTCCGTGCCGGGGTGGAGATTGGGGGGGGGGGTCCGTGCTGGGGTGGAGGTTGGGGGGGGGCCGTGCCGGGGTGGAGGTTGGGGGGGGGTCCGTGCTGGGGAGGGGGATGGGGGGTCCGTGCCGGGGTGGAGGTTGGGGGGGGGGTCCGTGCCGTGCCGGGGTGAGGTTGGGGGGCGGTCCGTGCTGGGGTGGAGGTTGGGGGGGGGTCCGTGCCGGGGTTAGGTTGGGGGGGGTCCGTGCTGGGGTGGAGGTTGGGGGGGGTCCGTGCCGGGGTGGAGGTTGGGGGGGGGAGTCTGTGCCGGGGTGGAGGTTGGGGGGGGGTCCGTGCCGGGGTGGAGGTTGGGGGGGGGGTCCGTGCTGGGGTGGAGTTTGGGGGGGGGTCCGTGCCGGGGTGAGGTTGGGGGGGGTCCGTGCCGTGCCGGGGTGGAGGTTGGGGGGGGGGTCCGTGCCGTGCCGGGGTGGAGGTTGGGGGGGGGTCCGTGCCGTGCCGGGGTGAGGTTGGGGGGGGTCCGTGCTGGGGTGGAGGTTGGGGGGGGGTCCGTGCCGGGGTGAGGTTGGGGGGGGTCTGTGCCGTGCCGGGGTGGAGGTTGGGGGGGGGTCCGTGCCGTGCCGGGGTGGAGGTTGGGGGGGGGTCCGTGCCGTGCCGGGGTGAGGTTGGGGGGGTTCCGTGCTGGGGTGGAGGTTGGGGGGGGTTCCGTGCCGAGGAGGGGGATGGGAGGGCAAGTGAGTTGGTCCACCTGGCCAGGTGCCAGCCTCCAACAGTTGGACCCATGCGGTCCATGCTACCTGGCTGGGGGGAGGAGGGGATATGGGCAATGATGACATGTCGTCGTTCCCTTCCCCCCCCACCAGGCCGTCATGTTTTCAGATCATCCAGCGATGTTGGCCGCCGTGGTGGCAGCCGCTCATGTCTATGTTGCCCTGGATGAGGAGGAGGAGGAGGAGGAGGAGGAGCGTGCCAGAGAGGCGGCGCAGGCTGCCGCAGAGGGGCAGGCGGCAGCCGCGCAGCCTGGAGGGACACCTGACCGACAGGACGAGGAGGGGGAGGAGGACGTCACGGCCCCACGGCAACGGAGGCACCCGAGGGCGCCCCGTGTGTACCGGCCCCGGCAGTCATACCAGGACCTCACGGAACGGGAATGCAGGAGGAGACTCCGGATGAGCCGGGAAACCGTGGCACACATCTGCCACCTGCTGGCACACCTGTCACCGCGTGGCACTGGCGGGGGACATCCTCTCCCCGTGTCCGTCAAGGTTACGGTGGCCCTGAACCTTTATGCAACGGGGTCATTCCAGGCACCGAGTGGGGACCTGTCCGGCATATCGCAGACATCGGTGCACCGGTGCATCCGGGCAGTGACAGATGCCCTATATGCCATGGCGCACCGCTACATCCGCTTCCCCGTGGACCGGGCCAGCCAAGATGCCCGGGCCGTGGGCTTCTCTGCCGTTGCCGGGTTCCCCATGGTCCAGGGCGCGATCGATGGGATGCACGTCGCCGTGCGGCCACCTGCAGATAACAGGGCCGTGTTCACTAATAGGAAGGGGACCTATTCGATGAACGTACAGGTGGTCTGCGACCACCGCATGATGATCCTGCACGTCTGCGCCCGTCACCCAGGCAGTGTACACGACTCATTCGTGTTGTCGCGGTCATCCATCCCCGGCATGTACGAGGGACGCCATCCCCGGCTGAGGGGCTGGTTGCTGGGCGTCAGGGGCTACCCATTGCGATCGTGGCTGATGACGCCTATACGGAGGCCACGCAATGAGGCGGAGAACCGCTACAATGATGCCCATGTAGCGACAAGGGGAGTGATCGAGAGGTGCTTTGGCGTGCTGAAGATGCGTTTCAGGTGCCTGGACCTCTCTGGGGGCGCCCTCCAGTATCGGTCAGATAGAGTCAGCCGCATCATTGTGGTGTGCTGCGTCCTGCACAACATAGCCCAGCAGAGTGGCGATGTGCCGCAGGCAGAGGAGGGCGGAGTGGAGGAGCAGCAGGAAGAGGCCCAGTCCTCCCCAGATGAGGGGGATGGGGGCAATGGTCAGGGCAGACGGGGTAGACACAGGCGGGTGGCTGTCCACCGTTACCGGCTGGCCCAGCGGGCACGGGACAGACTGATAGACGCCCGCTTCACTGACTAGATGGGCGTGGGAATCGGGTAGTATGGCCACAGACCGCACACCATGGCAACAGCCGACCACCCACACCCCCCACCCATCCACCCACCCAGCACCCTCACCCCCCTCCCCAACCCCACCCCCCACCCGCATGCACACCACCCCCCCCCCCATTGCTGAACCACCTGCGGCACAACGGGCTGGGCTCACACAGTTGCGGGTGGACGCGTGTCTATCGCAGGCCATGGAGGATGATGACAACCCGCCCTACGATGAGCTCCTGGTTCTACATCGTTGGACTATGTCTGACCCATGGCCACAGTACCACCATGCACCCGGACCATCCCTGCATGCGGCTGTGACACTGCAGCGCACGGTCCCGTCCTCTGCCCGGGGGATGTTGATGGCGGCCCAGGGGGAAGGGGGCAGACTCACCTGGGGCTGAGGTAAGACCACCCCTCACACACACACTTGCGCTCAATGTACATGACACCCCCGCACACTTTGGACAGAGCACAAAGGCAGCTTCGGTAGGTGTAATATTGACTTTAATAACCAAAGGAGTTCATGCGCGTGCCCTAGCCCCTAAAACTCATCTGTGCCCTGCACCCGTGCCAACTTACTCAGTGTCTAATTGTTTGGCCTAACGGGCCCTTTGACTACGTCTACGTGGTTCCCCAGACGGTACAGCAGAACTGGAGGTGGACTCCTGTGATTCCTGCCCTCTGACACTGGATCCCTTTGGCGGCCGTTTCCTGGGGCGTCCTGGCCTAGATGGGCCAGGCTGCGGCCCGGGCGACTGGGATGGCGAGCTGCCAGCCTGTCCTGCCCGTTGCCCACCCGATGCACCTGGGACGGAAGGGGGGGAGTCCGAGGTGTCGCGGTGTACCGGGACCTCCCCTACAGAGGGAGCCGGGACGGACCACACCACCTCCTCCTCCCTCGGGGTGCCCGATGGCCACCAGGCCTCTACATGGGTGGGGGATGCGAACGGACTGGCCATCCGACGCCCCCCCGACATCTGGTGCTGCCAGTCCTGGAGGCCCGTGCTGGTATCGACAGGGGTCTGCAGGTTTGCAGCCATGGAGCCCAGGGGGTTGGCAAACCCTGTCTGTGACAGTGCGACGCCGGCTCACACATGGCCACTGGCACCGATGCCCTCAGCGATGGCCTGCAGAGACTGGGCCATGGCCTGCAGAGACTGGGCCATGGCCTGCTGAGACTGGGCTATGGCGTTGAGCGCCTCTGCCATCTGGCGCTGGCACTGGCTCATGGCCTCCTGTGAGAGGGCATTTCCTGGGCCACAGACGGCGCCTGCACGGAAGGCCCCAGGCCTCGCAAACCGTTCCCCATGCCTCCACCGCGGACGCCACCCGTGCGGTGTCGGCTTGGGTGGCACGCATGACCGGCACCACTCCCAGCTCCTGGACACGGGTGGACTCCTCCACCTGCGACTGCAGCCGCCGCAAGTCGCCCGTCACCCTCTTCGCTTGTCTCCGGGTCGGTGGTTGCATCGGATCTATGTGTGGGTGTGGTAACTGCAGGAACCCGGGATCCATCTGGGCGGCAGATGTTCGCTTGGGCTGGGCTGGGCCGCCCAGTCCCTCTGCTGCTCCTACCTCCACCTGCTGTACCGGGACGGCTGTGTTGTGCGCACCAGTGAGTGTACCAGACGCCTCATCACTAAAGTGCCCAACCGTGGTCAGTGTTTCTGCGATGGTGGAGGGTGTTGGTGACAGCAGTGGCGTTGTGTCGTGCTCTTCGTCCCACTCTGAGCCCATGGCACTTTGGGGTGGGGGTTCGTCTCCACCCATCCACTCTGAGTCACTGTCCGGTATTTCGTCTTCCTGGGTAGTGCTGTCCCGGGTAAGGGTGTCCTGGGTAGTGGTGTCCTGGCTCGGATGTGACGGGGGCCTGTGGCTGCCCCCCTTGTCGCTGGGTGGTCGCTCCCGCACGTGACGGGGGTGTCGTCTCCCTGTTGCTCCAGGTCTCTCCGTCTCCCGTGGTGTGCGAGGGGCATCCTGCGGGCGTCGCATGCTGGAGGGTCCGGGTCTCTCCGTCTCCCGTGGTCTCCGAGGGGCATCCTGCGGGCGTCGCATGCTGGAGGGTGTGGGTCTCTCCGTCTCCTGTGGTCTCCGAGGGGCATCCTGCGGGCGTCGCATGCTGGAGGGTGCGGGTCTCTCCGTCTCCTGTGGTCTCCGAGGGGCATCCTGCGGGCGTCGCATGCTGGAGGGTGCGGGTCTCTCCATTTCCTGTGGTCTCCGAGGGGCATCCTGCGGGCGTCGCATGCTGGAGGGTGCGGGTCTCTCCGTCTCCTGTGGTCTCCGAGGGGCATCCTGCGGGCGGTCTGCATCTGCGGGGATGGGTGCCTGGACGTTTGGTCCTGCGATACACAATGAAGCATGCATGGTTAGACATCAGGCAGTGATCAGGTGATACGGGGAGGGGGATATAGGGGAGGGGGGATATGGGGACGGGCTGTCGGTGGCTCACTTGCTGGTGGGCCCCCGACCTCTGCATCAGCAACCTCCCGGTCCTCAGGTCCGCCAGCCAGTTCCAGGGCCCTTTCCTCGTGTACGGTCGGTGGCCTCTCATCAGCGGGCCCTCCTCCAGTCCTCACATGCTCCCTATTGTTGTGTGCGCGCTTCTCCTTTGGGGGGGGGGGGCAGGGGTAAAAGGCAACAGTGTTAGGCAGGTATATGAATGCACGCCATCGGTTGCGCGTGCATTGCAGAGGTTAAGGTTAGGGCTGGATTCAATTGGGGATATGGGGGAGGGGGGATATGGGGGAGGGGGGATATGGGGGAGGGGGGGATATGGGGGAGGGGGATATGGGGGGGGATATGGGGGAGGGGAATATGGGGGAGGGGGGATATGGGGGGATATGGGGGACATGGGGGAGGGGGGATATGGGGGACATGGGGAGGGGGGATATGGGGATTTGGGGGATATGGGGAGGGGGATATGGGGGAGGGGGGATATGGGGGAGGGGGGGATATGGGGGAGGGGGGATATGGGGGAGGGGGGATATGGGGAGGGGGGATATGGGGAGGGGGATATGGGGGAGCGGGGGATATGGGGGAGGGGGGGATATGGGGGAGGGGGATATGGGGGAGGGGGACTATGGGGGATATGGGGGAGGGGGGATATGGGGGAGGGGGGGATATGGGGGATATGGGGGAGGGGGGATATGGGGGATATGGGGAGGGGGGATATGGGGGAGGGGGGATATGGGGGAGGGGGGATATGGGGGGGGATATGGGGGAGGGGGGGATATGGGGGATATGGGGGAGGGGGGATATGGGGGATATGGGGAGGGGGGATATGGGGGATATGGGGGAGGGGGGGATATGGGGGAGGGGGGATATGGGGAGGGGGGATATGGGGGAGGGGGGATATGGGGATATGGGGGAGGGGGGATATGGGGGATATGGGGGAGGGGGGATATGGGGGAGGGGGGATATGGGGGAGGGGGATATGGGGGATATGGGGAGGGGGGGTATGGGGGAGGGGGGATATGGGGGATATGGGGGAGGGGGGATATGGGGGAGGGGAGATATGGGGGAGGGGGATATGGGGGAGGGGGGGATATGGGGGATATGGGGAGGGGGGATATGGGGGAGGGGGATATGGATATTGGGCAGGGGGGAGGCTCACCCTGCCTGCTCTGACGAGGTCGTTCACCTTCTTGTGGCACTGGGTGTCTGTCCGTGGTGTCAGGGCCACAGCGGTGACGGCCTCTGCCACCTCCCTCCACAGACGCCGGCGATGGCATGGGGCTACTCTGCGGCCGTGCCCGGGATACAGGGCGTCCCCTCCTCTGCTCCACCGCGTCCAGGTGCGCCTCCACATCGCGTGACTCGAACCTCGGGGCTGAGCGACGGCCAGCCATCCAGTCGGGTGTTGCGGTCGGGTGTTCCGGTCGGGTGGGGGGGGAGCAGCGCGGCCTTATGAGCCGTCACGCCGTGCAGTGCGTATGACGCTGCACGGCGTGAACCACTGCGCAAGCGCGGATCCCGTTACGTCGTTGCTAGCCCATTTCGGGCCGGAGACTATCGACCCATTTTTTCGACGTGACGCAAGTCGGATTTGCGCCGTTTTTTGCGCCGATCGGCGGACTTTCCGCCGATAACGGAGAATTTTGCCCCTTATTTCATGGAATTGTTCTTGGAATTCAGCTTAATCTCCATTGTCTTAATTAATTTCTCCTTCTTCTTAACTTCATTTTGCAGCTCCTTTTTCTGGGCTCTTTTTGTCACAGTTAGCACCCAGGAATGTGTGAAGGAATTGTTCACTGTGACACCCTTTTCTTTTTGACTTGATGGAACTAATGGCCGGCAGTATGATCTTCTTGTCTTGTCGCTGTCAATGGAATTTCCCATTGAATCCACCCCACGCGACCTGGAAATCTGAGGCGCGACTAGAAGATCTCGCTGATGTGAAGAGCTGGAAGATCTTGTCCGATGTTTTTACACTTTAAATAGTCCACAAGCTATCAATCACGGATGATAAACTGTCCCTTGCTGATGTGTCAATTTTATTTACATTTTGAGATAAAAAGGAACGAGAAAACAGGGAATTATAATCCAGTTCGCCTAACATCAGTAGTAGGGGAAATGATAAAAGATGCGGCAACAGGACACTTAAAAATATCAACAGGATTAGAAAATGTCAACATGGATTATGAAAGGGAAGTCATGACTAAATACCATTGCAACAAGCCTTCGTCAGATTATTAGAATCTTTTCCAGCACAGTGGAGTAATTTATTTTTTAATGTTCTATTGAAGATTTTTATTTATGACAAACAAACATATTAAACATATTATCTAAATACACAATTGTATTAACCATAATTAAAGATATAAATAAAATTCAACTTATACTAAACATAAAAGAAATGTGATTAAAATATACACTTGTAGGTCTGCGAGCAGGGCGGCAGCATAGGGAGGAGCTCCCGCCGGTGGCCACTATTTGCGGTGCTTTTGGGAGTTTCTCCGATTCTTCGCTCTCCCCCCCCAGATTATTGTCAGCCTTTGGGGCCGTCCCGGGCATCAAGTGGAGACGGTTTGAAAACCGGCGAGGAACCTCACGTGGGTGTCGGGCAGCTGGTGCTGAGGCATCGGGCCCAGAGTGTGCGGAGGTCGGAGCAGCGGGGGCGGAGCCAAATGGAGGTCGATGCGGCAGGCCCGAAGCCAGCGGGCGATGTTGGTGAGATGTCCCACGTCGGATGGCTCCCGCTTAGAATGTTGTAAGAAGACTGAAGTCCGGTCCCAGGGGAATTCTGGAAGAATACAAAAAAGAAGAGAAAGAATTTTTAAAGAAGAAAAAGAAGCTTTTAAAGAAACTTGGTAAAAGTTTATTTTTCTTTTTTTTTGAAGGAAGAATTTTTTTGTTTTTCTATAAAAAAAAGATTGAAGAAGGAAAGAAGGGTGAAAAAAAAAGGAAAAATAATAAGTTGTTAAAGGATGCGAAAAGCAGCGTCGAGGAAGGGAGGAAACGTGGGCTCGTCGTTGAATGAGAGGACCAGCAAAAGCGCTGAAAAGATGGCAGATGCCAAACCGCATGGTGGGGCCGCACTACTTACGGTGGAGAAGGTGACCGAGGTGATGGCTATGGAGCTGGAAAAGCAGTTTGCGAGGCACATGGAGGCTTTGAGGAAGGAGATGGCGGTCGCATTGAAGTCATTGGTGGAGGAGGCAATCGCCCCGGTGAGGGTAGCTGTGGCAAAGACATCGGCCGAGGTGAGAGAGCAGGGCGAGAAGATGAAGCAAGTGGAGGAGGCCGTGTCGCAGCACAGTGACCAGCTCACCTCGATGGGGGACGAGCTGCGGAGGGTTGTGGAGGTCAACAGAGGACTCAGAGCAAAGCTCGAGGACTTGGAGAACCGCTCGAGGCGGCACAATCTGAGAATTGTGGGCTTGCCCAAAGGGACAGAGGGCCCAAGGCTAACAGAGTACTTTGCGAAGATGTTGGCGGAGTTCATGGGGGAGGGTGAGAACCCCTCTCGGTACGAGCTGGACCGAGCTCATCGGTCAGTAAGGCCGAAGCCCAAAGTGAATGAGCCGCCAAGAGCAGTAATTATCTGCTTCCATAAGTACTGCATGAAGGAGAAGGTGTTAAGCTGGGCGAAGCAGAAGCGCGAGGTGCAGTGGGACGGTGCTGGAGTTTGGATCTACCAGGACTTGACGGTGGAGTTGGCAAAAAGACGAGCGGCATTCGGGCGAGTGAAGGCGGCACTGTACAAAAATGGGGTACGATTTGGTATGGTATACCCGGCGAAGCTGAGGGTGACGTATGATGCCAAAGACTTTTATTTCGAGACAGCGGAGGCGACTGAGGCATTCATGAGGGCAGAAGGCTTGGGACAGACGTGAGGAGCGGAGCTGGAAGACAGACTGTGGACTGTGATTGGGGAGCTGGAAAATGTATAAATGCTATAACTTTCTTTTTACTGACGTGTATTGTAATTTACTTCTCTTCACATTGTTACAGAGTTCAAGTTATTGGTTGGTTGATTGGCGTTCTGTGTTGCGACGGTTAAATCTTATTTTAGTGAATGGTATGGGTTGGATTGTTGTTTTTGTTGTTTCTTTCTCTGGGACTGGGTGGGAGGGGATGGTATACCTTGGCGGGGGAGCAACCCGCACTAGCTAATTAAAGACGGCTAGTGAACGGAGGTGAGGTGAGAGGAGGGCTGCGGACATTGCAGCCTGGTTAACAGGTTTCGATGGGCCTACGACGCAAGCGAGTGGGGGGGGGGGGGGGGAACTGATGCTAGGAGATGTTTTTTCGAGAGGAAATGTAGGGGGGGTTGTTGGGAGGGGGGGGAAGGTGTTCGATGTTAATAATGGATAGGGGTGGGTCAGGCTCATGGGGCAGGGCCCAGTGGTATGATGATGGTGGATAAGAAGGGGGGGGGGGACCTTGTAGTAGCCTGACCAGACTTACCAGCTACCGCATGGTGTTTGCACTTGCTAGCTCATGGACTCTGACTGTCTCAGTGGCTGGGTCCCAAGAGAGCGGGAAACCTACTACCCTCTGGCTTTATAGTGGTAGTGCCCTGTCTGGTGATTGGCTGCACTGTGTTGTGTGCTTACTGGTCATCCTGTGTGTCAATAACTGCCTGTCTGGACCTTTAGCAAGATGGCCGCCAAACTCGACCCAGCCCTCTCTCAGGCCCTGGATTTCGGCCTCTGGGAATTCGGCCTCCGGGATCCCGGCCATGAGGGTTCTTGATCTTCTGCCGATGGGAAAAGTTGCTCCTCATTTACGCTCTCCAGACCCTCATGATTCATGATTTTGAACACATCTAACAAATCTCCTCTCAACCTTCTCTTCACCGAGGGAAACAGTCTCAGCTTCACCAACCTACCCACGTAGCTGAAGTCTCTCATCCTCGAAACCGCTCTTCAAAATCTTTGCTGCACCTTTTCTAAAACCTTCACATTCTTCCAGTTGAGCATGAACCAGTGTTTTATGAAGGTTCATAACTTATTTGCTTTTGTACTCTGTGCCCCTGTCTATTAAACTCAGGATTCAATATAAATAATTTAAAAAAACAAAAAATAAACTGCCTGTCTGCATCTCAATATATACATGAGTGGATATTATTATGACAATAGTGGGGGGGGACTGGAACTTGGTGCAGGAGTCAAGGTTGGACAGGTCACGGTCGCCGCGCTCACTGGTCCCATCGGCGGGGGGCGGGGTGGGGGGCGAAGGCATTAGCTGGGCTAATGGTGGAAATGGGATGGGAGGGGTGGACCCTTGGAGGTTTCTGCACCTGAGGGAACGGGACTACTTATTTTTCTCAGCAGTCCATAAGATATACTCGCGGATTGACTTTTTCGTGGTGGAGAAGGCTTTGTTGGCTGGGCTTAAGGGGTCGGAATACTCGGCGATTGCAGTGTCAGATCATGCTCCGCATTGGGTGGATATGGCACTTGAGAAGGTGGTAGCGCAGAGGCCGGGGTGGAAATTAGATGTGGGACTTTTGGGGGACCAAGTGTTCTGTGACAAAATTGAAAAGGTAATTGATGAATATGCAGGTTTCAACTGTATGGGTGAGGTGTCGAATGCAGTTGTCTGGGAGGCTCTAAAGGCGGTGGTGAGGGGTGAGGTGATTTTGTTTAAGGCCAGGGTGGACAAAGAGGAGTGGTTGGAGCGGCAGAGGGTAATAGATGAGATGTTGTATAGGAGTTACGCAGAAGATGGGGACCCAGCGAAGTTGGAAAAGAGGAAGGAACTACAGGCGAGCTTTGACTGACAGTGTTGCCACAAACTTTGGGGCAGGCATTGATTTCCCTATTGCTAAAAAAAGATAAGGATCCGACGGAGTGTGGGTCGAATAGGCCCATATCACTTCTGAATGTGGACGCAAAAGTATTGGCGAAGGTAATGGCGGATAGGCTGGAGAAGTGCCTCCCAAAGGTGATAGGTGAAGATCAGACGGGGTTCGTGAGAGGGAGGCAGCTCTTTTCAAACGTTAAAGGGTATTGAACGTTGTTATGGCGCCGGCAGAGTAGAAGGAAACAGAGGTGGTTGTGGCATTGTATGCCGAGAAGGCGTTTGACCAGGTAGAATGGGGGGTACTTGATGGCAGTTCTGGAGCGGTTTGGAATTGGACCAAGATTTGTGAACTGGGTAAAGCTACTGTATAAGGAGCCGAGGGCAAGTGTCCGCACAAACAACATCAGCTCAAGGTACTTTTCTCTCCACCTTGGGACTAGGCAGGGATGTCCTATGTCCTCCCTGCTGTTTGCACTCGCGATTGAGCCGTTGGCCATCGCATTAAGAAGTTCAGGGGTATGGAAAGGAATAGTACGGGGTGGGGATAGAGCATAGGGACTCCTTACATGCCGATGGCTTGCTGTTATACGTGTCGGAACCGAGTGTGTCGATAGGAGGAATATTGGAGCTGCTTCGAGTGTTTGGGTCTTTCTCGGGATACAAACTAAATCTAGACAAGAGTGAGTATTTTGTGGTGTCTCAGCTGGGGGTGGGGCAGGGGTGGGGGGGCTGCCATTCCGTAGGGCAGGGACTCACTTTAGGTACCTGGGGGTGCAGGTTGCCCGGGAGTGGGGGAGGCTCCACAGGACAACATTTCTAGTTTGGTGGGGAGAGTGAAAGCTGATCTGGCAAGGTGGGATGGTCTCCCTCTGTCACTGGCGGGTAGGGTCCAGGCAGTTAAAATGAACGTGTTGCCGCGATTTCTGTTTATTTTTCAATGCCTGCCGATTTTCCTGCCAAAGGCTTTTTTCAGAGAGATTGAGGGAAGGATTACTTCGTTCATATGGGGAGGGATGGTGGCCAGAGTTAGAAAGGTGCTGCTACAGAGGGGAAGGCAGGCAGGGGGCTTGGGTCTTCCAAACCTGATGTATTACTACTGGGCGGTGAATGTGGAGAAAGTGCGGAGCTGGGTCAGAGGGGCTGATTCCCAGTGGGTCAGAATGGAGGAGAGTTTGTGCAGGGGGGCGGGATTGAAAGCACTAGCAACAGCGCCGCTCCCGATAGCCCCGGGGAAGTACTCAGTGAGTCCGGTAATAATAGCTTCATTGAGAATTTGGAGGCAGTTTCACCAACACTTCGGGTTGGGGGCAGGGTCAAGGGAAATGCCGATTCGGGGGAACCACAGAGTTGAGCCAGGGAAGGAGAATGGAAATTTTCAGAAATGGGAGGAGAAGGGGTGGTTTACAAAGCTATTTTGGAAGAGGAGAAGGCACCACTGGAAGGGATCAAAGCAAAGTGGGAGGAAGAGTTGGGAGAGGATATGGAGGAGGGGTTCTGGTGTGAGGTGCTCCGGAGAGTGAATGCCTCCACCTCGTGCGCGAGGTGGGGCTGATACAGCTGAAGGTGGTATACAGAGTACACCTCACGAGGGCGAGGGTGAGCCGATTCTTTGAAGGAGTAGAATATGTGTGTGAACGTTGCGGGGGGGGGGGGGGGGGGGGGGGGGGCTAATCACGTTCATATGTTTTGGTCCTGTCCAAAGCTAGAGGATTACTGGAAGGAGGTTTTTAGGGTAATTTCTAAAGTGGTGCACGTGAAACTGGACCCAGGCCCCCGGGAGGCCATATTCCGGGTGTCGGACCAGCCAGGGTTGGAAACGGGTGCGGAGGCAGATGTTGTAGCCTTCGCCTCGTTGATCGCCCGAAGGCGGATCCTGATGGGTTGGAGAGCAACCTCTCCACCCTGTGCCCTGGCGTGGTGGGGGGACCTGTTGGAATTCTTGACTCTTGAGAAGGTAAAGTTTGAACTGAGGGGAAGGACGGAGGGGTTTTACAATTCATGGGCATTATTCATTATGAACTTTCAAGAACTGGATAACATCAAACATTAGTTGGGGCGGGTGGGTGGGAGGGGGACTGTGTGTGTTAATGGTGACTATGGGTGATCCCTAATTCCTTTTTGTCATTTGTTTGTGTGAACATGCGGGCTAATGTTTGGGGTTTGGTGGGAGGATGGGATCGTTGTTATTGATATGGGGATTGACATATTTGTTACTGATTATTGTTTATTGTTGGTGGGTGTAAATTTGGGAGAAAATGTGAAAAAGGAGGAGAATAAAAAATATTGAAAAAATATATATATACACTTGTAATAAACATAGTGGGCGCGATTCTCCGGAAAACGTTCTATGTGTGGTAACGAATGGGAATTGCCGCGAGCTTTCCAGCACTCGGCCCAGCAAGGTCGGCAACGCAATTCAACGTTAATTGGTCCACTTAACGAAGTCTCACGGGCTTCTCGCTGGAAATGAACCCTCGGCAGCTGATTCACCGGCACCACACTCGCCAGCCCCGTGCTAACAAGATCGACCAGCACTTAGGTTGCACTTGCTCACAAACTCCAGCCAGCTCACAACAATGGCGCCAAGGAGATCGGAGATTCGGGGACGCTGACCTGGGGAGGCTCCTAGATGCGGTGGAAGGCAGAAGGGATGTTCTGTTCCCCTGAGGGCCCCGGAGGGTGAGCCACAAGGCAGCTAGTGCTGCCTGGGACGAGGTGGCTTCAATTGTGAGCTTGGGGAGTGTGACCAGGAGGACTGGCCTTCAGTGCCGAAAAAAGGTGAACGACCTACATCGGGGAGCACGGGTGAGTAGACACCAATGCCCCCCCCCCCCCCCCTCTCCCCGAGCTGCTTGTGCTGCTTGTGAGCACCCGTGCCCCTGGTGTAGTACAAATATTTCACTTTCTCT
This sequence comes from Scyliorhinus torazame, assembly GCF_047496885.1. NCBI lineage: Eukaryota > Metazoa > Chordata > Chondrichthyes > Carcharhiniformes > Scyliorhinidae > Scyliorhinus > Scyliorhinus torazame. The sequence goes on along the minus strand of NC_092721.1, from coordinate 149,723,686 downwards.
TTCCAGTGATGTGGGTGCTAACTCCTCCCCGCCCCGACCAACCCCCTCCATCCCCCTCTGACCGTCTCCCCACTCTACCCCCTGCTCCCCCCTCCCCACTAGCTGCTGGTCATGAACAGGTCCTCAAAGATGTTGGCGAAGTGCCTCCACATGCAGTGGAACCATTCCTCCGACCTCCTGAAGGCAATTTTTATTTTTTCGAGCCTGAGGAGTTCTGCTAGGTCGGACAGCCAGTCTGAGGCCTTGGGTGGTGCTGCCGACCTCCACACAAGCAGGAGTCACCACCGGGCAATGAAGGAAGCGAAAGCCAGGGTATCAGCCCCTCTCCCCTCAAAGAGTTCTGGCTGCGCTGACACCCCAAAGACCGTAAGAAATGGGCTCGGTTCCACCTTCAATCCCATGACCTTGGACATGGCTTCGAAGATGGTGGTTCAGAACCCGATTAGCTTGGGGAAGGACCAAAATCCATGGGAGTGATTGGCCGGACCCCCTGACAGGAGTATAGGAGTTCACCCTATACAGGATCTCGCTCCAGAACCCTCCCCTTATCTCAATGCCCAGTTCTTCCTCTCTATTTCCCTTGTCTCATCCAGTAGGGCCTTTACCTCCTCTAGCAGTCGTCCAGATATATCTACGCATTTACTGTCCCCTAGTTTGTCCTGTGCTAACAGTATGTCAGCAGGGTGTGTCTGGCTATCTGGCAGCAGGTTGTGGCATTCTTGCGGAGGAAGTCCTGCAATTGCAGGTATCGGAGTTCAATTCCTTTCGGGAGCTGGAGCTTCTCCCTTAGTTCCCCCAGGGTTGCTACTCTGCTACTCTACTGTTCCTTCGTCCCTTCTCCAGGTTTTGTACATGGTGTCCATTTTTACCGGGATGAACATATGGTTTCTGCAGATGGGAGCTGCGACGGACATGTCTTTGAGCTTGAAGTGGTGTCTGAGCTGGTTCCAGATTCTTAGTGTGGCTACCATCACCTTCACTGAATACTTGGCTGGGAGGAATGGGAGTGGGGCGGTGGCCAGTGCCCGCAGGGATGTTCTAATATAGGAGATCTCCTCCATCCGTACCCATCCCACGTCCGGCTCCCCCAGTCACCCCTGCACCTTTTCTATATTTGTTGCCCAGTGGTAGAATAGGAGGTTCGATAGTGCTCGGCTCCCCATGCACTGCCCTCTCTTTAGGATGGTTTTGTGGATTCTGGGGTTCTTTCTAGCCCACATGAAGGCCGTGATTAGTTTGTCCACCTTGCTGAAGAATGATTTGGGGATGAAGATCGGAATGATCTGAATATGAAGAGGAACCTTGGCAGCACGCTCATTTCTATCGTCCTAACTCTCCCCGTCAAGGCGAGCAGGAGCTTTGACTATTTCCCTTTTCAGGTCCCTTTTCACCTCCTCCTCCAGGTTCCAGTTGTGGAGCCGTGCCCAGTTGTGGGCTGTCTGGATCCCCAGGTATCTGAACTTGATTTCGGCCAGTCTGAACGGCAGCATTCCCAGCTCTGCTTCTCCCCCCTGGGGGTTCACTGGGAAGATTTCACACTTGCTCAGGTTTAGTTTGCATCCTGAGATGGCTCCGAACTCACTCAGGAGTTCCATCATCTTACCCATGTTGGCTAGGGGTTTGAGATGTAGAGCAGCAGGTCATCTACATAGAGAGAGACTTTGTGCTCCCTGCCTCATCTCTGAATGTCTCTCCACCTCTCTGCTGGTCTGAGCATGAGAGCCAGTAGCTTAAATGCCAGAGTAAACAGCAGCGGAGACTACGGGCATCCGTGCTTTGTGCCTCTGTGCAGCTGGAATTAGTCAAAGCTGGTGGTGTTCATCCATATGCTCACCATGGGAGTGCTGTACAGCAGTTTCACCACAATGTGAATCCTGGCCCAAACCCAAAACGTTCCAGTATCTCCATGAGGTACTTCCATTTTACTCAATCGGAGGCCTTGTCTGCGTCCAGGAGCTCGGAGGTGTACTCCCTGGTAGAAGGTTGTGAAGGCTCCGTTGATTCCCTCTGGAGCACTGACCACTCTATTTTCACATCCCTTTTCTGTGCTATCTCTTGTATGGACGCCTGTTTCTTCAGCTGGTGTGTCAGTAGGCGACTGGATTTAACCTGTGCTCATGGAAGGTCCTTCACGTCTGGCGGAGCTGGTTGACTACTTTCCTAGTGGAGAGCAGGCCAAACTCCATTTGCAGTTTTTTCCTCTCCACCAGCAGCTCCACGGTCAGGGCCATGGAGTATCGCCAGCATGGAGTCGATCAGCTGCTGTTTGGCCGCCTTCTCTACCTTGTTGCTGTGAGCTCTGTATGCTATTATTCCCCCCTGGTCACTGCCTTCAGTGCCTCCCAGGATGTGGAGGGGGAGGCTTTCCCGCCCCATTATGATTGCAGACATTCTTGCCGGTGAGGAGGACTATATCCAGCCTTCATGGGAGGTGCTGGCCTGGCCCGTCTCCAACTTCACATCTACGTAGTGTGGTGTGTAGTGCGAGATTACTATTGCAGAGTATTCTGCCCCTACTAACCCTGGACGTACCCACTCCCCGCTACAAAGAAGCAAAGAAGTCTACACAGGAATATATTTTTGGAGGTGGAAGAAGGAGAACTCCTTCTCACTTGGGTGGTTGACCCCCCCTCCCCCAATCTGCTCCATGAAGGTGCTTAATTCCATTGACATTCCTGATTTAGCCCCAGATTTAGGGCTGGACCTATCTGGCTTTGGGTCCAATACTCAGTTAAAGTCTCCCATCGTGATTTATTCGTGGAGTTGAGGTGGGCGATTTCTGCCATGGTCCTTTTGATGAACTCGGCATCGTCCCAGTTTGCGGTGTATGCCCTTCTGGGGCCCCACTAACCATTATGTACCACCCCCATGGGTTAGTCACCGTGCTCGTCGCTGTAAAGGCTATCCCTTTGTTAAATAATATGGCTACCCGCCCCCCTCCTCACCCTCGTGTCAAAGCACGCCTGTCCTACCCAGCTTTTCCTTACCTTCATTTGGTCCTTGAAAATGAAATTAAAATCGTTTATTGTCACAAGTAGGCTTCAATGAAGTTACTGTGAAAAGCCACTAGTCGCCACATTCCGGCACCTGTTCGGGGAGGCTGGTACGGAATTGAACCCACACTGCTGGCCTGCCTTGGTCTGCTTTAAAAGCCAGTGATTTAGCCCAGTGTGCTAAACCAGCCCCTTCATTCATAGTTGAGAAAGACTATGTCAATCCACAGTGAACTCTCTTTTCACTGGTCCTTTCACATGCCAGATGACTATCCTGTCGGGGGGCTTCTGTCCCCTCCCCCTACTATGAGGTCAGCTAGATTTATCTGGTGGACATGCCCCTGCATTCCTGGGGTAACCTTTGTTCATGGGCCGTCTAAGTTGGCCGCCTTCCTCTTTCCAAACATCTCCAAGTGTGTCCTGAATGACCAGCTTCTACCCTTCCCCCCTCCTATCTCCCAACCCCTCACCGAACCCCTCTGCCCGTGTGATCACCTCTTTCCCTTCTCCGCTCCCCCTTCCCCATCCCCCCCTTATCTATTCCCCTTTCCCTTCGAGCTCTGCCCCCCACCCCCAGCTTGCTGCTCGACCCCCCCATCTGGCCAGAAGCTACCCATCTGGCCAGAGATCCGCCGCGGCTCCCCCCTTTACTCCTATACACCAGCTGGTCCACTAATGTAGTGGCTCCCCCCTGGAAAACAGAGTCACCTGGTCTGACCTGTCTGAGTCTTCCTCACCCCTCTGTCCCCAAACCCTTGCTCTCCCTCTCTGGCATCGCCTTGTTTGGGAGTTAACAGAGGGGGGTGATCCTGGCAACTGGTGTGTACGAATGGCGAACAACTACAACTACGCAACCAGCTAGACCTAACACAGAACCATTCCTTCATGGGAGGGAAAGATATATATGAACCGAAGGGCATACATTGCCAAATATAGTTTCCTCTCTCCCCCCATTCATTCAGGTCCAGACATTCGAATTTTCCTGAATTATTTCCTCGCGAGTCCGTTCTTCTACACAAACATGTTCGTTAGCTCTGGTGTATTAAAATAACGGTCCCTGTCACTGTGTGTTACCCATTGTCTTGCAGGGTATAGCTTGCCAAATTGCACCTTTTTTTAAAGATTGTAGTTTTAACTCCGTTAAACTCCGCCCAGTGCTTGGATAGGTTGTCTCCAATGTCCTGGTAAATCCGGGTGGTGTGTCCTTCCCGCTTTTGTGACCACATGTTCCTCGCCCACTTCAGAACCCGTTCTTTATCCTGGTACTTGTGGAGCTTTGCAATTATTGCCCGCTGTGGTTCCCCCAATTCCTTTTTTTGGCAGAGCGACTTGTGGGCCCAGTCGATCTCTGGGGGTTTGGTGAAGCCCGCCTCCCCGATCAGTTTTCCAAGCATCTTCAATATGAACTCCATTGGGCTCCTACCTTCTGTGCCCTCTGGTAGCCCGACGATCGGGAGATTCTGTTGTTGGGACCTGTTCTCCTGGTCATCCACCTTTCCCTTTAGTACCTTCTGGGTTGCCATCAATCTTGTAACTTCGGCCTCGAGCGAGGCAATCCCTTTCTCCCGGACACTGGCCGCTTTCTCCAGGTTTCAGACGATCGCATCTTGGTCCTCCAGTCTCTGCTTCACCCTGTCCAACATTCCCTGTATGGGGGCCAGTGTGGTCTCTGTTACCAACTTCATCGCTGACATGAGGTCCTGTTTTACCATATCCCTATGATCCCGGAGCTCTGTGAAGATGAACTCTATCAGTTTCTCCATCAACGACTGGGTTGGTGTTGGTGACTCTGCTGGGTAAGTCATGTTGAGGTTTGCGTCACCATGAAGATCCCTCTGTTCTGGGATTGGGGTCTTTCTTCCCTTGTTTTTGCTGGGTTTATGGCTTGGCTGCAGGTTTGTCGGCATCTCAAATTGGATGGGTTATAGCTGGGGGTTTGGTTGGTTCAATTTTCTGTCTGTTTGGTGTCCATTCAATGGGTTAAAAAGGTCCAACGGGAAGTTTCCAGGAGAGAGCCACCTTCCGTGTGACCGCTGAGCTCATGGCCGCCAGCAGAAGTCCCACAGCGGAGTAAATTTACCGGTCCCACCTGCCGCAGTAATGGTCGCAGGCAGGACAGAAACTTGGACATACCATTTAAAGGTCCGTTGTCTTTGGGTGGGAATTTCCAGTCTCAGGGCAGGCCCGACTGGAAAATCCCGTCCAGTGCGTCTTACCTACATCCAGTGCTACATTCTCCCAAAATGTTTAAACAACACCGTTTTAGACTATTTTCCATCAACGCCTAAAACGGGAATCTCTTTCTGGCTTGTCTTAAATAACCTAATGACCAAAAATTAGCAGCTCATCTTTTAGTCTTCTTCTTATTTTCAAAACTCATTCCTATAAATTTTGATATCTTTTGAACTTTATTTTACTGGATTTAGTGTTTAAAAGGTTGATTTCACAAACATTTCATAATATTGGAAGGAATATTGAGGGTAATTTTGACTCCCTGACCTGATTTATATTTGACTGGTGATCTAAGGGATACGAAGCAGGTGACATGTTGCAGCTTGCCAGATTGAGGTCTGAAGATCAGGCTTGGGCCAGCAAGTTAAGTTGCAGGGAAGTTGCGATCATGGAGGATGAAGGTGCAGAGGTGACAGGAAGCCAGATTATTTCTGTGGGCACTGGAGGAGCTGTCTTAGGCTGGCCTCTTCCATTCCATCACCTGTTGTTGGACTGTACACATGTAGGCTCCCATTCAGATCTAAAATGGTATTCAAGATGTTGGGCGTCATTCTCCGACCCCCCGCTCAATTCTCCGGCCCGGATGGGCCGAAGTCCCGCCCAGAAATTGCCTGTCCCACCGGCGTAAATCAAAGCTGGTATTTACCGGCGGGACCAGGCGGCGTGGGCGGGCTCCGGGGTCCGGGGGCGCGGGGCGATCTGGCCCCGGGGGGTGCCCCCACGGTGGCCTGGCCCACGATCGGGGCCCACCGATCCGCGGGCGGGCCTGTGCCGTGGGGGCACTCTTTCCCTTCTGCCTCCGCCACGGCCTCCACCATGGCGGAGGCGGAAGAGACTCTCCCCACTGCGCATGCGCGGGAAACTGTTGGCGGCCGCTGACGCTCCCGCGCATGCGCCGCATTTCCGCGCCAGCTGGCGGAGCGGAAATCCCTCCGGCGTCGGCCTAGCCCCTCAATGTTGGGGCTCGGCCCCCAAAGTTGCGGAGAATTCCGCACCTTTGGGCCGGCGCGATGCCCATCTGATTGGCGCCATTTTTGGCGCCAGCCGGCGGACATCGCACCGTTGGGGGAGAATTTTGCCCGTTATTTCTGTCACGGGACACTTACTTACATGTTAAAAGATGCCTTTTTCCTGAAATAGCGGACTTTTTGGATACTTGCAGTGGTGGGCCTCTTCCTAAATGGAGTCAGCAGCGTCACCAATGTTTTTGAGTCTTGTTAGCACCAACTTAACTTTAAAGTTCTCTTCCTCAGTTTAAAATCCCTCAATGGCCTCCCCCCTCCCTATATCTGTAATCTCCTTGAGACCCACAATCCTCTGAGATATCTGCGCTCTTCTCATTTTTGGCTACCTTTGGTGGCCATGACTTCAGTTGCCTGGGCCCTAAGCTTTGGAAAATCCCCCAATAACACTCCACCTCTCTTTTTAAAGCCTAACTTTCATCTAATTTTACCAAGAGTGAAGTAGCTACATGAACATGAAATGAAATGAAAATCGCTTATTGTCACGAGTAGGCTTCAATGAAGTTACTGTGAAAAGCCCCTAGTCGCCACATTCCAGCACCTGTTCGGGGAGGCTGGTACGGAATTGAACCCACACTGCTGGCCTGCCTTGGTCTGCTTTAAAAGCCATGCTGAGGAGGAATTAACTCTGCTTAGGGTGTCCGCCCATAGGCCTGCCTCTAACTCCCCACCTAGCTCCTCCTCCCACTTGACCTTCAGTTCTTCCACTGGGGTTTCCTCCGCCTCCAACAACTCCTGATAGATATCCAACACTTTCCCCTCCCCCACCCAGGTACCGGACACTACTCTGTCCTGTATCCCCCATAGCGGGATCAGCGGGAAAGCCAACACCTGTTTCCTCAGAAAGTCCCGGACTTGTAAATATCTGAAACCATTCCTCGGCGGCAGCTTGAACTTGTCCTCCAGCGCCTTCAGACTGGGAAAGCTCCCGTCTATGAATAGATCTCCCATCCTCATAATTCCTGCTCTCTGCCAACTTCGGAACCCGCCATCTAGCCTGCCTGGCGCAAACCTGTGGTTGTTGCAAATTGGGGTCCAGACTGACGCACCCTCCACCTTCTTATGCCTCCTCCATTGCCCCCAGATCCTCAATGCCGCCACCACCACCGGGCTAGTGGAGTAACGGGCCAGCGAGAACAGCAGAGGTGTCGTTACCAGTGTTCCCAAACTGGTGCCTTTGCATGACGCCGCCTCCATCTGCTCCCGTGCCAACCCCTCCCCCATTACCCACTTCCTAATCATCGCTATATTCGCTTCCCAGTAGTAGTTGCAGAAGTTCGGCAGCACCAACCCCCCCCCTCCCCCCCGACTGCGCTCCAACAACATTTTCTTCACCCGCGGGGTTTTATTTGCCCACACAAAGCCCCAAATAATCTTGTTTACCCGCTTGAAAAAGGCCTTCGGGATGAAGAAGGGGAGGCACTGGAAGCCAAACAAAAATCTGGGGTGCACCGTCATTTTCACGGTCTGTACCCTCCCCGCCAGCGATAGCGGAAGCATATCCCATCTTTTGAAGTCCCCCTCCATTTGCTCCACCAGCCGGGTTAGGTTTAGCCTGTGTAATGCCTCCCATTTCCGAGCCACCTGTCTTCCCAGGTAGCCAAATCTCTCTACCATCCTGAGTGGCAGCTCCTTCAGTCTCCTCTCCTGCCCCCTTGCCTGGATCACGAACAATTCACTTTTTCCCATGTTCAATTTGTACCCCGAGAACCTGCCAAATTCCCCAAGGTCTGCATGACCTCCCCCATCCCCTCCACCGGGTCCGAGATATACAAGAGCAAATCGTCCGCGTACAGCGAAACCCGGTGTTCCACCCCCCCCCCACCCCCCCCCCCCCCCACCCCCCCCACCCCCCCACCCGCCCGAACCAGCCCCTGCCACTTCCTTGATACTCTGAGTACCATGGCCAGCGGCACAATAGCCAGAGCAAACAGCAACAGGGAGAGGGGGCACCCCTGCCTCGTCCCTCGGTGTAGCTTAAAGTACCCCAACCTCAGCCGGTTCGTGCACACACTCGCTACCGGCGCCTGGTAAAACAATCGCACCCAGTCGATGAAGCCCTCCCCAAATCCAAACCTTCCCAGCGTCTCCCAAAGATACTCCCACTCCATCCGATCAAAAGCCTTCTCCACGTCCATCGCAACCACCACCTCCACCTCCTCTCCTTCTGAGGGCATCATAATTACATTCAAAAGCCTCCAAACATTAGCATTGAGCTGTCTACCTTTAACAAATCCGGTTTGGTCCCCGCCTATCACCCCCAGGACAGTCTTCTATCCTAGTGGCCAAAATCTTAGCCAGCAGCTTGGCATCTACGTTCAAAAGCGAGATCGGCCTATATGACCCACATTGTTCCGGGTCCTTTTCTCGTTTAAGGATGCGCGGAATTGTGGCCTGTGACATCGTTGAGGGGAGGATTCCACTCTCGTTAGCCTCATTAAAGGTCCTCATCAGCAGTGGGCACAACACCTCTGAGAACTTCTTATAGAATTCTACCGGGTAACCGTCCGGCCCCGGAGCCTTGCCCGACTGCATGCCCTCCAGTCCTTTAACAATTTCCTCTGCCTCAATCGGGGCCCCCAGCCTCTCCACCAGGTCCTCCTCCACTCTCGGGAACCTCAACTGATCTAGGAATTGCCTCATCCCTTCTATACCAGGCGGGGGTTCCGACTCATATAATTTACTATAAAATTCTCTAAAAGCGTCGTTCACCCCCCTGGGTCCAATACCATGTCGCCCTCTCTATTCCTTACTCCCCCAATCTCCCTGGCCGCCTCTGTCTTCCTAAGCTGGTGCGCCAACATCCTACTCGCCTTTTCCCCATATTCGTAGACCGCCCCCCTTGCCCTCCTCAACTGCTTCACCGCTCTCCCTGTGGTCAACAACTCAAACTCTGCGTGTAGTTTCCGATGCTCCCTCAGGAGCCCAGCATCCGGGGCCTCCACATATCTCCTATCCACTCGAAGTATCTCCTCCACTAATCTCTCCCTCTCTGCTCGTTCCACCTTTTCTCTATGGGACCGAATCGAAATTAGTGCCACTCTTACAACTGCTTTCAGAGCCTCCCAACCTACCGCTGCTGATACCTCACCCGTATCGTTTGTATCCAGGTAATTCTGAATGGACTTATTCACCTGCCCGCAAACCGCTTTGTCCGCTAACAACCCCACATCCAGTCTCCAGAGTGGGCGCTGCCCTCTCTCCTCACTCAACCGCAAATCCACCCAATGCGGGGCATGATCAGAGACTGCAATCACCGAATATTCCGTCCCCGCTACCTTCGGAATTAGCGCCCTGCTTAGAACAAAAAAAATCAATGCTGGAGTAAACCTTGTGTACATGAGAAAAAAATGAGAACTTCTTCGCCCTCGACCGTTCGAATTTCTACGGGTCTACCCACCCCCCATCTGCTCCATAAATCCTTCTTCCAGCTGGCCTTCTTCCAGTCCTGGATTTTGACCGGTCCTGATCGGGATCAATGACCATGTTAAAGTCTCCCCCCATGATCAAGCCATGAGACTCTAGGTCCGGGATCTTGCCTAACACCCATCTCATAAATCCCACATCGTCCCCGTTCAGGGCTTATACGTTTACAAGCACCACCCGTACACCCTCCAGCTTCCCACTCACCATAATATATCTACCCCCCTTGTCTGCCACAATTCATCCAGCCTCAAACGCCACCCGCTTGCTGATCAATATTGCTACCCCCCTGGTCTTTGGGTCCAGCCCAGAGTGAAACACCTGACCAACCCACCCCTTTCTCAATCTTGTCTGATCAATAATCTTTAGATGTGTCTCCTGAAGCATTGCTACGTCTGCCTTCAGCCCCTTTAAATGCGCAAAAACACGAGCCCTTTTGACTGGCCCATTCAAACCCCTCAAATTCCATGTAATCAGCATGGACAGGGGGCCAAACCGTCTGGCTCCCTATTGTTCGAAACCCTCTCCCGACAGGCATAAACAATTAAAAAACCTTTGCAGTTCCCAGTAAGTAAACAACCTCAAGTAAAATAAATTAACATAAACCAATGAAGAAACAATCGCCTGAAACCAGACCCAACCTCCCACAGAATAGCACCAACTTCAGGGCTCCCCTCCCCCTCCGCATCCACCCTCTGCAAAAACAAAGCACCCTCAGACCACCACCCCAGCCCAATACTTAACCCAGAACCCCATACAGTCTTATTTGAACCGATATAAGAATTACAAAAATTACAAACCGCCGCCACATAACTCCTTCAAGACTTAAGTGTCCTTTAAGATGCTTCCAACTTCTTTTCTTTGATAAAAGACCATACACCGTCCGGTGCCTCAAAGTAAAAGTGCCGGTCTTCGTGCGTAACCCACAACCACGCTGGATACAGCATCCTGAATTTCACTCCCATCTTGAAGAGGATTGCCATCACCCGGTTAAACTCAGCCTGTCTCTTGGTCAGCCCCGCTCCCAGGTCCTGGAAGATGTGCACCTCGCTGTTCTCCCATCTGCTGCTCCGCTCCTTCTTGGCTCACCGCAAGACGTGTTCTTTGTCCGAAAAGCAGTGGAAACGCACCACCATGGCCCTCGGCGGGTCATTTGCCTTAGGCTTCCTTGCGAGGGCTTGATGCGCTCCATCAACTTCCAACTTCCAGGGGCCGAGAAAATGCCCCGGGCCCCATCAGCGTCTCCAGCATGCTCGCCACATATGCTCCCGCATTCAACCCCTCAATTCCTTAAGCTCTGCCTCCTGGACCTGTTCTCCAGGTCCTCCAACTTTTCCTGCATTCTCTTCTGGCGCTCATCCAACACCTCCACCTTGTCTCCAGCACAGTTAGATAGTCCTCCTGGCTGGGCAACTTCAGTTCAATTTCTTGTATCGCTTTCCCTTGGGCCGCTTGATTCAAAAGCACTTGATCGATCGCAGCCTTGATCGGGTCCAGCGTTTCCTTTATTAGCGCAGCAAAACAGTCCTTAAAGAACTTCATCTGCTGCTCCTTAGACCACTGAGCCACCGCTCCCTGGTCCTGACCCTCCGCCATGCTGAGCCGCGATACCAGCTCCGACTGCTTCACTCTATCCGGGCTGAATCTTTTCACACGGCCACTTCTAGTCCAATTAGCCATACATCGTAGGGGGAATCCTTCTTAATATCGCCCACTACACCGATCTATCCCTTATAGTCCGAGAAAAGTCTGGATAAAAAGGTCCAAAAGTCCATTTCAGGCAGGAGCTATCAAATGTGCGACCTACTCCCCCATGGTCGCCACCGGAAGTCCCAACACTCCACCTCTCTGCCTCTCTACCCCACCTTCCTCCTTCAAATATTCCTTAAATCCTAATTCTTTGACCACGGTTTTGGTCCTCTGGTCTCATATCCCCTATGTAGCTCAGTGTCATATTTTTTATTTAAAATGATCCTATGAAGTGTCTTGGAATATTTTATTGTGCTAAAGGTGCTATATAAATATGTCGTTGTTTTTGTTACTGCCCTATTAACACCAGGCAAAGGCAGTGAAAAGCAACTCAACTGTTTGTGTATTTTCTATTGTTTATGGCCTCCGGTATTAATTGCTTGTATTTATGATCAATGGACGAGATCTCCTGGCTGTTATCGCTGGTGAGGTCTTCTGGTTCCATCGGCAGTGCACCCCCACCACAGATGTCTCAGTGGTTTGAGGTGGATTCAATGGGCAATCCAATCGACAGCAGCGCGATCAGAAGATCCCGCTGCCGGCCAGTGGTAGGCCACCTCCCGCCACCAGGAAACACGCCACAGGGAGGCCACAGAATCTCATCCATAGATTCAATTGTTCTTGTCCTTCTTTGCTGCCAGCTCCATGCTGCCTGACTCAGCCTGCCCCACTCCAAGATAATTCACCTGCTTTTCAGATAAATGCTTCCAACATCAAATGTGCCAACCTAAAAATGAACAATTATCTAAGCTTTCTGAAAACTGTTGTGACAATTAAATAAATGAATCAGAATATCTATGCTTTAAATTAACACATAAAATCTTCCAGTTATGCTGCTCCAATAATTCTCTTGTACTCAAATCTATAATTTCCATATGTTAAATTTTATCAGCTCCCGAACATATTCAACCAACATTAAAGTAAAGAATTCAGTCACTGGCACCTCCAACCGACTGACTGCCAAATAACGAAAATGAATTAATTATAAATTCATTCATTACATTTTTCATATTCATCGGCAAGCTCCACAATTTCTATCATTAACTAGAATTTTATGCTCCCACCTATCCACAGTGGGTTCCGAGGCGAGGTGGGAGGGATCGTGAAATTATGCAGACGTGGGGCGAAATTCTCCCCCAACGGCGCGATGTCCGCCGGCTGGCGCCAAACACGGCGCCAATCAGACAGGCATCGCGCCGGCCCAAAGGTGCAGAATACTCCGCATCTTTGGCGGCCTAGCCCCAACATTGAGGGGCTAGGCCGACGCAGGAGGGATTTCAGCTGGCGGAAATGGCGTTTGTTGCCCCGCCAGCTGGCGCGGAAATGCGGCGCATGCGCGGGAGCGTCAGCGGCTGCTGACAGTTTCCCGGCACATGCGCAGGAGCGTCAGCAGCCGCTGTCAGTTTCCCGCGCATGCGCAGTGGGGAGAGTCTCTTCCGCCTCCGCCATGGTGGAGGCCGTAGCGGAGGCGGAAGGGAAAGAGTGCCCCCACGGCACAGGCCCGCCCGCGGATCGGTGGGCCCCGATCGCGGGCCAGGCCACCGTGGGGGCACCCCCCGGGGTCAGATCGCCCCGCGCCCCCCCCCCAGGACCCCGGAGCCCGCCCACGCCGCCTGGTCCCGCCGGTAAATACCAGGTTTGATTTATGCTGGCGGGACAGGCAATTTCTGGGCGGGACTTCGGCCCATCCGGGCCGGAGAATCCAGCGGGGTGTCCCGCCAACCGGCGCGGCCCGATTCCCGCCCCCGCCCAATCTCCAGTACCGGAGACTTCGGCGGGGGCAGGGGCGGGATTCACGGCGGCCAACGGCCATTCTCCGACCCGGCGGGGGGGGTCGGAGAATGACGCCCAGGGTTCCCTCCAGGTTCCCGCCCACTCCGACCTCACAGCGATTTTGAACTGGGGCGAGCAAGGCCTTGGAAGGGAAGCTGCCGCTGGGGAACCCGCCATGGGGCGGTCACCTTTGATGGGACTGGAAGTTATGCTGGCGGTAAGGGCCAGAGAAAATCAAGGCCAATTACTTTATGGGAGCATCATGGATGTTTTATTTGTCATGTAAATATTGCACGTTGTACTATTTTATTTTTATTCATCTGTGTCATCATCATTTGTTGGGACTAACTTTGCCATGGAGCTTAATGTACTGACGCACCTCATGGGTGCGGTGGGGGACACTCTGGCAGCCACTGTCCCACTAGTCAGAATGACGGGATCTTGTGCCAGATTCTGCGCTCGGAACATCATTAACTATGAACAGGTGACTTCCCCTCTCAATCTCCTGGTGAAACAGCAGTTGATTCATCTGCCCGCGTTGAGCTTGTGTGCTCGAAGGTCTGGGCGCCCTATTTAAATATCAATTCAACACACTCCTATCACTCGCTCCAGCTCAACTGCCTTCCCAGACCATGTAGGACATCAGCAATTGGATCGGCCTTTGTTGTGTTGGCTGCATGAGCCCCACAGCACAGTGCTGTCCAGATGGACACTGGTATTTGGCACCAGGGGGAAGGAGGTCCCTATACTCCCCAACTTCTGGCTCCATCTTGGTGACACAGGAGGGTCCATGGGTCCAGCAGCACAGTACTGTCCATAAAGATGAGCTAGGCATAGAGATGGAAGGCAGGAAGTGGTTTGCCGCCCGGCATAGTGGTGAATAGCGCATCAGGAGCAGAGTAGCACGATAGCAGAAAGATCACCTCAAAGTCTCGGGCGAACTGAGGACTGCCTTGTGAAAGCCACTCTTTATCAATCGAGTTTGAGACTGACATGATTTCCCACTGGTGTGACACAAGATTGGAAGACCTGATGGGGTGCTGATGGACAGCATTTAATGAGCATTCATGAGATACAAATGAATGCAAATGGCATTCATGCCATCAGTCAGTGTGATGGTCGATCCACCATTAACTTGCGATTGGGAGAATTGCAATGTGATTTTACACTGGTGGGTTTCCAAAGTTTTAGCTCCCACTAGATTCCCCGATCCCGCCCACCACCAAACCCACTGTGGGTGAGATGGAAGAATTCCACCCTGTGTGTTTGTGTTCAGTCTTTGATGCATGTTCCAGTTTTGTACTCCCCAGCCAATGGGGCGTGGTTAAACCTGCAGGCTCAGCAGTTCCTACATTGTCAAGGAGGTTATCCAAGATTGGGCTCGAGGGCCAATTGAACTGTTGTGGGTGCACTCAAAGCCCTGTAACAATGGTGCAGGATGTGAAATTTTGGTCATGGAAGGCTGATTAATGTTTGTCCAGGTGTGAAGCAGATTTTGTTGCGAACAGTGTTCACTAGTGAGTTTGTGTGAGAGATTGCTGGCAGGATGGCTGGCAAGGATTGGGAGGATATCCAGTGCAATCAATGGATTTTCTGCAATGGCGGCTGGTTTAGCACACTGGGCTAAATTGCTGGCTTATAAAGCAAACCAAGGCAGGCCAGCAGCACGGTTCGATTCCCGTACCAGCCTCCCCGAACAGGCGCCGGAATGTGGTGACTAGGGGCTTTTCACAGTAACTTCATTTGAAGCCTACTTGTGACAATAAGCGATTTTCATTTCATTTCATGTTCATGTAGCTACTTCACTCTTGGTAAAATTAGATGAAAGTTAGGCTGTCCCTTGTTTCCCTTGCATATCTCTCCCTGGCCCTGGCATCTTGTAAAGACCCATGCATATTGGTGACCTCCTCGTCAGGCTCACCCAATTCATTCTCACCTCAGGAGGAGTTCTGTCCCTCTTGCTTCTGCTGCTACAACCATTCTCTACATTGCATGGCGATGTTGTGAAGTGCACAGTAGACCATGCTGATTCATAATACCCTTTGTGATCCTGTGACCTGCCTTCTCTCCACCTTGATCCTACCCTCCTCACTGTGGACATTCCTCCTCCATCCTAATCCTATCCCTCATCACCCTTGATGTGTCCTTGCAATCCCTTCACTCACCCACTGAGACATTCCAATATCCCTCCCTCCAACTGGACCACCCCTCATATCTATGGACTTTACCCATGACAGACAACTTCTCATTGAAACTTACAGGATACTGAGTCCTAGATAGAGTGAACATGGAGAGGATGTTTCCACTTCTAAGCCTTGACCCCACCTGGTCCCCTTCCTGGAGGACCTCTGGTCCCCAAGGATTCCCCAGCCCCAACTCATCCTGCTGCATCTGACCCTCCATCCAAGCTGGCAGGCTCATACTCCATGACAGAACCAGATCCAAATGAACAATATAACTGGTGTCTGCCAACTGTAATTGACCAGGAAACAGGAGGCATGAGTTTTCTGTGAGCTGCTCACTTAATATTGAAGGTAGGATGCAATTTGAAAAAGTTTGAAGATAAAGAGTATTCATGTGAGGCAAATTGGTAATAAATTGGAACCTGCCACAGCAGTGCGACTGACTTTACATTTTGGCTGAGAGATGGTAGGTCACTCCAGTATTAGAGTTTTTAAAAATAACTTTAGAGTACCAATTCATTTTTTCCAATTAAGGGGCAATTTAGCGTGGCCAATTCACCTACCCTGCACATCTTTGGGTTGTGGGGGCGAAACCCACGCAAACACGGGGAAAATGTGCAAACTCCACACGGACAGTGACCCAGAGCCGGATCGAACAGCACGGTAGCATTGTGGATAGCACAATTGCTTCACAGCTCTAGGGTCCCAGGTTCGATTCCGGCTTGGGTCACTGTCTTTGCGGAGTCTGCACATCCTCCCTGTGTGTGCGTGGGTTTCCTCTGGGTGCTCCGGTTTCCTCCCACAGTCCAAAAATGTGCAGGTTAGGTGGATTGGCTATGATAAATTGCCCTTAGTGTCCAAAATTGCCCTTAGTGTTGGGTGGGGTTACTGGGTTATGGGGATAGGGTAGAGGTGTTGACCTTGGGGAGGGTGCTCTTTCCAAGAGCCGATGCAGACTCGATGGGCCGAATGGCCTCCTTCTGCACTGTAAATTCTATGAAAAAAGAACCTGGGTCCTCGGCGCCGTGAGGTAGCAGTGCTAACCACTGCACCACCGTGCTGCTCTACTCCAGTACCAGAGTTCACTGCTGTGTGCTAGTATGAAGTGAAGCCATGTTATTGTCATTCACTGTGTGGTGATATGCATCACTGTAAGTACACAAGGGGTTAATGCAAATACACTAAGACTAGGTAAACACTAGAGGGAGCACCAGAGACATCATGACACACAGACATTCAACCAATAGGTCAGTAAGATAGGACACGACCAATGGGCAGTCAAGACACACCCCGAGGTTACACTACCACAAGGGGGCTACCCATATAAAAGGACAGGGCACACATGCTCTTTCTCTTTCCATAGGCAACACCCAGAGAGACAGGGGCAGATCGGAAGCATCACACCCACACGTGGATTAGAGCAGACAGGTTAGTTACATTGAGTTAATATAGCAAGATTAGCAGGAGAGTCGAACTCAAGTAGGAGAATTGTTAACTGTTCAATAAATGTGTTAAACCTATCTCCAAGTCTGAACCTTCCTTTGTCAGAGCATACATCAAGGAAGCAGCTCATGCTACATGAAGAAGCATAACACAACACACTGTTTAGCTTTAATTAATGATTGGTGGAATGGAGGTGCATTTTTGAAATACAAGCAGGAATTTAATTCACACGTGAAGCCTATTAAATGACCTAAAGAATGGTGAATGTAAATTTTATCAAACAGTTAACACTGTTGGGGAATGGGCAACCAGGTAAATGAGTGCTGGATACAGCTTAGGGGGAACAATTTCATCCATCCCACCCATAACGAATGATTTCACTCAAATTCTTTGAGGGTGTCAGGGTGATGTATTTCCCCTGCATCGTACGTGAGGGTTTCCTTTGATGTCGGCATATTAAGATAATTACAGAGTCATGATTTATCTCTTTGGAGGATTTCGCTGCCTGGGGTTGCTTCCTACAGCTGCTGTGTTATGTGAGTATCAATTCAGTTGTACAACTGCCTTCCCTTAGGGGCTGATGTCCTATAAATTGGTATTGCCATAGTCCTTCATTCTTGACCAGTAGGAAGGATGGATAATTGTTCAATAGCTGGGAGAGGAAGACATAACACCACATCGTGACAAACAACAGAGGCCTTGGTCCTTGTACTGGACTCTTCATTCTGCTTTGTTCTTTGGCTAGGTGCAGGAACAGAATACTAATCACATAGTTGTACTGGGATGTCAAGGTCCTGCTTCATCATATTTGCAATAGCTTACAAGCAGCCTTGAATCTTACTTTCATTCATTCTTCAGTTCATGGGTTACCTCAAACATAACTTTGTATAATCTGAATTACATAATAAATTTCACCCTTTAATGGATACAATTATTTTATATGAGGACTTAATGTTTAATAAAGTAAAGCATAAATTCACAGCGAGTTTATTTGTTCTTATAGTTAACCTAAAATAACGCTCTGCATAGGTTGGTGGGCGGGATTTTCCTATAATGGGGCTATGTCCCCATGCCAGCGTCAAAATGTGGATGTTTCACTCTGGACAAAGTCCAGAATGATTCTCCAACCTGCAGAGGGCTGGCAGAGTCCTGGAGTGCTTCTTGCAGCTCTGGCTGCGGATACGGGGCCCGCACTTCCGGCCAGGAGTCATGCGCACGGCGCGGCCTGCGGCGGCCGTCCCGTGCAGCACGGCGGACTCGCATTGCGGACCCTGATCGAAGTAGGTCCCCACGGGATCGCGCACCCGCGGATCGATGCCGCCTGATTGCTTGCCTGGCTGTCCATGAGGCCCCCCCCCCCCCCCACCCGGTGAAGGATCCCCCCGCCCCCCACCAGGGCAGCCGCGGACTGAGTCTGCAGCCGCCACCGGCCGTTCCCGTCAGGCAAACCATGGCTAGAACCACACTGTCAGGAACTCAGCCAGATTTCCTCGGAAAATCGCTGGGGGGGGGCTGTGTCAATGGCCCCCTACCCACGCCGCACGATTCGCGCCGATTCTCCAGGAACCGGAGAATTGCGGGAGCGGAATCAGTCCGGATTTCGACGTAAACGCCCATTCTCCGCCCCTGCGCCGATCGCGATATCGGCTCGGAGAATCCAGCCCGGTATTTTTGCAATCTGTGCATATACAATATACAAGAGGAGGATTTAATTTCAGTTTCAAATATTTGTGAAGTTGGACTGAAAAATCCAGCCGAACCTCAGGCTTCAAATTAAACATTTTCAGCCGAGAAATTGGTCATTTTTGAGTAGCTAACCAACAGGGTTCAGAGTGAAAGACAACACTCTGAAATTTTCTGAACAAACCTCTGATAACTGTAATGTCTCTGCAGGCAGCTCACCCTTTTTACAATGTTCAATATTGTCTCGCAGTCCCCCTTGCTTTACCAGCAGCTTCCCTGAGGCAAGTCATGGGGAGGTGGCGCAGGTGGAGGGGGGGGGTTGGCCATGAGGGGTGGAGTGGTAATGAGCAGGGGAGGAGGGGAAATATAATAGCTAAAAACTAACATTGAATCATTCTGTCATTTGGAGGCCAGCATTCAATATTTATAATCACATGAGAGCCAAGGGTCGTCTGGGATAGCCAGAGCGTCCATCACCATGGCCGGTATTCACCGGTCCAGATTCTAAGTGCTCCCGCTAGCAGAGAGTCAGAACTGTGTCCCACTGGCACTAGCGGCACCGCCGGGATGGGATTCTCATGGCTTGACTATGCAAAAATATGCATAGAGTTGAATATTCCGTTTCCCTGCACTTACTGGGATCAGGCTGCCATTTTGAACGGCCACTCCTATCCCAGGGTCCAGGGACAGACCTATCCCACAATGCAAATAACCCCCCCCCCCACCTCCGACAATGGGAACATGCCCAACCCCTAATCAAGGAGGGGCATCCTTCCCCCTACCACAGGAATAATGGGTCACCGTCCCACACCATGCAAGAATGTTGGTGACCCGACCCTCTCAGACACCCAGTCCCCCCCATCAGCCACCCACCCTTCAGCCATGCCCCATTCATCCACCGAACCCAGGCCCTCCTCCAGTACACCCATTTAGTACCCAACTTCAGTCCCCGTCTCTTGGCATTGCTATGGTGCACTGCCCCATGGCACCATGGCACTGACACTGTGGCAATGACTCCCTAGACTGGAGCAATCGACAGTGAGTGGGGTCAAGGGGGTCAGCGAATTGCTCCTATGCCCCTCTGCCGCTGCCAGGCTGCTGAGGGAGGATCCCTACCAGGATTCTGAGGATTAGGTGGGCTGGGGCTGTGGGGAAGGGGTTGACCCTGGAAGCCTCCCCTGGGATGGAGTTCCATGTTTGGACTGCCCCTTCCAGTCCTGAGCAACCTGGGACCACTCTTGACATGGTGATCTCAGACAGCCCTCTGTTCAAGGTCTTCATCCTGTCTAACCTGTTTAAATTCTGAAGTGGCCTTCTCACTCTGAACTACTCTGCCTGACAACTGATGAGCAGACCAAACAATTCAGTGAAGAGTCAAGCCAGGAACACTTTCCTTTTCTTCACATCTGCTCCCTCATTCGGGAACTTTTAGCCTGTTAATTGCATTCAAATCAATGCAAATCAGCTCTTTGCATATTCCTACCTGTGCAAGGCGGGAAACTTGCTATGGCCGGTGGGAAGAGAGCAGAGGCTGGGGACGGGTTTGCCGCCAGGTGCCGATCTCATTTATGACCCGACATTGGGGGGCGGGATTCTCTGATCCTGAGGCTAAGTGTTGACGCCATCTTAAACGCCATCGCGTTTCTCGATGGCGTCAATGTGGCCTCAGGAGCGGCGATTCTGACCCCTACAGGGGGCCAGCATGGCACTGGAGCGACCCATGCCGCTCCAGCTGTCGATCCCAGCGTCAGATGGGCGCCGTGGGTCTGCGCATGCGCAGTGGGACCGGCGCCAACGCGCGCATGCGCAGTAGGACTGGCGCGATTGCCGCACATGCCGGTGGCTCCCTTCTCCGTGCTGGCACCAACGCAACATGGCTTGGGCTACAGGGGCCGGCGCGGAACAAAAGAAGCCCCCAGCCGGAGAGGCTGGCCCGCCAATCGGTAGGCACCAATCGCGGGCCGGGCCACAGCGGAGGCCCCCCCCCCCCCCCGGGGTCGGGCCACCCACTCCCTCCCCACCATGCCTCCCTCCCCACCACTCTGCCCCCGGATGCATTCACGCCGAGGTCCCGCTGGGTAAGAGCTGGTGTGAATGGCGCCGGCGGGACTCGGGCTTTTTTGCGTGGCCGCTCGGCGCCAATGGTGCCGATTCTCCACTCTCCGGAGAATCGGCGGACCGGCTTCGGGGCGGCGTTGTGCGATTCGCGCCCGTCCCAGCGATTCTCCGGCCTGGCCTGGGCTGAGAGAATCTCGCCCGGGATTCTCTGCCCGATCGGGATTTACGATCTTAGTGGCGGGGGAACAGAGAATCCCGCCCCATATTCCCAAAATGCCTGAGGGGCGCAAGAATGAATGGTGTGCTAAGGAATTGTAATGGAATTAAAACAAAAAATGTGATTGATGTCATAAATAAATCTGTTTATTGTCTTTGTAATCCCATCATGCCAATAAAACAGTAATACATTACTTCACATAAATACTGGTCTGCATAAACACGCAAAGAGAAACGCAATTTACAAATATGTATTCATGCATTAAAATCTGCACTCAAATTGTTAGTAATACATTTATATATCATTTACAATATTCATTTTGCACCAAAAATATACAATCAACATACACTTTGGCTGGAATTTCATTAAGAAAATTTGTCAATTGCAAGGCAATATAAAGCTTCTGCTGGGAGCGGTGAGGGTCAAGACCAGGGAGGGATGAGTGAGGAAGAGAGACTTAGTGTTGGTCCGAGGCGCAGGAGATTTCCTGCATCTGGTAGGCAAGGCTGCACGCAAATTAGAGGAAATTAAGTCAGCCTGTGGACACAGTGATAAACCCGGACCTGAAGATTAATGGAACTAAAATGAATTACAAAGTCAGCAATGATTGGGATCATTACACAAACAGGCAAGGGAGACATTCTGTATGTTGCTCGGTTCGGACAATTGGTACTGGGTGAAGTCGGCTGATAAGTACTGGTGACTATACTGGTGCAAAATGGAAGCCCTTATTGAATTTCTGAACACACCGGTAGATCTGTTTGTGATTTAGCTGTTTCCACTAAAATTCAGTTGAGACCACTTGAGCACCAATTCAGACCAGGTGATGTCAGTTCAGACTTCAACTGGTCTCAACAGTTTTTTCCTTCTGGAAGGACAGAGGGGAAAGGGAGTTGGACTTGCTAAGCAGCTCATACAGAGTGCTGGCACAGGCTCGATGGGCTGAATTGAACCTTCTGTCCTGTAACCTTTAAACGATTCTATAGGTGGCAGGGGTGGGGCTGGAAAATGCAGCGAGCCATTCAAACATCCATTGTCTTCAGTGGGACGGGAAAATCCCATTGGCAAGAGGGGCCCTAAAATTCCGCACTGAGTTAATTGTTAGAGGGCAAACAGGACTGCTCTTCCCGACTCTACAGCTTTTCCGTATATTTCTTTGCTCCGATCTTCTCTGTCCTCTGTAAATATCCCAGTTTCACATTTAGGGTTGACGATACTTTCTGAATGCTGATTTTTAATTTGTTTTTAACTATCTATTGACACCGTAAATATATTGCATTTCTGTGTTTACTGTAATCCGAGAGTTTCTGATTTTATCATGTATATTTTTGTGCCTTCGACATCACAAAAGCGTTAATGTGGATAACGCTCTGTGCAGTGGTTTGACTACGTTTGGTATGTATGTAAATAAGAGTTTTGTGTGAGGACTATGATTGTGCTGTTTAACTTTGGTGCCTTTCTTACATCCATATCATTTTCACCTATTAGCCTGAGATTCATTACTTTCAAAAGCCTTCTATCTCTCAGTTTCCCTCCTGTGAAGGTACTAACACATGCTC
The DNA here is from genome assembly GCF_047496885.1 of Scyliorhinus torazame. Taxonomy (NCBI): domain Eukaryota; kingdom Metazoa; phylum Chordata; class Chondrichthyes; order Carcharhiniformes; family Scyliorhinidae; genus Scyliorhinus; species Scyliorhinus torazame. The sequence continues at coordinate 149,701,351 of NC_092721.1, read as the reverse complement.
TGGTGCGGTTCCAAATACCATCAAGAATCCTTCTTCGTGTATAAGCCTGGACAGCATCAGGAGGCTATTCAACTACAAAGGGAATCCAGTTAAGTGCCATCCAATGCTCACAAGTGTGATCCTGAGCTCACTGCTTCACAAGTGCTCCTAAACAGAGGCCAAGGCTACACCTTCCACTGCAGCACTACCCAGGCTGCCATTCTGTCCAATTCTGCCTCACATAACTCAGCACAAACCGGCGATTAAACCAGCAGCTTTCCTAGTTTCCATTACATACCTTTCAAAAAAGTATATCCCTCTCACATTTTCATAACTTTGACTATAAATACTGAGCATTACTGTCAAAGAGTACAACATGGCAGGTTGGAAACGGCTGCTAATACGAACAAGCAAGCATACATCTTCTGCTGTTTTAAGTGAAGAATTAACCAGCTTCTTTTAAATGGATCAATATCTTTGTTAACCCACATACAATACAAATGTTGAACACCGTGGCCGATTGCAATTTAGATATTGCCCATGAACTTTTAAGAAAAAAAGGAAAAGCAAATTTTCACACAAAAGGCCAGTCTTCCATTGGAAATGCCTGGGTCCCAAATGTCACTGAAGGGTAGGTCTTTGTGTTACATTTATGTTTAAATAAGAGAACCTTGGAGATATTTAAAGCTACTTTTCCTGGAAGCTGCTGACTGCAGTGAGATGGAGAGGTGCGCTTATCAGCATGGTTAAGCGCACCATAAATGTTTATGAGTTACTGGTGAGTCTGCACCATCATGGGATTGCAGCTGCCAGCGATTATCTGACTCTGCTGTTGACAGTTGATCAAAGGACAGGTTTGACTGATAAGATTTGACTGAGCAAGTTTTTTTCTCTTGTTGCCCTGAAGTGGATTTTTGCCACTTGCCAGTCAACAGTTTGCTCTCGATATGAGAAAACCAAGTAGTAAGGTACAAGCACAGCGGATTAGATTCCATCCATATTATTGTCAGTCACATAAAATTAAACCTTTGTATAGGAAACTTTCAGAACAGTGTTGCTGCTTTACAACTATAAAAAAAGAGAACTAGATGTTTGTAAAAGCATTACCATCTGTGCCTATGTAAAGGATTTACATCTCCCATGTCCAAAACACACCAGATGTCATGTGTCAAATTTCAGACTTTATTATCAATGAAAAATAATCTTAAAATAAAGGGAAAGGAAGTCAGTCACTGATATTTAGCTTAAAATTTACAATTTCCACTGCCCTCTGAATTACCTCAATAGTTTATCAATCGCTACAATTATTTGAACCTATTTAGAACATTACACCTAAATGCACAAGGGAGGTTCACAACTAAATAAGGCATTGCTTGAGACATATCTGCCAGCACTGCTAACAGGTATCTGATGCTATAAGGTATATTTGCTAAATCTTCACTTCTGATATGCCACAAGCACATATTAGAAAATTGTTTGTGATGACCTGTAAAATTGATCTAATTGTACATTAAAAAGTTGGGCTATACAAAACTATACAAATTCTGAGTGTATTTCTCACAAACTGGTGATGGGCCGAGTGGCCGCCGAGTTTGGCCGAGTCCCGCCGGCGTGGATTACTCAGCTCCCACACGGCGGGACCTGGAAGGTACTCTGGGGGGCCATCCTGGAAGGGGGGGCGGGGGGATCCGACCCCGGGGGGGGGACCCCCACGGTGGCCTGGCCTGCGATCGGGGCCTACCGATCGGTGAGCCGGCTGGTTCCATGGGGGCCTGCTTTACTCTGCGCCGGGCCCCTGTAGGGCTCCGCCATATTGCCCGGGGGCCGGCGCGGAGAACAGAACCCCCGCGCATGCGCGGAAATACGACAGCCATTCCGCACATGCGTGAACTCACGCGGGCCGTTCCGCGCCGGCTGGAGCTGCGGGGACCACTCCGGCACCAACCTAGCCCCCTAGGAAGGTGAGAATTCCTCACTTTCGGGGGCCGTTGATGCCAGAGCCGTTGGTGCTGGTTTTCACGCCGGCGTGGGGACATAGCCCCATTATTTCAGAATCCCGCCCATGATCTAGCGATATGGGTTCAAATCTCACCATGTCAGCTTGGGAATTTAAATTCAATTAATTCAATGAAAGAAGGAATTATCAGTTATGGTGACTATGAAGCAACCAGATTATTGTAAAAATCCATCAGATTTGCCAATGTTCTTCAGGGAAGGAAATCTGCTGCCCTGGCCTGGCCTGGCCTACATTTCATCCCAGACGTGTAGAATCATGGAATGGTTACAGCACAAAAGGAGGCTTTGTCTGTTTGATTTTTCTGGATGTTTATGATAAAATAGTGTGAGAGGTCAAAGAAATCCGCTGGTACCCTATTCTGTGGCAAATCAATTAAGCAATTAAAATAAATCAAGTAAACTGAGGGACAAATAAAAGGCACGGCCCCTTAAAGGGATACTACCTGAACCAAAAAGGAAATCGCAAATTAAACTTAAAGCTTCAAACCCACTGCCAGCAAGCAGTCAGAGAATTCTGACCATAATGACATAAACTGAGAGACAATGAAGCACAGCATAATTTACTCAGTTCTGCACAGACAGCTACTCATTGTCTAGGGCCACAGCCTATTATTATTTTAAATCAGTGTTACAATTCCCATACAGACTGATAACTTTTCAAAGGAAATTTGAACTTCAGCCTATAGCTGAAAGAATGACAATACAGGATTTCACATTTAAAGACATTTACTGTAACAAAACAACCAAAAGCTCTATTTACTGAACATTATCTTTATAGGCAACTTATCCTTAAACCATAGAGCAGAGAATAACACCCGCCTTCTTTTTTAGCATAACTGAAAAAAACACACTTCACAGATATACATTACACTGTTTTCTTTATGCAGCCATTCAATTTTCCCAAATCTGTCCAAATGTTTACTTCCTAATTTTTCCTTTCTCAGCCTGGAAAATTTACTGCCTATCATGATGCAGGTTTTCCTGGAGACTTCTCCCTCTAGCTAAAGCTAAGCATATTTTCCGGTCTCGTTTGGACTCCCCAAGAATTTGATCTTTCTAATCTAAGTGTGAGCTCCAACTTGCATTCCAGCATAGTGTACCACAGGAAGATTCAATCTCTAGCTACACTGGGCGTCATTCTCCGACCCCCCAGAGGGTCGGAGAATGCCCGTTGGCCGCCGTGAATCCCGCCCCCGCCGAAGTCTCCGAAGGGAGAAAAGTCAGCGGGGCGTTAATGGCGCCGCTGCCGCGGAGAATGTCACGGGTCTGCGCAAGGCAGCCGATTTTCAGCCTGCCGATATTCTCCCTTCCGGATGGGCCAAAGTCCTGTCGACGTGATGACCGTTCACGTCGACGTGAATCAAACCTCCTTTTCATCGGCGTGACCCGGTGCTCCAGGCTCACGCCGACCAGCGTGGAGGTGAGTGACGGCCTGGGGGGTTGGCTCTGGGCAGGAAATGGCGTGGCCGCAGACTGATTGCGTGAGGAGAGGTGTGTCTCGGCTTGTGTGTGTGTGTGTGCGGCGGGGGGGGGGGGGGGTGGTTAGAGTAGGCTGGGCTCCGGGGGAGTGCCGGGAGGGGGTCCGTGCCGTGGTGGAGGTTGGGGGTTGGGGGGGGGGTCCGTGCTGGGGTGGAGGTTGGGGAGGGGGTCCGTGCCGGGGTGGAGGTTGTGGGGGGGGGGTCCGTGCCGGGGTGGAGGTTGGGGAGGGGGTCCGTGCCGGGGTGGAGGTTGGGGGGGGGTCCGTGCCGGGGTGGAGGTTGGGGGGGGGGCTCCGTGCCGGGGTGGAGGTTGGGGAGGGGGTCCCATGCCGGGGTGGAGGTTGGGGGTTGGGGGGGGGTCCGTGCCGGGGTGGAGGTTGGGGGGGGGGGCTCCGTGCCGGGGTGGAGTTTGGGGGTTGGGGGGGGTCTGTGCTGGGGTGGAGGTTGGGGAGGGGGTCCGTGCCGGGGTGGAGGTTGGGGGGGGGGTCCGTGCCGGGGTGGAGGTTGGGGAGGGGGTCCGTGCCGGGGTGGAGGTTGGGGGGGGGGGTCCGTGCCGGGGTGGAGGTTGGGGGTTGGGGGGGGTCCGTGCTGGGGTGGAGGTTGGGGAGGGGGTCCGTGCCGGGGTGGAGGTTGGGGGGGGGATCCGTGCCGAGGAGGGTGATGGGAGGGCAAGTGAGTTGGTCCACCTGGCCAGGTGCCAGCCTCCAACAGTTGGACCCATGCGGTCCATGCCACCTGGCTGGGGGGAGGAGGGGATATGGGCAATGATGACATGTCGTCGTTCCCCTCCCCCCCACCAGGCCGTCATGTTTTCAGATCATCCAGCGATGTTGGCCGCCGTGGTGGCAGCCGCTCATGTCTATGTTGCCCTGGATGAGGAGGAGGAGGAGGAGGGGGAGCGTGCCAGAGAGGCGGCGCAGGCTGCCGCAGAGGGGCAGGCGGCAGCCGCCCAGGCTGGAGGGACACCTGACCGACAGGACGAGGAGGGGGAGGAGGACATCGCGGCCCCACGGCAACGGAGGCACCCGAGGGCGCCCCGTGTGTACCGGCCCCGGCAGTCATACCAGGACCTCACGGACCGGGAATGCAGGAGGAGACTCCGGATGAGCCGGGAAACCGTGGCACACATCTGCCACCTGCTGGCACACCTGTCACCGCGTGGCACTGGCGGGGGACACCCTCTCCCCGTGTCCGTCAAGGTTACGGTGGCCCTGAACTTTTATGCAAAGGGGTCATTCCAGGCACCGAGTGGGGACCTGTCCGGCATATCGCAGACATCGGTGCACCGGTGCATCCGGGCAGTGACAGATGCCCTTTATGCCATGGCACACCGCTACATCCGCTTCCCCGTGGACCGGGCCAGCCAAGATGCCCGGGCCGTGGGCTTCTCTGCCGTGGCCGGGTTCCCCATGGTCCAGGGCGCGATCGATGGGATGCACGTCGCCGTGCGGCCACCTGCAGATAACAGGGCCGTGTTCACTAATTGGAAGGGGACCTATTCGATGAACGTACAGGTGGTCTGCGACCACCGCATGATGATCTAGCCCCTAAAACTCATCTGTGCCCTGCACCCGTGCCAACTTACTCAGTGTCTAATTGTTTGGCCTTACGGGCCCTTTGACTACATCTACGTGGTTCCCCAGACGGTACAGCAGAACTGGAGGTGGACTCCTGTGATTCCTGCCCTCTGACACTGGATCCCTTTGGCGGCCGTTTCCTGGGGCGTCCTGGCCTAGATGGGCCAGGCTGCGGCCCGGGCGACTGGGATGGCGAGCTGCCAGCCTGTCCTGCCCGTTGCCCACCCGATGCACCTGGGACGGAAGGGGGGGAGTCCGAGGTGTCGCGGTGTACCGGGACCTCCCCTACAGAGGGAGCCGGGACGGACCACACCACCTCCTCCTCCCTCGGGGTGCCTGATGGCCCCCAGGCCTCTACATGGGTGGGGGATGCGAACGGACTGGCCATCCGACGCCCCCCCGACATCTGGTGCTGCCAGTCCTGGAGGCCCGTGCTGGTATCGACAGGGGTCTGCAGGTTTGCAGCCATGGAGCCCAGGGTGTTGGGAAACCCTGTCTGTGACAGTGCAACTCGGCTCGCACATGGCCACTGGCGCCGATGACCTCAGCGATGGCCTGCTGAGACTGGGCCATGGCCTGCAGAGACTGGGCCATGGCCTGCTGAGACTGGGCCATGGCCTGCTGAGACTGGGCCATGGCCTGCAGAGACTGGGCTATGGCGTTGAGCGCCTCTGCCATCTGGCGCTGGCACTGGCTCATGGCCTCCTGTGAGAGGGCAGCCATTTCCTGGGCCACAGACGCCGCCTGCACGGAAGGCCCCAGGCCTCACAAACCGTTCCCCATGTCTGACACCGTCGCACCCATTGCCTCCACCGCGGACGCCACCCGTGCGGTGTCAGCCTGGGTGGCACGCGTGACCGGGACCACTCCCAGCTCCTGGACGCGGGTGGACTCCTCCACCTGCGACCGCAGCCGCCGCAAGCCGCCCGTCACCCTCTTCGCTCGTCTCCGGGTCGGTGGTTACATCGGATCTATGTGTGGGTGTGGTAACTGCAGGAACCCGGGATCCATCTGGGCGGCAGATGTTCGCTTGGCCTGGGCTGCCGTCCGACCGCCTGGTCCGTCTGCTGCTCCTACCTCCACCTGCTGTACCGGGACGGCTGTGTTGTGCGCACCAGTGAGTGTACCAGACGCCTCATCACTAAAGTGCCCAACCGTGGTGAGTGTTTCTGCGATGGTGGAGGGTGTTGGTGACAGCAGTGGCGTTGTGTCGTGCTCTTCGTCCCACTCTGAGTCCATGGCACTTTGGGGTGGGGGTTCGTCTCCACCCATCCACTCTGAGACACTGTCTGGTATTTCGTCTTCCTGGGTAGTGCTGTCCCGGGTAGTGCTGTCCCGGGTAGGGGTGTCCTGGGTAGTGGTGTCCTGGGTAGTGGTGTCCTGGGTAGTGGTGTCCTGGGTAGTGGTGTCCTGGCTCGGATGTGACGGGGGCCTGTGGCTGCCCCCCTCATCGCTGGGTGGTCGCTCCCGCACGTGACGGGGGTGTCGTCTCCCTGTTGTTCCAGGTCTTTCCGTCTCCCGTGGTGTGCGAGGTGCATCCTGCGGGCGTCGCATGCTGGAGGGTCCGGGTCTCTCCGTCTCCCGTGGTCTCCGAGGGGCATCCTGCGGGCGTCGCATGCTGGAGGGTCCGGGTCTCTCCGTCTCCCGTGGTCTCCGAGGGGCATCCTGCGGGCGTCGCATGCTGGAGGGTCCGGGTCTCTCCGTCTCCCGTGGTCTCCGAGGGGCATCCTGCGGGCGTCGCATGCTGGAGGGTCCGGGTCTCTCCGTCTCCCGTGGTCTCCGAGGGGCATCCTGCGGGCGGTGTGCATCTGCAGGGATGGGTGCCTGGACGTTTGGTCCTGCGATACACAATGAAGCATGCATGGTTAGACATCAGGCAGTGATCAGGTGATACGGGGGAGGGGGATATAGGGGAGGGGGGATATGGGGACGGGCTGTCGGTGGCTCACTTGCTGGTGGGCCCCCGACCTCTGCATCAGCAACCTCCCGGTCCTCAGGTCTGCCAGCCAGTTCCAGGGCCCTTTCCTCGTGTACGGTCAGTGGCCTCTCATCAGCGGGCCCTCCTCCAGTCCTCACATGCTCCCTATTGTGTGCGCGCTTCTCCTGGGGGGGGGGGGGGGTGGTGGCAGGGGTAAAAGGCAACAGTGTTAGGCAGGTATATGAATGCACGCCATCGGTTGCGCGTGCATTGCAGAGGTTAAGGTTAGGGCTGGATTCACTTGGGGATATGGGGGATATGGGGGAGGGGGGATATGGGGGAGGGGGGATATGGGGGAGGGGGGATATGGGGGATATGGGGGAGGGGGGATATGGGGGAGGGGGGATATGGGGGATATGGGGGAGGGGGGATATGGGGGAGGGGGGATTAGGGGGATATGGGGGAGGGGGGATATGGGGGAGGGGGATATGGGGGAGGGGGGATATGTGGGAGGGGGGGTTATGGGGGAGGGGGGATATGGGGAGGGGCGGATATGGGGGATATGGGGAGGGGGGATATGGGGGAGGGGGGATATGGGGGATATGGGGGAGGGGGGATATGGGGAGGGGGGGATATGGGAGATATGGGGGAGGGGGGGATATGGGGGATATGGGGAAGGGGGGATATGGGGGATATGGGGGAGGGGGGATATGGGGGAGGGGGGATATGGGGGATATGGGGGAGGGGGGGATATGGGGGAGGGGGGATATGGGGGATATGGGGAGGGGGGATATGGGGGATATGGGGGAGGGGGAATATGCGGGAGGGGGGATATGGGGGATATGGGGGAGGGGGGGATATGGGGGAGGGGGGATATGGGGGAGGCTCACCCTGTCTGCTCTGACGAGGTCGTTCACCTTCTGGTGGCACTGGGTGCCTGTCCGTGGTGTCAGGGCCACAGCGGTGACGGCCTCTGCCACTTCCCTCCACAGACGCCGGCTGTGGCGTGGGGCAACTCTGCGGCCGTGCCCGGGATACAGGGCGTCCCTCCTCTGCTCCACCGCGTCCAGGAGCGCCTCCACATCGCGTGACTCGAACCTCGGGGCTGAGCGACGGCTAGCCATCCAGTCGGGTGTTGCGGTCGGGTGTTGCGGTCGGGTGGGGGGGAGCAGCGCGGCCTTATGAGCCGTCACGCCGTGCAGCGCGTATGACGCTGCATGGCGTGAACCACTGCGCAAGCGCGGATCCCGTTACGTCGCTGCTAGCCCATTTCGGGCCGGAGACTATCGACCCATTTTTCTGACGTGACGCAAGTGGGATTTGCGCCGTTTTTTGCGCCGATCGGCGGACTTTCCGCCGATAATGGAGAATTTCGCCCCCTGTCTTTCCTGGATCCTGACAGACTAAACTTGTCTGTGAGTTTTCAGGAATATCTCAGACCCTTCTGCTCTCAAAATCCAAATCCAAATCCTTGAAAATGTGAATCTCTTATGCAGGTAGAAATGCTGATTCACTGTCCTTGAGAATCCACCTCTATTTCATCTTGGAACTAAATGGACAGTTTAAGGCACAGGCATTTGCAACTCTATTCTCAACACTTCTGGGACTTTGGGGGGTCACTGTCGATCTACTGCTAGTACAAAGGGTGCTGCCATTGTTTCTAAGTGAAAACTCCTGCACCTTCTTCCCAGTAAAATAATTTCAGCCCCTTTTAATCTTTAATAATCAAACCATCCATGCTTGCTGTCAGGCAGACACCAGAATAGGTTACCTGACCTTCCCTTCATTTTACCTTAAAGACGCATTTGCAAAACACAGCAATCAGTTTCTTATATTGCAGTTTGTTATTGTTATTGCAGTTTCTTATTGTAGTGTCAATATAAGAAACATCAGTTTCTTATATTGCAGTTTAAATCGACAGCAAAATGTAACTGAATTTGTGGAACATAGTGGGATATCATCAAAACCTCTCAAAGCATTTCATAGAATAAATTAAGTTTGACGTATAGCAACTGTTATTATGTCGATTAACATTCTAACCAACAATATTTCACATTCCTCATTGAGATGGTGACCAATTAAATTATTTCATTAGTGGTGTTGTATGTGGGAAGGATGTTAATGAGGACCTTGAGAGAACTCTCTGCTCTTCTTCAAACAGAAAGAAGTTTGCATTTATGTAATGGTTTTAACATAGTAAAACACCCCAAAGTGCTTTACAATTGAGTTATCAGACAAAGTTTGACATGTAGCCACATAAGGAGATATTAGAAATAGAAACATAGAAGCAGGAGGAGGCCATTCAGCCCTTAAAGCCTGCTCCGCCATTCATTATGATCATGGCTGACCATCCAACTCAGTAACCGGTTCACACTGCCCCCAATATCCTTGATCACTTTAGCCCCAAGAGCTAGACCTAACATAAAATGCTACAAATACTCAGCAGGTCAATGGAGACAGAAGCAAAGTTAATATAACAATAATCTTTATTGTCACAAGTAGTCTGCAATGAAGTTACTATGAAAAGCCTCTAATCGCCACATTCCGACGCCTGTTCGGGTACACTGAGGGAGAATTCAGAATGTCCAAATTACCTAACAGTATGTCTTTTGGGACTTGTGGGAGGAAATCAGAGCACCTGAAGGAAACTCACGCAGACACGGGGAGAATGGGATCCGGACAGACAGTGACCCAATCCTGGAATCAAACCAGGGACCCTGGCTCTGTGAAGCAACAGTGCTAACTACTGTGCTACCATGCCGCCCATATTTTAGGTGAATGACCTTTCATTAGAACTAAGTTCTATTTCAGATTTCCAGCATTGCTTCCATAAGAAGATATTAGGTCAGGTGGCCAAACACTTAGTCAAACAGGTAAGTTTTGAGGAAAGAGGTGGGGAGGTCTCGGGAAGGATGTCCAGATCTTGAGGGCCTAGGCTGCTGAAAGCACAGCCACCAATAACGGAGTGATGAAACATTGCCATGGTAGCAATAGCATTGGCTGGAACAATCAGACAGGCCTTTGGTTTGAAGTATTATCCATATATTTCAAAATGTCTCAACAAAGACGTTCCCAAAGATTTCAAAAATGCTGGAAACAAACCGGTATTTTGTGGTTTTATTGAGAATCCAAATTCTATCAATTTTGTTAACCATTCGCTGATATTTAGCCGCAAAATCTGTTTATGAACATATTATTTATTGATGGCTTACATTAAAACCCTTTCAAACCATGAAGCATGTCAATGAATTCTCTACCTCTATGTTAAAGCGGGGCTGTTCATAAGAAGTAAGAGAGGGAAATGCAGTGGCAGTTTGACTGAACTGAGAAACCACTTAACACTCCAAGCACCATAATTCACCCAAGATAATTGTTTCCTAAACATTATCATCTAAAATTGCTGTCAACAAATTTCACTCCTTAATTTGAGAGTAATTGGCTTTTACAATGTTGTAAAAAATATTGACGAGGGCTGAATTGCATTGGCCACTATTCACTCCACTTAGCTTTTATCAATGCGGTATTATTTGACACTTATGCGCAAACAGAATTGTAAAGTTGCTATAGCTTGCAAGGAATATGCTAATTGAAGATTAATGTTACAACTGAGTGCATATCCACTAAAAGGTAATTAGATTGACTGATGTGGTTGTAAAGTCTTAAATTTTATCGTATTGTCTACAACCTTGTCTATTGAATTTACGGCATCATTTACGTTATTATTAATCTATTAAAACCAGGCTAACAACTGTTGAGGTAGAAGCTAAAGATGCAACGCTTTTCAGCCTCCCTTGTGCTGCTCTTGAAAAAGTCCATTAGTTACTTGTGATGATTGGGAGGAAATCCTGGGACATTTATCCAAGTCAAACTGGAGACAAAACTTGCAAAAAACTGAATAACACAGGATTGTACTTTTATTCATTAATAGGATCTGGGTTTTAATAAAATGTTTTCATTGAGTTTTTGGTTCACAGAGCAGATATATAAATCTGAACAAATATTAGGAGATAAAACAAGAACACAGAGAGAAAGCAAAATTAAAATTAAAATTAAAACTATTTACACATATATCGGCTTCACCTATTTACACACATACATCGCAGTTTCCTTTTGTTTTCCCTCCTTGCGGTATTAGCAGTGGCAGTTACGGTCCCCTGTGTTTCACCTCCCACTGATGATCTCTTTGTTATTTCTTCTTCCCCCCTTTGGTTCAAGTTGTTCCCCCCCCCCTCCCCCTGCCCCCCACCCCACTTGTGTCTCATGTTTTTCTTGTTGAGCTTGGTTGAGTTCCAGGTTTCCATGACACTTTCCCCCCCACCACCCCATCTTCCTTACTGTGTCATGGCTACCCCCACCTGTTCTTTGGCTTCCTAGTTGTTGGCTACAACCAGGTGAATGACCCCCACGTTTTGAGGAAGCCTTCTTCTGACCCTCGGATGGCGAATTTAATTTTCTCCATTTGGAGAGATTCCGACAGGTCGGACAACCAGTCTGCAGCTTTGGGTGGTGCTGCTGACCGCCAGCCGAGCAGGATTCTCCAGCGGGCAATTAATGACGCAAAGGCAAGGGTGCCGGCCCTTCTCCCCATGAAGAGATCTGGTTGTTCTGATATCCCTAAGACTGCCACTCTCGGGCATGGCTCCCTTGGACATTGCCTCGAAGAAGGCTGTCCAGAACCCAGCAAGACTGGGACACCTTATGCATCTATCCTCCACCTCCAGGAAGAGCCTGCTCATTCAGGTTCTGGTTAAGTGGGTTCTGTGTACCACTTTTAACTGCATTAGGCTTAGCCTTGCACATGTGGAGGTGGAGTTGACCCTGTGCAAAATTCAGTGCATTTTACTTCCTGGTTTGCTGTCGGTGATAATGCTTCAATGTAATTGGCTGCTTACACTAATTGATGACATCAGTACTACTGGATGTTTTGTGATCCTTTGACTTGACAGTAGATTTAAACTGCCATCACATAAAAGAGTGGAAATACATCCACTGAGATCGCTAGATTTTTCTGGGCATCCTTCTATGGGGGTCAGTGATGAGTGCCACAATATCACTGCTGACCTAAAATAAGACAAAATTTAATGACACCTATTTCTTAAACTCAAACTGCTCACTATATCACACAAACATTTTTTCTTTATTCTTTCATGATGTGTGAGAGCCACTGGAGAGGGCAGCATTTGTTGTTCCTCCCTAATTATCCTTGGACTGAGTAGCTTGCTAGGCCATTTCAGAGGGACAGTTAAGAGTTAACCACATTGCCGTGGGTCTGGAGTCATGTATAGGCCAGACTGGGTATGGATGGCAGATTTCCTTCCCGAAAAGGCATTGGAGAACCAGATGGGTTTTTACAACAATCATTGATAGTTGTTATCATTAGTAAGACTACCTTTTATATTCCAGATTGATGAATTAAACTTAAATTCCATCAGTTGCCATGGTGAAATTTGTATCCCTGTGTCCAAAGCATTAGCCTGGGCCTCTGGATTACTCGTCCAATTATACCACCATCACCTCAATGTAGGGAGTGCTCTCAAGATTAGGCAACACCTTGTAATGAGAACAATTGCATTGAAATAAAAATCAGACTTTGACAACAAGAATATCAGATTCATAACAAAACATTCACTTACCATTTTCTGATAAAACTTTTTACTGCAATTTATTGAATACTAAATTAAGTTGGTTGGGTAATCTTAAAATGTGTCCATTTTAATGTAAGATTATGAATTTGAAAGAAAACCAATTGAAACTCAGTTGTTGCTTCACAAAAACAGAAAATGCTGGAAAAACGCAACAGGTCTGGCAGCATCTGTGGAGAGAGAGAATAGAATTAACATTGCAAACCCATATAACTCTTCTTCAAAACTTCTTCAGACTCTTCTTTTGTTTCAGATTTCAGCATAGAATCCCTACAGTACAGAAGGAGGCCATTCGGCCCATCAAGTGTGCACCAACCCTCAAAAAGAGCACTCTACCCAGGCTCAATCCCCTGCCTTGTCCCCGTAACCCCACCTAACCTTTTAGACACGAAGGGACACTTTAGCATGGCCAATCCACATAACCGGCGCATCTTTGAACTGTGGGAGCAAACCGGAACAACCGGAGGAAACCCACACAGACACGGGGAGAACGTGCAGACTCGACACATCCAGTCACTCGAGGTTGGAATTGAACCCGGGTGGCTGGCGCTGTGCGGTAGCAGTGCTACCACTGTGCCACCTTGCCATTTTAGGTTCTCTTCCTTTGCTGTTGTTTTGTCTAGTTAAGCCATGCTATATTTTCTGACCTTGTATCCCACGATGGCCCAGTGGTTAGCACTGCTGCCTCATAGCATCAGGGTTTGATTCCGACCTTGGGTTACTGTCTATGTAAAGTTTGCACATTCTTCCCGTGTCTGTATGGGTTTCCTCTGGGTTCTCCGGTTTCCTCCCACAGTCCAAAGATGTGCAGGTTAGGTGGATTGACCATGCTAAATTGCCCTTAGTGTCCAACGGTTAGGTGGGGTTCCTGGGGCGTGGATCGAGGTAGGGTGCTCTTTCAGAGGGTTGGTGCAGACTCGGTGGGCTGAATGGACTCCTTCTGCACTGTAGGATTTCTATGATTTGGGATTCATTGGGCGGGATTGTCCGACCCTCCGCCGGGTGGAAGAATCCCCGGGGAGTGGCGCGAATCTCGCCCCGATGCCGGCTGCCGTATTCTCTGGCGCCATTTTTCAGCCGGGGGTGGGATTAACGCCACGCCGGTCGAGGGCCGTTGGCAGTGGCCCCCCCGCAATTCTCCGGGCCCCAATGGGCCCAGCAGCCGTCTGTTTCTAGCCAGTCCCGCCGGCGTGGTTTACTTATGGTCCCACACGGCAGGACCTGGCAGGTACGTTGGCGGGGGTGGTCCTCAGGGGGGCTCGGGGGGATCCCGGGGGGGGGGGGCACGGTGGTCTGGCCCGCGATCGGGGCCCACTGATCTGTGGGCGGGCCTTACCCTGCATGGCCACAGATGACCTTATGGCCATCGCATTGTGCTGGCTTTCTGGCTGTTTGGTCAGGAAGCTGGCCAGCAACATGATACTCAGCTAAGAAAAATTGCCTGATCTTCCAGTTGTTGCACCCAGGCGGACTGAGCGCTTGTTAGGCTGACTTCCTGTCTGGAGGTTATAATGCCACCCACACAGTTAAGACAAATAATTCTTTCTTTCAATTAGTTTTGTTTACCTGCCAGTAGCCATGGCAAGGCACACAAAAAAGAATATACAAGAACATACACAGAATGCAGGGAAATAAAACACTAAATTGGCTTTGGGCTGCAGAACTTACAACTTCGACCAAGAAGGTTTAATATTTTTATGCAAAATTCAGGTGTGTCGTCCAAAATTACATCCTGTGCTGCCATTTTAAAGTTCCATCTTCTAGTTAACGCAGTCTCTCCAACAGTCCCTCCAACAGGCAGAGCTGAACATATATTGAGCTGCAGGGAAGATCTGGCAACAGAATTATCTAACGGGATCATCAACTAGCTTTAGATTAGTAGCTAGTTGATTTCTTTTGGCTATTACACAGATTTTTAGTGATTTGTAGAGTTTGTAGGAATTACTAAAGTCTAGCAGGTACTGAAGGCATAGGCTCCGATTTCAAGACTTCTGCACAAACCAGTTGCTCCCAGACATGAGTGCACAAGGAATCGTTCTTTTTGGAATACTGCAATGCTGGGAGAGTGGACAGAGCCCATGCAAGACTGGAAAAGTGCTAAAAGAGGTGGGAAGAGGAGAGGGAAAAAGCTCTCGGCAGGAAACCAAATCTGTCCAGGGTGTTCAGGGAGAAAATCTGCTACTTTAGGAACAGTAAAATGTCTGTGCTTCACAAGGACGTCCTCACTGAAAACTGCTGCTGCACAACTGCAAATCTCAGACTGGGGCCAAGGCAGTATTGCCAGAGCTTGTGGAAGTAACCATGGTGATGAACTTAGGCCTCAGGCTGGTGGTAAACACGTTTGCATTGTCTCACAGTTCACCATACACTGTTGATGCTCTCTTTTCAAAGACTGCTGACTGCATTTCAAAATAAATATTCCACACAAGATTTTTGAATGAAATCCCTTATTATTCATACAGACCTAAACTCCCCTTGTGCATTTCCATGGTTCCTGTCTTCCATGAACCTGTCCTGCTGCTCCAACACAGTTTTATCCCATTGGGTACAGCATGGCTGATGGCAGGGTGCTGACTGGAAGAGACTGCAGATGATCTTGCAGGTTGATACCCACAATGTCAGCATCTGGGCTGATGGCTGCAAGCGTGAAATCAAGTGAGTCTTTGCCACTCTCTTCCTGGTGTCCCTCCATAGCCTGGCCAGGTTGTATTCTTGGTCATCTGGGATAAGAAAGGGATGAGGGTAGGATTGTGGTGAGGAGGAGTGGGTAGAGCAAGTGGTGCATGATTACGTCATCTAGGTCAGAAGAAATTGTGTGTTAGTGGGGGAGATGGGATGAGAGAGTGAGAATTCAGTGTGAGGATTGAGGTTCAACACCAGCGCTGGCTACAGCCTCAGCAATAGCCAGTCCAAAGATGGCGAGCACCATCTTTTCCATGGGGATAAGAGAATGCAGTCACATCTGTCGTGCCAGTTCGCAGCTGCTGCCTCCTGTTATGTGCCATTTTGACTTGCAAAGCAGAGAGAAGAACAAAACTTGAATATTACTGAAAAGAGAGAAACTTTCAATCCTGCATTCATTAGGACAAATGCAAGCATGGCAAATTTCAATGAGTTAAGGGAACCTATAGTTCCCCATGGCTTTCTCCATGGCAACATCTCTGCCAATTAGAGTTGGCTTGCTGACCGATTAACACCCTTTTCTATTGTGGTATAAATTGTTCCGATTATTTAAAATTTGCCATTCTTGCATTTGTCCTGTTGAGTGCAAGGTGAAAAGCTTCAGCAATATGTCTCTTTCCAGCAATATTCAAAGAGAAGGAAGAGTGTCGGTGACTGTGGTGCAATATATTTGGATGATGTAGCATTGCTTTCTCACATTGCCAGAGACTCGAGTTCAATTTGGCCTTGGGTGACTGTCTGTGTGGAGTTTGCACATTCACCATGTGTCTGTGTGGGTTTCGGGTTTCAGAGTGCTCTGGTTTCCGCCCGTAGTCCAAAGATGTACAGGTTAGGTGAATTGGCCTTGCCAAATTGCCCGTTAGTGCGCGAAGATGTGCAGGTTAGGTGGGGTTACAAGGTTATTGGAATTGGCCAGAGGAGTGGGTCTTGGTAGAATGCTCTTTCGGAGAGTCAGTGCAGACTTAATGGACCAAATGGCCTCCTTCTTCACTGTAGGGACTCTATGTTCAAATGGCCTGTAATGAGCTGTGAGTTATGGATGTGAGGCTTAGAGCAGTGCTCGGTGTGAGGATACGGTTATGAATGTTAGGCATGAGTCCTGAGTGACAGGGATTATGGGTAGGTCAGTGTTAGTGGATGTTCTTGTGGTGCAGTGGGTAGTGTCCCTACCTCTGAGCCAGGAGCTCCGGGTTCAGAATACTGCCAAACAGATTGAGTATTACCTACAAATCCTTCCAACATGTGCCAATGGCAGGTGGTAAGAGTGAGAGGGATTGATGGTCGGCCAAATAGTGAAAGAAATTGGAATCTCTATCCATAGCTTCAGGCCACAAGATGGATGTAGAAGTGTATGTTGCCATATCAATTCAGATTCCTTGGGGCTAAATTGGTTGGCTGGTCAGTGTGGATCAGATTGGTACCAAATGCTTGGAGTTTGATCCCTATCCTGGCATGGGTGGGATTCAGGACCTGCCTCCTTGCCCTATCTATTGTGGAGGTCACTGTGGGTCAAACTGCCTTCAGGCAGAGAACACAAGGAGAAGAATAGTGTGGTACATTGAGCAGTGTCTGTGGTTCATGCTGCAGTTAGTGGCATATCATGCTGATATGGCATTTTCAAATGCATTGACTGACCTTGATGACTCATGTGATATTATTGACCGTTTTGTGGCACTGCAGCCAGATCCTCGGGCATGACTCCTACCAGCTGCCGGATCCCGCTGCCTCCTGAATGTTTGCCTAGAGGGTCTTCTGGCCCCTTGTGGATAGGACACACCAGTACTCCGTTAAGCAATGTTACAATTTTAAACTTCTCATCTTTGTTTTTAAATCCCTCCATGATATTACCCCTCTCTACCTGTCTCCTCCAGCCCCACACCGCTGAGATATCTGTGCTCCTCTTCAGCATTCCTGATATTAATTCTTCCACCATTGGTGACCATGCCTTCAGCTGCCAACGCCTAAGCTCTGGAAACTCTTCCCAAAAACTCCTTTAACTCTCCATCTCATCTCCCTATTTAAAATGATCCGAACTTAACTCATTAACCAGGTTTTGGCCATCTGTCCTAATATCTGCTATGTGGCTTTGTGTCAAATTTGGGGCATTTTATTACATTGGAGGCACTATATAAATACAAATTGTTGTTGTTTTAATTCTTTGACCCCGGCCTCCAGTACAGCATTAGAAAATCTTGGAGCCCACTCTCCAAGATTGTTGTGCCGTTCTTCCTTCTTTTCCAATTCAGAATAGGTTGTACATTGACTTCCAACACGTGAACCAACCACATTGCAACTCCCCTTTCAGAGGTGCAGGCTGGCTTTAGGTAATGCAGGCTAGCTTTAACTGCTATTCTCCCCTGATAATTTTTAGATCACTGCTGAGATATGTGGCCATCAGCAGCATGACTAGCACTGGTTAGGACACTGCTCTTCATTCAAGTAATTGTATGTTGAGGAAGAATGAGTCTGAAGTTAGCTTATACCGTAAAACAGGCAAGTTTTCCCCAGTCTCCAATTGGGGACAGCTGTACTTAATTACCAATTTAAAGCACGCATTTCATTGCAACACAAATTCAACATTAACAGTTGCAGTTATGTAAATGAGCAGTCAGGATGAAGTGGTCATGCTACCTATTTTTTAATTTAAAAAAAATTCCTTTCTCAGAGTTAAAAAGCAAATGCGCAGGGTGGACAGGGCAGACCCTTAATCCATCTCCTTGCTTTCTCCAAAAAACAATTCAAATTGAATCCAATTCATGGTCCCCACAGAGGAGACACATTAGATCCAAGCTGACAAGAACAGACATTACACCCAGGTCTCACTCTTGATCTTAGCCAAGAGGCAATGGGCAAGAGTTAATCATGGATCACAACCCCATACTCTTTTTTGGGGCCTATCCAAAGTCCCCATTAAACTTTGTCTAACTCCAACTCAGTGGGGATACGTCTTTGAGGTAAATGATGGACCTCCAGCTATACACCAAAAAATAAGCATTTCAGTCTCTCAGGCTGTTTGGCGGCCATATTGGCACTTTGTTTAGAATGCTGTAGATGCCACGAAGCACGCTGATGTTATCAGCGAGGATATCCCAACTTGGAACACTGGTTCGTGGGGGTGTATATTTACTGTTTTATTTTGGTGTGAGGAGACAAGTGAAACACCAGTGAGAATAAGTATCCGGTCGTGTGTAACAATTATTAAAGACTATTTATTAAAGTAAAGACAAATACACATGAACAGGATGACTTTATAACAATTAAGGTATATGAATTACTAAACACAGACACACTTTATGTAGAACATACCCCTTCCAAAATATATCTAGAATACCCAAACTCCTTCAGACTTCTCCATTTTCCCAAACAACATCCAAAGTAAATATATTGATAAGTTAAAACACGCTTACAATTACCACACAATACAGGGATGATAATCAACTCCGGGAAACGTCTTTTCACTGTCAAGTGAAGGTATTTAAACTGACTTTTTGAAGGTTTTCTGCACTGTGTTGGTTCTGAGACTTAGAGGTTGTTAACTGTAAAACTTGACCTTCAGTTTGGTGGTTGGAAACAGGTTTGTCTACTTCTGCCTGCTAGATGTTAACTGGGCTCCTTTGCTTCTGAGTGTCTGGCCAATTATAGCTTTGTTTTTACTTTGATTATACCTTCTGTATGTTTGGCTGTCTGCCCCTATCATCTTCCTTGACTCTAGACATTAACGTACGTATACCTCATTGATCTTCCCAATCCTCATAAACTATTTGCAATATCTAATCTGCCTTCTAAACTCAGTACTGGGAGAGACACATCTTATTGGGGCCTTTTGAATACTGGCTACTGCTGTCTCTAGGCAGATTTCTACCTATTGTTGGACTCTATCTTGCTGGGTTTTGTTAAATTAGTTTTACTGTTGTTGTTCGGCAAATTCATGACCTAGGTTTAAACGTGAGTTCTCATGTTTATGCGACCAACTTTCAGAAACCCATTCCCAGAGGGGATGAAACACTTACAAATAATAAACGGATAGGTAGCAGCAAATAGTATTGAGCAGTTGTGGGTTGTGGGTTCATCTGGCTCCCACTTAAAATCGTGAAGGAGCTTTCCTGAGATAGTGAAAGGCTCTGTTAGAAATTAAATTATTCATTGATAAAGAATAAATTACATGCAGTATTTTGTATTGGTGCATGTCGTACATGAATATTTACAAAGCCTCAGATCCATTGAGCACCATGACAACCTTCTGTAGCTACAGTGTTGTGTTGGCAAGTAAACTGGAAATATCAAATATTTCATGAAATGTAATTGCATATATACAGTTTGAAATTCTCCTAAGTATATTTGAATTGAAACCAAGTGCAAAAGGCAATGATTGTGAGTGTTTGCTAAGTGTGGAGTTCATGTCATTTTTCAACCTACCCACTTTTTTTTAATTAACGTCTATTTATTTTTTTCTTGTCTGGAATCAGAGATTATTTATTCAGCGGTTAGGTGATTAAATAAGTAGCTCGGAGTCCATGAAAGGTTAGATTTTACACCATTGTCTGAAAGTGCAGGTTTTGGTGATGCAGGTGATATTTTCTCAATCATTTCATACGTGCCTCTATCCCATGTACAACTTTGCATCTGTACAGCACCACTCAGTGGGCATTCCTGGCAAAGATTCCTCTACTCTTCTCAACATGTCCATTTTCGTGAACACAAGGGGATCATCGATGTCCAGCTATGTTTCTGAGATGCTGTTATCCTATTTTAAAAGCCTTTAAATTTATTACACCCAGAATTAGTTTTAAGTATACTCGCTTCTAATTTAGATCATAAAGTGATAGTTGAGCATAGGCATTGTCTTTTGTTTTTGGGGGTGGCGGTGTTGGTGGGTGGCTCATTTTATGGTTATTTGAACAATCTATGAAAGCAGCCAGGATAACCTAATCACCAGGCTTTAGATCTGAAGTGTTAACGTAACCTTGCATATATATATTGAAAGGCCTCATGCATATGGCCAGGCGTTTCTGTTATCATTCCAGGTTCCTAGAATAGCTCCTTATATCCATATCTATCTATCCATCTGTCAAAATATCAGATATTTGACCCCATGGATTGTCTGTAAAGAATTACATCTTCCTCACTGGGTCCTTTATGGCCTGCACTCGATTTTGCCTTTCTTATTTTCCAGCTCCATCTGCTTTACAATTAAATCTCATCTTGCAGTTAATCAGTGAGAAATCAAAGGGTGTGCCTCAAACAGGCCAGGTCCCAAGATTCCGAATCAAGCTTCTTAATCTCAGCAGCCACTGAACAGTGCAAACTTCCTCGTTTGTGCAAATGGGGCAGAGTTCACTCCCCAGAATGAGCTGCCACATGTGATAAAGTGTTGTTCAATTTCAAGACTGTCCTGTTGGATACAGGGAGGTTGAACTTGCTGTTTGCTCTTTCTGGAGGAAACGTAATAACGTGAATCAAGATTACATGATGGGCGGATTTCTGGCGACAGCATGCGAGATTCAAAGTATAATCAGGATTGTGAGTTTATTGTCCAGGAGATTTTTTTTTCCCAGAAACTGGGAAATTAAATAACCTTTCATTACAGAAAATCATTCAAAGGTTACATTATATACCAGGGTGCCTCAGCAATACACAGACTGGCTTTCACATCTTGTACTCAGACACACACTTTGAAATACAGGTGGAGTATTCTTTGTCCGTAACCCTTGGAGTTGATTACTCTTTGGTGTTCAGATATTTACAGTTTTTGGATCTACCGTGTGTAAAGTAGGCCGAGGCCTATTTACATTACAATAGCCCAGGCCTGGGCTAGTTTATAATCTACAAATACTAGGTTGTTCCTCACACACACACTCACACGCCCTACTTCCTACCTGTTAACACTTATTACATCATTGATTGATTGATTTATTGTCACATGTACCAAAGTACAGTGAAAAGTATTTTTCTGCAGCCAAGGGAATGTACATAGTGGACAAAAAGAATAATTGCCAGAGTACATCAACAAATAGTGATTGGATACAGTGCAGAACAAGGGTCAAACAAAGCAAATACATGAGCAAGAGCAGTATAGGACACCATGAATAGTGTTCTTACAGGGAACAGATCAGTCCGAGGGAGAGTCGTTGAGGAGTCTCGTAGCTGTGGGGAAGAAGCTGTTCCTATGTCTGGATGTGCGGGTCTTCAGGCTTCTGTACCTTCTGCCTGATGGAAGGGTCTGGAAGAAGGCAATGCCTGGGTGGGAGGGGTCTCTGACAATGCTGTCTGCCTTTCTGAGGCAGCGGGAGGTGTAGACAGAATCAATGTGGGGGTGGAAAGTTTGTGTGATGCGTTGGGCTGAGTTCACCACACTCTGCAGTTTCTTGCGATCTTGGGCCGAGCAGTTGCCATACCAAGCTGTAATGCAGCTGGATAGGATGCTCTCTATGGCACATATGTAGAAGTCTGTGAGAGTTGATGCAGACATGCCAAATTTCTTTAGCTTCCATAGGAAGTAGAGATGTTGTTGGGCTTTCTTGACTGTTGCATCAACGTGAGTGGGCCAGGACAGACAGTTGGTGATGGTGATCCCCAGGAACGTAAAGCTATCGACCATCTCCACTTCGGAGCCATTGATGTAGACATGGGTGTGTGTGTCGTGCTATGCTTCCTGAAGTCGATGATCAGTTCCTTGGTCCTTCTGACATTTCGGTACACCATGCAACCAAGTGATCTATCTCCCTTCTGTAGTCTGATTCGTCGTTGTTTGAGATACGACCCACCACAGTCGTATCATCCGCAGACATATAGATCGAATTGGAGTTAAATCTTACCACACAGTCGTGTGTGTATAGGGACTACAGTAGAGGACTGAGCACACATCCTTGCGGGGCCCTGGTGTTGAGGACTATTGTGGAGGAGGTGCTGTTGCCTATCCTGACAGATTGCGGTCTGTGAGTGAGGAAGTCGAGGATCCAGCTGCACAGGGAGGGGTCAAGTCCAAGATTGCGGAGTTTGGTTATTAGTCTTGTCGGGATAATGGTGCTGAAGGCGGAGCTGTAGTCTATGAACGTAGTCTGACGTAGGTGTCCATGTTATCGAGCTGTTCGAGTGTTGATTGTAGAGCCAGGGAGATAGCATCTGCTGTGGACCGGTTGCAGTGATAGGTGAACTGCAGTGGATCGAGACCGTCTGGGAGGCTGGCAAAAGCCACAGACAAGTGATCGTCCAGTTTCACAGTTTTCAGGAGCGGGTTCTGGAGTGGGCCAAGAAGAATCGGCACATTGACTGGCACAGGTACACGGTGCACATTTATCAGGACAGAGCTGGCAAAGTGGCAGTCAGCCTTTAACAAGGCAAAGGCGGTTTAGTACTGCAGTGGGGTGCAGTTGGGGGTGGTATACCCAGCGAGACTGAGAGAAACAATGGACTAGAAGGATCATTATATTGACATACCGGAGCAGGCTGAGGCCTTCATCAAGGATAAGGAACTGGGACTGGTTTGGGAAGGGCTGGTGGGATTGCGCGTGGGAAAGTTGGGTCGGGTTGGTTGTAAATATTGCAATATATTCCATTATGGCTTTGTTCTTCGTTTTCATGGAGGTTGGCAGGGTGATTATTCTTGAGGCCAGGGTCATGGGGGATGGTAAAGTGGGTGGATTGATATGGTGATTGGAAGGGGAGGAGAGTATGGTGAGGATGCTGGACAGGGGAGTAGGGATGATGGGCTAGGAGGATGGCGTTGTTGGCCTTTTGTGATCGACTTTGGACGGGACCTGGGGAGGGTGGGGGCAGGGTGACAACACCTTGCTAGCACTAAGGGGTAGGCTAGTGAACAGGAATGGTGTGGGGTGAGAAACAGCCACTTTTCGGGCCAGTTTGGCGAGGCGTGATGAGTGGGGTTAGTTGAGGTGACAGTCAATCAGCCAGCCTGGAGGGGGGAGGGGGAGGTTAGTCAACTGGGGCGTGCGAGGCCTGGGGGGGGGGGGAACCAGTAAAGAGGGTGAAGAAGTTTTCACATTTAAAGAGTCTGGGAACCAACTTGATGTTTTTATAAGAGACTCACATGCGGGTACAGGACCAGACCAGGCTCTGTAAAGCTTGAGTGAGCCAAGCTTCTCGCTGGGGTGAAGAGGGCTGAGTACTCAGCGGTGGTTATTTCAGATCATGCTTCAAATAGAGTGGACCTGGTGCTGGAGGTCGGTCGGGAGCACTGAAGGTGGTGGTAGTTAGATGTGCGGCTGCTATCGGACTAGAGGTTCCGTGTGAGGGCTTTGAGAGCCATACAGGAGTATATGAACATGATGATGATGGGGAGGTCTCCCCCTCGATTTTGAGGGGGGCGCTGAAGGTGGTTATCAGGGGAGAGATCATAGCGTTTAAGGCACATGTAGACGGGGAGGCGAGAGAGGAACAACAGAAACTGGTAGGTGGGATTCTAGAGGTGGATCGTTAGTATGTGAGGGACTCAACCCCAGAGCTTATGGCGTGCAGGAAAAACGGCAAATGCAGTTTGACTTGCAGTCCATGGACAGGGTGGTGCGGCAATTGAGGCGGGCGAAAAGGACGGTCTATGAGTATGGGGAGAAGGCCTGACGTCTCTTGGCTCACCAATTAAGGTGGCAAGAGGCAGCAAGAGAGATTGTTCAGGTTCGGGATTTGGAGGGTGGGCTGGTTTCCATCCAGGGTAAGCTGAATGGGGTGTTTAGGGCCTCTTAGGAGAGGTTGTGTAGGTCGGAGCCGCTGGAGGATGAATGGGGAACGGCAGAGTTCCTGAGGGTTTGGAGTTGCCCAAGTCGGGGGAGGAATTGTGGGAGCATTTAGAGCAGCCACTGGTCTTAGAGGAGATTCAGATAGTGCTGAAGGACACGTAAGCAGGGAAAGCACAGGGCCAGATGGGTTCCCGGTGAAATTCTATATTAAATTTTTAGATCAGTTGGGTCTGTTGCTACTGGGCATATTTAGGGAGTGATTGGTGAGGGCACCCTCCTGGAGACACTAGGGCAGGCATCTATCTACTCCTGAAAAAGGATAACGACCCACAGAGAGTGAGTATTATCCAATTTCCTCGTTGAATGTAGATATCAAGTTATTGGCCAAGGTATTGGCATTGGCATTCCAGAGGTGGTGGGGGAAGACCTGACGGGGGTTGTGGAGGGAGGTAGGTTGTCCTCCAATGTGAGGCGGTTGCTGAATGTGGAGTTTAGCCCAGTGGCTGTGCTGGAATCGGAGATAATTGTATCATTGAACGCGGAGAAGGCGTTTGAGCAGGTGGGGTGGGGCACCATTTCACGGTGTTGGAGACGTTTGGGTTTGGACCTGGGTTTGTGTCGTGGGTGCAGTTGCTGAATGCGGCCCCGTTTGCTAGTGTTTGTACCAACACCGTGAGCTCGGGGTGTTTCCGGTTGCATCGGGGTATGAGGCAGGGGGGTTCCGATATCACCCTTGTTGTTCACGTTGGCAATTGAGTCGTTGGCCATTGTTTTCAGGGCCTTGAATGCATGGAGTGGGATTGTTAGGGGGGAGTGGAACATAGGGCATCATTATATGCAGAAGATTTGCTACTGTATATGAGGGATCCAGGGTCATCTATTGGGAATATTATGGGAATTTTGCAGAGTTTTGGTGCCTTCTCCGGTTACAGGTTGAACATAGGGAAGAGTGAATATTTTGTGGTCGGTGTGTTTATAGAATTTAAAGTGCAGAAGGAGGCCACTCGGCCCATCGAGTCTGCACCGGCTCTTGGAAAGAGCACCCTACCCAAAGTCAACACCCCCACCATATCCCCATAACCCAGTAACCCCACCCAACACTAAGGGCAATTTTGGACACTAAGGGCAATTTATCATGGCCAATCCACCTAACCTGCACATCTTTGGACTGTGGGAGGAAACCGGAGCACCCGGAGGAAACCCACGCAGACACGGGGAGGATGTGCAGACTCTGCACAGACAGTGACCCAAGCCGGAATCGAACCTGGGACCCTGGAGCTGTGAAGCAATTGTGCTATCCACAATGCTACCGTGCTGCCCGTGTTGGGGAGGGGAACTGGATTTTGGGGGTAGGGACTAGTTTTTGATACTTAGGGGTCCAAGTGGCTGGGCATGGGGCGCGGCTCCGGAGGTTGAAATATACAAACCTAGTGAATAGAGTTACGGCGGATTTGCAGAGCTGGGTTAGTCTCCCGTTATCGTTGGCGGGTGTGGTTCAATTGGTTAAGATGAACATCTTTATTTTTGTGTCTCCCGGTTTTCCTGCCCAAGTCGTTCTTCGTAGGGTCGAGTGGCTTATTTCTGGCTTTATTTGGGCAGATATGACCCCAAGGATTCAGAGGGGTGTCTTTCAGAGGGAGAGACAAGCAGGGGGTCTGGTGCTGCCAAACCTGCTGTTTTATTACCATGTGACCATCGTGGAGAAGGTGTTGGGGCGGTGCAGGGATCCGGGGACTCTCTGGGTTCAGATGGAGTCGGGGTCATGTAGGGGGATAAGTTTGGGGGCATTGCTAATGGCACCACTTCTGTTGGCGCTGGCAAGATACTGAGCGAACCCAGCTAGATGCCACATTTGGTGCAGAGAGAGAGAGAGTGCTCGGGGGAGTGGGTGATTTATTCTTTGAGGGGCGGTTTGCCAGCCTGGAGGAGCGGAAGGAGAAATTTGAGTTGTTAGGCTCGACCATGTTTAGGCATCTCCAGGTGCGGAGCTTTGTTAACAGGTATTTTGTCGGATTTCTCATTGCTGCCACCATCATCCTTATTGGAGAGGATTCTCTCTTGTTCAGGGTCGGAGGAGGGCAGGATGCCCAGCATGTATTAAATGATTGTAGGGGAAGAGCTGAGCTCAGTGGAAGGAGTGAAAGTTGAATGGGTGGAGGAGTTGGGGCCAATTCTGGAGGAGCGGGTGTTGAGCGAGGGGCTGCGGAGGGTGAATGTCAGGTCGCCATGTGAGAGACTGAGCCTGATACAGCTATAGGTTGTGTTTTGAGCTCACCTCACCAAGGTTAGGATGAGTTGGTTTCCTGAGGGAGTGGAGGACAGGTGAGAGCGCTGTTTGATGGGGCCCACACACCACACACACATGTTTTGGTCCGATTCCAAGTTGGTGGGCTCCTGGACATCCTTTTTTAGCACCATGTCAAATAGCGATCCAGCGATTCCGGAGCCCTGCCCTTTAGCAGCTATATTTGGTGTTTCAGATGTGCCGAAGCTACGGACGGGTGCGGGGGCAGGTGTTCTTAACTCAGTCGTGTTGGTGGCGTAGGTATATCCTGCTGGGTTGGAGGCTGGCAATGCTGCCGAGTGCTTTGGCATGGCTTTAATGGCAGTTTTGCACCTCGAGATGATCAAATACACCGTGAGGGGCTCGATTGAAGGGTTCTACCAGAGATGGCTGCCGTTTCCATTGTATTTCAGAGAATTGGTCACCGTTCGCTGTTCGAGGTGTGGGGGAAGGGGGGTTGGATATAAAACAGGTGAGAATGAGGGCGAGTATGGGGGGGTTCTTGTTCTTGGATTGAAAGGTGGTTTTGGGGGGTTGCGTTTGGTCTAAGGGTTGCTGTTTGTATTATTTTGTAATTCTGTGTAAAATGTTAAAACTTCATTAAAAACATTTTTTTTAAATTTCATGATGTGCCTATAAATAGCTACAGCAGAAATATTTCTCCAAAGTATCTCAGAATTTTACTATTTCAACCGAATTGAATTGCCACTGTCCACATTCACTCCAAGTAGCGTGATAACAATGTTAGCATGAGAGAGAAGACATGCATCTTAACAACCAGAATAATGGTGATAAACCAGTGTCCTAACCCACTAAATAAACAATTACACTATTGGCAAACCGCAGAGTTGAACTCAACTTGCATAGCAAATTGTTTTACCTGGATTTAGGTTCACTAACAGCTTGTAATAAGATGTATGAGTGAGTTAAAATCAGCAGAACTGTATTCAGTTAAATATATACCAAAATTGAAAAGTTATCTTAGAAATCCACTTCTGGAATTTTCAATAGTCTTCTTCCCCCCTCTAACTTTTCACACCTTTCCAACTTGCCACCTGCAAATTTGTAGACTGGCTTTGTTCAGTGTCTAAGGTGGAGCTTTGGCGCCATCATGTGGAGTTGTAAAGCCAGTGTCACATTTTAAATATCTTTCAAAAATGTAATATGCAAACCAGAAGTATATATCCAGAGTGCCACAAAACATATTAATTGACCAATATTTGAATTTAGCTCCCACCATAATTTGTAAACATTTACTGGTTGCTGCTGAAAGATCTGGCTCTTTTACGTTTCTAATGTTGGTGTGTACTTACTGGTAGAAGTGTTCCATTAAATTTGTGCTTCCGTTCAAGGGTGGCTTTACTGTACACACCCAGCATCAGTGCAAAGTGGTTCTGCCTCTCCACTGACAATAAACCTGAGGAGCATTAATATGTTGTGCACTGATACTCAAAATGATTCAAAAGCAAAGTGGATTGCGACACATTCTTTTAGCCAGTCTCATTTCTCTTCCAAAAATGTACTTCATTCATAACATTTGTAGAAGTACTATACAAAATATTTCAACTTGAAAATTACAAATGCAATAAAATTTGACTTGCTTCCATACAGCACATTTTTCTCAAAGGTGCCTCTATACAATGATAATACAGTGGTTACCACTGTTGCTTCACAGTGCCAAGGTCCTGGGATCGATTCCCGGCTTGGGTCACTGTCTGCGCGGAGTCTGCACGTCTCCCCGTGTCTGCGTGGGTTTGCTCCGGGTGCTTCGGTTTCCTCCCACAAGCCACAAAATACGTGCTTGTTGTGTGAAGTGTGTCATGGGAGTGTCCCTTTAAGAAAGTTTTGTGTCTTATCACATGGCTTCCGTGATGTCATTTTGTGGGTGGAGATGGGCTGTGGCTGTGTGAGGTTTTACTTTCACTTTCACTTTTGACTGCTGTGGACTCAGACAGAGAAAAGAAGTGTTTTGGCCTGTCTCTCCATTTTCATTTTAAAGAGTTGTTCCAGAGAAAAAAAAAACATTGATTATAGCTACCTGGTAACTTAAAAGATATAGTTTACTTTCCGGAAGGGTTTAAACCTGCTGGTGAGACGGGGTCAGAATCTCAGGAAAAGCCAGTCTTATTCAAGTGAGAATGCAGAGTGCTGGGCCACGCCCTTGAGAAGGAGCTTTTGGTTTATGCGATTTTGTTTTGAATTAGAACAGTTAAGGGGAAATTCATTAAGTATTATGTAGATTACTGTAGCTGTGGGTGTCTTTATGTCTGTAATTGATAAAAAATCTTGCTGTGTGTGTTTATACAAATGTTAACTAAGTTCTTAGACTAAAGCTTGTTTGATTAAAGTGTCTGGGAAGACTGTTGAATCACACCTGAAGGGAAGGCTCTTGTGCTCATCATAGCTAAATTCAACATAAAGGTTGTAGGTCAGGTGGACTTCATAATATACTTTGGAGCCTCTAATCCCTGGCCCATATCAAATTGGGGGCTCGTCCGGGATAAAAGTCTACCTTTTGTGATTGGGGTTGGCTTAGTGAACTTATAGACATTGAGGGGTGAGCATATTTGTGTTTGCTTTTCAGGTGTTGTATTCAAGTTTAAATAGGGAGTTTGTTGTGAACAATGGCTCTTTCAGAGGCTCAGAGATTATTGGGGATGTACAAGGTCAAACGCAGTATCTTACAAATGGAGACTAAAAAAAGGCAACAGCATCACAGTTAACATTGCCTGACAAAGTATGGTAAGAAATCTTACATCACCAGGTTAAAGTCCAACAGGTTTGTTTGAATCACTAACTTTTGGAGCACTGCTCCTTCTTCAGGTGAATGACGAGATAGGTTCCAGAAACATATACACAGAAAAAGTCAAAGATGCAGGACGATATTTTGAATGCGTGCATTTTCAGGTAATTAAGGCTTTACAGATCCAGAGAGATGGGTATTCCCAGGTTAAACAGGTGTGAATTGTCTCAAGACAGGACAGTTTGTAGGAAACTGTTCTGGCTTCAGACAATTCACACCTCTTTAACCTGGGATTACCCCTCTCTCTGGATCTGTAAAGATTTAATTACCTGCAAATGCACGCATTCAAAGTATTGTCCTGAATTTTTGACTTTGTCTATATATATGTTTCTGGAACCTATCTCTTCATTCACCTGAAGAAGGAGCAGTGCTCCGAAAGCTAGTGATTTGAAAGAAACCTGTTGGACTTTAACTTGGTGTTGTAAGACTTCTTACTGTGCTCACCCCAGTCCAACGCCGGCATCTCCACATCATGACAAAGTATGAAAAGAGGTAATTGTGGTGGTAGCTGAGCATTTAAAATTGCCAGAGACATAGCCAGAATCACTGGAAATGGCAAGAATTCAATTACAGATAAAGCAGCTTGAGTATGAAAAAGAATTAAAGTAGCTTGAATTCGAAATTAGGGAAAAAGGACGAATAACCCTAGCAGAACAAAATGCGAGAGAAAGGGAGGTACATATCAGGGAGATGTGTGGAGTCTGCACATTCTCGCTGTGTGTGCATGGGTTTCCTCCGAGTGCTCTGGTTCCCTCCCACAGTCCAAAGATGTGCAGGTTGGGTGGATGGGCCATGCTAAATTGCCCTTAGAGTCCAAAATGTTAGGTAGGGTTACTGGGTTATGGAGATAGGTTAGAAGTGTGGGCCTTAAGGGGTGCTCTTTCCAAGAGCCAGCGCAGACTCGATGGGCCAAATGGCCTACTTCTGCACTGTAAATTCTATGATTCTATGATTCTATGAAAAGGAGAGAGAGGAAAAAGAAAAAGAGAGAGACTTTGAACTTCATAAATTGGCCATGAAATGTGAACGTCAGTTAAAATTGTCAGAGGTAAAGAGAAACGTACAGTCTGAGGATAGTAATGAGGATAGTGAGAAAGAGCAAGCACTTCATAGATGAAGGTTTGGTGGGGATCTATTTAAATATGCCCAAACACTGCCAGGTTTGATGAGAAGGATGTACAAGCCTTTCTCATTTCATTTGAGAAGGTGGCTAAACAAATGAAATGGCCACAGTATATGTGGGTATTACTGATTCAAACAAATTTGGTAGGTAGAGCTAGTGAAGTGTTTGCATCACAATCGGAGGAGGTATCTGGGAAGTTTGAGGAGGTGAAAAAATCCATCTTAGGTGCAAATGAACTAGTGCCTGAAGCCTGCAGACAAAGAATCAGAAATTTAAGGAAAGAACCTGGTCAAACATACATGGAGTTTGAAAGGATCAAACAGAGTAATTTTGATAGGTGGATAAGGGCTTTGAAAATAGACCAAACATATGAAGCTCTTAGAGAAATGATAATTTTGGAGGAGATTAAAAATTCAATTCCTGATGTAGTGAGAACTTGTGGAAGAACAGAGGGTTAAAACTGCAACATTAGCATCAGAAATGGCAGATGATTATGAATTAGTTCATAAATCAAAGTTTAGTTTCCGACATCAGTTTCAGCCTGTGAGGGATAGAAACTGGTGTTGCTAACTTTTGGTTGGTTCACTTGGCTCTGTTTTATAACCTTTGCTCTTGAGTCGCAAGGTATCTTTATGATACTGCCACGAGGTTCAAGTTCGAGTAATGACCAATAACTCAATACACCGATTAGTAAGATTTAAATCAAAGCACATTTATTATACACAGTAATCGCTACTCATGCACAAATTCTACGTCTAAGCTACTTCTACAACTAACAGACCTGTACTTAACTTCGGACTGGCCCACCAGGTCAGGGGAACAAATGGCCTTTCGTTCGGGTTCTGAGTCTGCGGGATTCGAAGTTGGTACGGATTGATAGCTAGGAGCGCCTATCTCGTAGCGAGCATTGACTTAAGGCTTATGATCTCTCGGCGGCAGTTGAACCGGTCACGGTCAATGTTGGTTCGCGTTGCTGGGTGACCCGGTCAAGAAGAACGATTTGAACTTGGGGGCTTAACTTTATAGTCCCCAGGGGCTTCCCGCCTTTCGGGGCAGACCCTGTACCTGGTTCTAGGCGAATGGACTTTGTTCCAATCGCTTGGTTCGATTTCTCCAATACTGGAGCGGTTCCCTGATCGATGGGCGGTCTTGAGGTGTCCGTTAACCTCTGATGCCACCGTTCTAATGCTGGTGCCGGGGAGTCTGGCTTAGTTTTGTCTGTCCCAAATGTTGCTATTGTTCCCGGGGATTGCTTATTAGTATGTAGTATGTAGTATGTAGATGGCTGCTACATTATTATGCAGATGGCTGCTAGTATCGATGCTGTCTGGGCCTTTGCAGAGTTAAATACACAGCAAACCCGCACCTGCTGGCTTCTGCCTGTGTTGGCTAAATTTCCCTTCAGCCTTTGCCGTTCGCCATTTTAAATCGGGACTTGGCCAACTCAGGTGGCGACACTGGGGAAAAGAGAAATGCTCAAATGGTAAAGGTAAAGGAGATCTGATGGGAGATAATAAGGATAGTGTACCTCAGATTAAAATAGAAATCCAGGAGGGTGGAAGAGAAATTAAAAATTTCAGATGTTTTTACTGTAATAAACTAGGCCATGTAAAGTCACAGTGTTGGGTGTTGAAGAAAAGCACTGGGAAGGCTGATGTGGTAAAACAGGATAAGCCAGTGGGGTTTGTTAAAGTAGTAAAGGAAAGCCCAATTGAAGTGAAGGAGGTGCAAAAATGTACAGCCTGATCAATAGGTGATTGATAAGAAGGTGCCAGATCTCTTTATAGAATTTACTTGTGTGGGTAAAGTTTACTCATGTGTACCAGGAGGAGTAGGTAAAGAAGTCAGAATTTTAAGAGATATGGGAGCTAGTCAATCTTTGGTAAGAGATGAGGAGTTATGTAGTTTGGGAGGAATATTGTCAGAAAAGGTGGTAATATGTGGAATTCAGGGTCAGAAGAGTAATGTTCCATTATATAAGGTGAGATTGGAGAGTCCAGTGAAGAGGGATGAAGTGGTAGTAGTAGTAACAAAGAAACTATCTTGTCCAGCAATACAGTTTTCTTTGGTAATGATATAGCTGGATCGCAGTTGGGAGTGATGCCTACAGTGGATGATAAGCCAGTGGAAAATCAAATAACTGAAGTGTTGAAGGACGAATATCCTGGGATTTTTCCTGATTGTGTAGTAACAAGGTAGCAACGTCACAGGTTAAGACAAGAGGAGAGATTAAAGAGTGAAGATAAAGTTGAAGTTCAATTATCAGAGATGGTTTTTGAGCAGATGGTTGGAAAAGAACAAGAACAGGTGAAGGATGAGGTGGATATTCTTAGTTCAGGACAATTTCCGGAGTTACAACAGAAAGATATAGAAATAAAATGGATGTATCAGAAACCATACACGGAAGAGGAATCTGAGTGTATTCCAGAATGTTATTACCTTAAAAATGATGACTTAATGAGAAAATGGAGACCTTTACATATGGAGGTGGATGAAAAGTGTGCAGTTCATCAAGTGGTATTGCCGGTCGGGTGTAGAAAGGAGGCATTGCAAGTAGAACATGAGGTACCTGTGGGAGGTCATTTGGGAGTCAGGAAAACTCAAGCTAAAATACACATTTTTTTTATTGGCCTGAACTATATAAAGATGTAGTTAAATTTTGTCGATCACATCACACATGTCAAGTGATAGGGAAACCTCAAGCGGTGATAAAACCAGTGCCCTTAATACCCATTCTAGCCTTTGAGGAACCTTTTGCTAAGGGTCTTAATCGATTGCATAGGACCAATTCCTAAAATGGAAAGTGGGAATCAATATCTTTTGACTATAATGGATGTGTCTACTAGGTTTCCAGAGGCCATTCCAGTACGTAAAAAGACTGTAGAGGAGTTACTTAAATTTTTTACTAGATATGGACTACCCACAGAAATACAAACGGATCAAGGAACAAATTTTACCTCAAGGTTATTCAAGGAGGTTATGGATAGCTCAGGAGTAAAACAATTTAAATCAACTGCATACCATCCAGAATTACAGGGAGCATTAGAACGGTGGCATCAGACGTTAAAGACAATGTTGAGGGCTTATTATCAAGATTATTGAGAGGATTGGGACAAAAGAAATTCCATTTGTATTGTTTGCAATTAGGGATGGACCTAATGAGTCAACCAACTTCAGTCCTTTTGAACTAATCTTTGGTCATGAGGTAAGAGGACCACTTAAAATGATTAAGGAAAAATTGGTGAGTGAGCAGTCGGAACTAACATTATTGGATTACGTGTCAAATTTTAGGGAACGATTAAATAGAGCAGGTGAATTGGCTAGACAACATTTAAAAGTTGCACAAAATGTGATGAAGGAAGCAAAAGTTTGTAGATTTGCCAGTGGAGATAAAGTTTTAGTATTGTTACCAGTGGTAGATAAACCTTTAAAAGCAAGGTTTTGTGGACCTTATCAGATTGAAAGGAAATTAAGTGAGGTGAATTATGTGGTAAGAACGCCAGGTAGAAGGAAACCCCACTGAGTGTGTCATGTGAATATGCTAAGAAGGTACTTTGAAAGGGAAGGAGAGCAAAAGGAGGAGGTTTTAGTGATTCTTTTTAAAAAAACCATATTTTATTACAAACATGTATCAAAGCAGGTTACAGCAAATAAACAACCCGGGAAACATACTTCCCAACAGTCAACTATACAGTCTGTACAGATTTCCCTCCCTTTTCACCCCCCCCCCCCCACCCCCCTGCAATGAGTAGCTCCTCAAACATGGTCACAAACATCCCCCACCTTTTCTCAAATCTCCTGCTGAGCCCCTTAACTCATACTTTATCTTCTCTAACCGTAGGAAGTCGTACAGGTCACCCAACCATCCTTGCACAAGAGAAGGTCCCATTTACCCTTCGCAGTGCCTCACTCCATATCCCTCACTTCCTGTACCAGCCTCCCCAAACAGGCGCCGGAATGTGGCGACTAGGGGCTTTTCACAGTAACTTCATTTGAAGCCTACTTGTGACAATAAGCGATTTTCATTTCATTTTTCATTCATATTCCCCAATTGATCTCGATTCCCAACTCCACTTCCCATTTTTCCTTGATCTTCACCACCCGCTCACCTCCCTACTCCCCCAACCACTTATATATAGCCCCAATTTTTCCCTCCCCTTCCACATCCGGAAGCAGCAGTCGCTCCAGCAGGGTGTATCCCGGCAACCTAGGGAACCCCCTCAAGACCTTTCGTGCGAAGTCCCTAACCTGCAGACGCCTGGGGCGAAATTCTCCGTTATCGGCGGAAAGTCCGCCGATCGGCGCAAAAAACGGCGCAAATCCGACTTGCGTCACGTCGGAAAAATGGGTCGATAGTCTCCGGCCCGAAATGGGCTAGCAGCGACGTAACGGGATCCGCGCTTGCGCAGTGGTTCACGCCGTGCAGCGTCATACGCGCCGCACGGCGTGACGGCTCATAAGGCCGCGCTGCTCCCTCCCACCCGACCGGAACACCCGACCGCAACACCCGACTGGATGGCTGGCCGCCGCTCAGCCCCGAGGTTGGAGTCACGCGATGTGGAGGCGCTCCTGGACGCGGTGGAGCAGAGGAGGGACGCCCTGTATCCCGGGCACGGCCGCAGAGTTGCCCCACGCCACAGCCGGCGTCTGTGGAGGGAAGTGGCAGAGGCCTTCACCGCTGTGGCCCTGACACCACGGACAGGCACCCAGTGCCACAAGAAGGTGAACGACCTCGTCAGAGCAGGCAGGGTGAGCCTCCCCATATCCCCCCTCCCCCATATCCCCCCTCCCCCATATCCCCCCTCCCCCATATCCCCCCCTCCCCCATATCCCCCCTCCCCATATCCTCCCCTCCCCCATATCCCCCCTCCCCCATATCCCCCACCCCCCCATATCCCCCCTCCCCGATATCCCCACTCCCCCATATCCCCCCCTCCCCCATATCCCCCCCTCCCCCATATCCCCAAGTGAATCCAGCCCTAACCTTAACCTCTGCAATGCACGCGCAACCGATGGCGTGCATTCATATACCTGCCTAACAGTGTTGCCTTTTACCCCTGCCACCCCCCCCCCCCCCACACAGGAGAAGCGTACACACAACAATAGGGAGCATGTGAGGACTGGAGGAGGCCCCGCTGATGAGAGGCCACTGACCGTACACGAGGAAAGGGCCCTGGAACTGGCTGGTGGACCTGAGGACCGGGAGGTTGCTGATGCAGAGGTCGGGGGCGTAGTAGCAAGTGAGCCACCGACAGCCCGTACCCATATACCCCTCCCCTATATCCCCCTCCCCCGTATCACCTGATCACTGCCTGATGTCTAACCATGCATGCTTCATTGTCCAGGCACCCATCCCCGCAGATGCAGACCGCCCGCAGGATGCCCCTCGGAGGCCACGGGAGACGGAGAGACCCACACCCTCCAGCATGCGACGCCCGCAGGATGCCCCTCGGAGACCACGGGAGACGGAGAGACCTGGAGCAACAGGGAGACGACACCCCCGTCACGTGCAGGAGCGACCACCCAGCGATGAGGGGGGCAGCCACAGGCCCCCATCCGAGCCAGGACACCACTACCCAGGACACCACTACCCACGACACCACTACCCAGGACACCACTACCCGGGACACCACTACCCGGGACAGCACTACCCAGGAAGACGAAATACCGGACAGTGACTCAGAGTGGATGGGTGGAGAAGAACCCCCACCCCAAAGTGCCATGGACTCAGAGTGGGACGAAGAGCACGACACAACGCCACTGCTGTCACCAACACCCTCCACCATCGCAGAAACACTCACCTCGGTTGGGCACTTTAGTGATGAGGCGTCTGGTACACTCACTGGTGCGCACAACACAGCCGTCCCGGTACAGCAGGTGGAGGTAGGAGCAGCAGAGGGGCCGGGCGGTCGGAGGGCAGCCCAGCCCAAGTGAACATCTGCCGCCCAGATGGATCCCGGGTTCCTGGAGTTACCACACCCACACATAGATCCGATGCAACCACCGACCCGGAGACAAGCGAAGAGGGTGACGGGTGGCTTGCGGCGGCTGCGGTCGCAGGTGGAGGAGTCCACCCGCGTCCAGGAGCTGGGAGTGGTGCCGTTCATGCGTGCTACCCAGGCCGACACCGCACGGGTGGCGTCCGCGGTGGAGGCAATGGGTGCGACGGTGTCAGACATGGGGAACGGTTTGCGAGGCCTGGGGCTTTCCGTGCAGGCGGCGTCTGTGGCCCAGGAAATGGCTGCCCTCTCACAGGAGGCCATGAGCCAGGGCCAGCGCCAGATGGCAGAGGCGCTCAACGCCATAGCCCATTCTCAGCAGGCCATGGCCCAGTCTCTGCAGGCCATGGCCCAGTCTCAGCAGGCCATGGCCCAGTCTCTGCAGGCCATCGCTGAGGGCATCGGCGCCAGTGGCCATGTGCGAGCCGGCGTCGCACTGTCACAGACAGGGTTTGCCAACCCCCTGGGCTCCATGGCTGCAAACCTGCAGACCCCTGTCGATACCAGCACGGGCCTCCAGGACTGGCAGCGCCAGATGTCGGGGGGGCGTCGGATGGCCAGTCCGTTCGCATCCCCGACCCATGTAGAGGCCTGGGGGCCATCGGGCACCCCGAGGGAGGAGGAGGTGGTGTGGTCCGTCCCGGCTCCCTCTGTAGGGGAGGTCCCGGTACACCACGACACCTCGGACTCCCCCCCTTCCGTCCCAGGTGCATCGGGTGGGCAACGGGCAGGACAGGCTGGCAGCTCGCCATCCCAGTCGCCCGGGCCGCAGCCTGGCCCATCTAGGCCAGGATGCCCCAGGAAACGGCCGCCAAAGGGATCCAGTGTCAGAGGGCAGGAATCACAGGAGTCCACCTCCAGTTCTGCTGTACCGTCTGGGGAACCACGTAGACGTAGTCAAAGGGCCCGTAAGGCCAAACAATTAGACACTGAGTAAGTTGGCACGGTTGCAGGGCACAGATGAGTTTTAGGGGCTAGAGCACGTGCATGAACGCCTTTGGTTATTAAAGTCAATGTTACACCTACAGAAGCTGCCTTTGTGCTCTGTCCAAAGTGTGCGGGGGTGTCATGTACGTTAAGCGCAAGTGTGTGTGTGAGGGGTGGTCTTACCTCAGCCCCAGGTGAGTCTGCCCCCTTCCCCCTGGGCCGCCATCAACATCCCCCGGGCAGAGGACGGGACCGTGCGCTGCAGTGTCACAGCCGCATGCAGCGATGGTCCGGGTGGATGGTGGTACTGTGGCCATGGGTCAGACATAGTCCAACGATGTAGAGCCAGGAGCTCACCGCAGGGCGGGTTGTCATCATCCTCCATGGCCTGCGATAGACACGCGTCCACCCGCAACTGTGTGAGCCCGGCCCGTTGTGCCGCAGGTGGATCGGCAATGGGGGGGGATGGTGTGCATGCGGGTGGGGTGGGTGGGGTTGGGGAGGGGGGTGAGGGTGCTGGGTGGGTGGATGGGTGGGGGGTGTGGGTGGTCGGCTGTTGCCATGGTGTGCGGTCTGTGGCCATACTACCCGATTCCCACGCCCATCTAGTCAGTGAAGCGGGCGTCTATCAGTCTGTCCCGTGCCTGCTGGGCCAGCCGGTAACGGTGGACAGCCACCCGCCTGTGTCTACCCCGTCTGCCCTGACCATTACCCCCATCCCCCTCATCTGGGGAGGACTGCGCCTCTTCCTGCTGCTCCTCCACTCCGCCCTCCTCTGCCTGCGGCACATCGCCCCTCTGTTGGGCTATGTTGTGCAGAACGCAGCACACCACAATGATGCGGCCGACCCTATCTGACCGATACTGGAGGGCACCCCCAGAGAGGTCCAGGCACCTGAAACGCATCTTCAGCACGCCAAAGCACCTCTCTATCACTCCCCTTGTCGCTACATGGGCATCATTGTAGCGGTTCTCCGCCTCATTGCGTGGCCTCCATATAGGCGTCATCAGCCACGATCGCAATGGGTAGCCCCTGTTGCCCAGCAACCAGCCCCTCAGCCGGGGATGGCATCCCTCGTACATGCCGGGGATGGATGACCACGACAACACGAATGAGTCGTGTCCACTGCCTGGGTGACGGGCGCAGACGTGCAGGATCATCTTGCAGTGGTCGCAGACCACCTGTACGTTCATCGAATAGGTCCCCTTCCTATTAGTGAACACGGCCCTGTTATCTGCAGGGGGCCGCACGGCGACGTGCATCCCATCGATCGCGCCCTGGACCATGGGGAACCCGGCCACGGCAGAGAAGCCGACGGCCCGGGCATCTTGGCTGGCCCGGTCCACGGGGAAGCGGATGTAGCGGTGCGCCATGGCATATAGGGCATCTGTCACTGCCGGGATGCACCGGTGCACCGATGTCTGCGATATGCCGGACAGGTCCCCACTCGGTGCCTGGAATGACCCCGTTGCATAAAAGTTCAGGGCCACCGTAACCTTGACGGACACGGGGAGAGGGTGTCCCCCGCCAGTGCCACGCGGTGACAGGTGTGCCAGCAGGTGGCAGATGTGTGCCACGGTTTCCCGGCTCATCCGGAGTCTCCTCCTGCATTCCCGGTCCGTGAGGTCCTGGTATGACTGCCGGGGCCGGTACACACGGGGCGCCCTCGGGTGCCTCCGTTGCCGTGGGGCTGCGACGTCCCCCTCCCCCTCCTCGTCCTGTCGGTCAGGTGTCCCTCCAGCCTGGGCGGCTGCCGCCTGCCCCTCATCAGCAGCCTGCGCCGCCTCTCTGGCACGCTCCTCCTCCTCCTCCAACTCCTCCTCCTCATCCAGGGCAACATAGACATGAGCGGCTGCCGGCACGGCGGCCAACATCGCTGGATGATCTGAAAACATGATGGCCTGGTGGGGGGAGGGGAACGACGACATGTCATCATTGCCCATATCCCCTCCTCCCCCAGCCAGGTGGCATGGACCGCATGGGTCCAACTGTTGGAGACTGGCACCTGGCCAGGTGGACCAACTCACTTGCCCTCCCATCCCCCTCCCCAGCAGGCCCCCCCCCCCCCGGCACGAAGCCCCCCCCCCAACCTCCACCCCGGCACGGACCCCCATCCCCCTCCCCGGCACGGACCCCCCCCCAATTTCCACCCCGGCACGGACCCCCCCCCCCCCCAACCTCCACCCCGGCACGGACCCCCCATCCCCCTCCCCGGCACGGACACCCCCCCAACCTCCACCCCGGCACGGACCCCCCCCAACCTCCACCCCGGCACGGACCCCCCCATCCCCCTCCCCGGCACGGACACCCCCCCAACCTCCACCCCGGCACGGACCCCCCCCCAACCTCCACCCCGGCACGGACACCCCCATCTCCCTCCCCGGCACGGACCACCCCCCCAACCTCCACCCCGGCACGGACACCCCCATCCCCCTCCCCGGCACGGACCCCCCCCAACCTCCACCCCGGCACGGACACTCCCAACCTCCACCCCGGCACGGACACCCCATCCCCCTCCCCGGCACGGACCCCCCCCCCCCCAACCTCCACCCCGGCACGGACACCCCCATCCCCCTCCCCGGCACGGACCCCCCCCCCAACCTCCACCCCGGCACGGACACCCCCATCCCCCTCCCCGGCACGGACCCCACCCCCAACCTCCACTCCGGCACGGACACCCCCAACCTCCACCCCGGCACAGACACCCCCATCCCCCTCCCCGGCACGGACACCCCCCCAACCTCCACCCCGGCGCGGACCCCCCCCCCCAACCTCCACCCCGGCACAGGCCCCCCCCCATCCCCCTCCCCGGCACGGACCCCCCCCAACCTCCACCCCGGCACGGACCCCCCCATCCCCCTCCCCGGCACGGACCCCCCCCCCCAAACCTCCACCCCGGCACGGACCCCCCCATCCCCCTCCCCGGCACGGACCCCCCCCATCCCCCTCCCCGGCACGGACCCCCCCCCCCAACCTCCACCCCGGCACGGACCCCCCCACCCCCCTCCCCGGCACGGACCCGCTCCTGGCACTCCCCCGGAGCCCAGCCTATTCTAACCACACCCCCCCCCCCCCCCGCCGCACACACACACACACAAGCCGAGACACACCTCTCCTCACGCATTCAGACTGCGGCCACGCCATCGCCTGCCCAGAGCCAACCCCCCAGGCCGTCACTCACCTCCACGCTGGTCGGCGTGAACCTGGAGCACAGGGTCACGCTGATGAAAAGGAGGTTTAATTTACGTCGACGTGAACGGTCATCAAGTCGACGGGATTTCGGCACATCCGGAAGGGAGAATATCGGCAGGCCGAAAATCGGCTGCCTTGCGCAGACCCGTGACATTCTCCGCGGCAGCGGCGACATTAACGCCCCGCCGACTTTTCTCCCTCCGGAGACTTCGGCAACCGGCGGGGGCGGGATTCACAGCGGCCAACGGCCATTTTCCGACCCTCTGGGGGGGTCGGAGAATGACGCCCCTGAACTCACTCCCCCTTGGCAGCTCTACCCTCTCCCTTAGCTCCTCCAGACTGATGAACCCTTCCTCCAAATACCCACCCATCACCTTGACCAGCCACACATCCCTCCACCTCCTATATACACTATCCATCACCCCCGGCTCAAACCCATGATTCTCGCACAGCGGCGTCAGCACCGACATTCCTTCCACCCTAAAATGCCTCCTCAGCTGATTCCATATCTTCACCGTGGACTGCACCACTGGGCTCCCTGAATACCTACTCAGAGCCATTGGCAATGCTGCCTTCACCATAGCCCTCAAACCAGACCCCTACAAGATTCTTCCTCCATCCTAACCCACTCTACCCCTTCTCCTTCCCACCACCGCCGCACCTTGTCCACATTCGCCGCCCAATAATATTGAAGTAAGTTCGGCAACGCCAACCCCCCCTGCTGCCTCTGCCTCTGTGGTTTTAGTGATTCTAACTCAAAGTGAAGAACCAAATCCAGATGACTCTGAATTTGACTATTCTCAAATTAAATTGGATAACGAGGATGTTCTTAAACAATTGGGATTGAGTTACCTTCCAGAAGAAAACTGAACTGACCAAGGGCAGGTTTATGGAAATAAGTTGGGAAGTACTAAAATGGTTATACATGATGTAGATGTGGGAAATACTGTTCCAATTAAACAACATCCATATAGATTTAACCCTCTAAAATTGGCACAAGTTCAAAAAGAAAATTGAAAGTATGCTTAAAAATGGCATAATTGAAGTGTGCTGCAGCCAATGGAGCTCACCCATAGTGATGGTATCGAAACCAGACAGTACCCAATGATTGTGTGTGGACAATAGAAATGTTAATACAGTTACAAGAGCAGCCTCTTATCCTATCCCATGGTTGGAGCAGTGCACTGAGAAAATGGGACAATCAGCTTTTATCTCCAAACTGGATTTACTCAAAGGTTACTGGCAGGTTCCTTTATCCGAAAAGGCGAAGGAATTTCTGCTTTTGTGATTCCAAATGGTATATACCAATTCAAAGTTATGCCATTTGGTATGAATATTTTATTACAAACATGTATCAAAGCAGGTTACAGCAAATAAACAACCCGGGAAACATACTTCCCAACAGTCAACTATACAGTCTGTACAGATTTCCCTCCCTTTTCACCCCCCCCCCCCCCCCCCCACCCCCCTGCAATGAATAGCTCCTCAAACATGGTCACAAACATCCCCCACCTTTTCTCAAATCTCCTGCTGAGCCCCTTAACTCATACTTTATCTTCTCTAACCGTAGGAAGTCGTACAGGTCACCCAACCATCCTTGCACAAGAGAAGGTCCCATTCCCCCCCGGCCATATTTCAACGCTTAACTAACAAAGTCATTTCTGGATTACCCAATTGTGTGGTGTACGTAGATGATTTTTAGTCAGACATGGAAAGAACATTTGAAGCATCTGATGGAGTTATTCGATCGATTTCAGGACACGGGTTTGGTGGTAAACCTAGCCAAATGTGAGTTTGGAAAAGCCCAAGTCACGTTCCTTGGCCATACAATCGGACAGGGTCGAATGGTCCCACGGGATGTGAAAACAAAAGTTATTGGGGAGTTTCCAATACCCTCAAAATGAAGA
This sequence comes from Scyliorhinus torazame, assembly GCF_047496885.1. NCBI lineage: Eukaryota > Metazoa > Chordata > Chondrichthyes > Carcharhiniformes > Scyliorhinidae > Scyliorhinus > Scyliorhinus torazame. The sequence continues at coordinate 149,659,131 of NC_092721.1, read as the reverse complement.
AAAATAATGAGATTTCTTGGCATGAGTAGCTTTTACTGCAACTTTGTGCCAAATTTTAGGAATGTGGTTACTCCACTGACGGACTTGCTGAAGAAGTGTAGCAAATTTCAGTGGACGGCAGAATGTCAACAGGCATTTGACGGCCTTAAGGCTGTGTTAATCACTGCTCCTGTGTTGGCCATCCCAAATTACACAGAACCATTCAAGGTGGCTATCGATGCGAGTGATGTGGGTGTAGGTGCTGTACTCTTGCAAGAAGACGACGAAGGAATAGAGCGGTCTATTGGATATTTTTCCAAAAACTTAAATGATAACCAGAGGTAGTATTCAACAATTGAAAAGGAGACTTTGAGCTTAGTGCTGGCTTTGCAACATTTTACATTTATGTTACCAACAATTCGTCTGAAATAATTATCTATACTGATCATAATCCATTGACGTTTTTGGAGAAATTCAAGAATAAAAATGCCAGACTGTTTCGATGGAGTTTATTATTACAGCAATTTAATTAAAAACTTATACATGTGGCAGGACGGGAAAATGTGATAGCCGATGCTTTGTCACGAATGTGATGAAGAGAAGCAGGTTTGATGGTGGAAAACAAAGAACTAAACTGGACTCTACTATTATCAATGTTTGCTTGTTTTGATGTTTTAAAATGTATGTATGTTCATTGTCAACTGTGGGCAAGTGAAAAAGTGAAATATGAAACCATCTTTGAAGTTGATGGTTTATTTTCTTTTCTTGGGGGTAGGTATCATAGATCATAGAATTTACAGTGCAAAGGGAGGCCATTCGGCCCATCGAGTCTGCACCGGCTCCTGGAAAGAGCACCCTACCCAAGGTCAACACCTCCACCCCATCCCCACAACCCAGCAACCCCACCCAACACTAAGGCAATTTTGTACACTAAGGGCAATTTATCATGGCCAATCCACCTAACCGGCACATCTTTGGATTGTGGGAGGAAACTGGAGCACCCGGAGGAAACCCACGCACACACAGGGAGGATGGGCAGACTCCGCACAGACAGTGACCCAAGCTGGAATCGAACCTGGGACCCTGGAGCTGTGAAGGAATTGTGCTACCCACAATGCTACCGTGCTGCCCTGGGAGTGGGAGTGTCATGGGAGTGTCCCTTTAAGAAAGTTTTGTGTCTTATCACATGGCTTCAGTGATGTCATTTTGTGGGTGGAGCTGGGCTGTGGCTGTGTGAGGTTTTACTTTCGCTTTCACCTTTGACTGCTGTGGACTCAGACGGAGAACAGAAGTGTTTTGGCCTGTCTCTCTATTTTCATTTTAAAGATTTGTTCCAGAGGAAAAAAAGCATTGATTATAGCTACCTGCTTTGGTAACTTAAAAGATATAGTCTGCTCTCCTGAAGGGTTTAGACCTGCTGGTGAGACGTGTCAGAATATCAGGAAAAGCCAGTTTTATTTAAGTGAGAATGCAGAGTGCTGGGCCACGCCCATGAAAAGGGTTTTTTGGTTTATGGGATTTTGTTTTTGAGTTGGAACAGTTAGCATTGAGTCCTGGACCTTGTAAGCTGCCAGTCAGCAACCCTCGGTCAAGGAGAACTCTGCACTGGAAAACCAGCAGGTTTTAGGCAGATCATAGTCTTGGTGTGCATCCTGGGAACAGCTGCAGGGCACAAAACTGCTCAGGATTAATCGTGACAAACAACCCTGCAGCTCTCTCCAGATCTTCTTTGCAAAGGCACATTCCAGAACAGGATGAACAACGATCTCTTCCGCACCACAGCCACTTCAAAGGAAACATGTGGAGGGGGTGAGACTCTGGGTGTGCAGGAAGGATCTGGCTGGGAGGGCCTTACTTACCACCAGCCAAGTCTTGGTGCTTGTTTGAAAGTTCTGGTGCTGAGACATTCTACTGAATGGCTTTGACAGTCTATTCAGGGAACCTTCCACTGGGACCTACTATCTCCTTTTCCACAGAGCCTTGATGACGTTTGGTGCAGACCACTGCCTGATTGACTTGTTTTTCCACCTAAACCTTACACAAGAGATAAGTGGCATGGCAGGACCCAACTGCTTAGAGTGTGGTAACGTGACCAGACCCCATCCTTCAGCGACTCATTCTGCTCCTGGAGTTAGGGTCTGATCTGGCAATGGAGTTTCTGCTTGGGCTCGGACTCCAGAGCCAGGCTGCATTTACACCATCTTTACAGCAATGGGACAAAGCAAAGATCTCAGTGAAAAAGCAGTGTTGACGCCAGCGCCCTGGACCCCGCCAGACGCAACCGCCTACCTTCCACAAGGTCAGACTTCTCCCATCGGATCCCAGGATCATCCAGCCGCAGCCGCCGACCGAGGAAGTGAGGGAAATGCGGCGGTCTGCAGGTTAGACTGAAGCAACGCGGTTTCAAGACCCCGCTCCCCAGCATACTCCTGGCAAACGTCCAAGCGATCGAAAACAAGCTGGATTAACTTAACGCCAGACTTACCTCTCAGAGAGAAGTAAGAGACTCCTGTGTGCTCTGTTTCACAGAGACATGGCTCACCCCGCCTCACCGGACTGTGCCATACAACCTGAAGGCTTCTCAATTCACCGGGCGGACCGCACGGCATCATCAGGCAAAGCGAAGGGTGGAGGGGTTTGCCTCCTCATCAACTCCTGGTGCTTGGCCATGGCGACCCTGGAGACCTACTGCTCCCCGGACCTGGAATACCTGACCGCAAAGTGCCGCCCATACGATCTTCCACGCGAGTTCACTTCAGCCATTATCACAGCGGTCTACATCCCACCCCAGGCTGAAGTGAGGAAGGCCCTGGACGAACTGTACACAGTTATAAACAACTACGAAACAGAACACCCGGAGGCCTTGTTTATCGTGGCCGGAGACTTCAACAAGGCCAACCTCAAGAGTGTACTGCCAAAATTCCACCAGCACATCTCCTGTCCCACCAGGGGCGACAACACTCTTGACCACTGCTACTCAAAAATCAAGGGCGCCTACCCTTCCATCCCCCAACCGCACTTTGGGAAATCAGACCATCAGACGGTGCTCCTTCTCCCGGCATACAAGCAGAAACTCAAGCGGGAGAATCCAGCTAAGAAGGTCGTGCCATGCTGGCCCGAGAAAACAGAAGAGCTCTTACATGACTGCTTAGAGACAGTGGACTGGTCCATATTTAAGAGCTCAGCGACCAATTGAAATGAGTATGCCACCACCGCCACAGACTTCATCAGCAAATGTGTGGACGACTGCATGCCAAAGAAAGCAGTACATGCGTTCCCCAACCGGAAACCATGGCTCAATCGCGAAATTGATTCCTTACTGAAAGACAGGTCTGAGGTGTTCAAGTTAGATGACCATGACCTATACAAGAAATGCAGGTACGACCTCCTCAAAGCCATCCGAGATGCCAAGAGAGAATATCAAACCAAGCTAGAGTCACAGACAGACTCTCGGCGGTTGTGGCAAAGACTAAAAAAACATAACGGGCTACAAAGCAAAGCCGAGCAGTATTTCCGGTAGCAGCGCACCCTCCCCGATGAACTCAATGCATTTTATGCTCGGTTCAAGCAGGAAACCAACAATCCGCTGTCGAGTGCCCCAGCAGCCCACAACTCACCCATACCCACCATCACAGCTTCCGAAGTCAGATCAGCCTTCCTGAAAGTGAACCCTCGGAAGGCGACGGGCCCGGACAGGATCCCTCGTCCTGCACTCAGAGCCTGCGCAGACCAGCTGGCAGAGGTGTTCGCGGACATAGAACAGTACAGCAGAGTACAGGCCTTTCAGCCCACGATGTTGTGTCGACCATTTATCCTAATCTAAGATCAACCAAACCTACACCCCTTCAATTTACTGCTGTCCATGTGCCTGTCTAAGAGTTGCTTAAATGTTCCTAATGACTCTGACAGCACCACCTCTCTTTAACCTGTCCCTACTCCACTCCAAGGTCCCCACTTGCTTCAAAAAGACCACCATCACACCGGTGCCAAAGAAGAACCAGGCAACGTGCCTCAATGACTACCGTCCGGTGGCCCTGACTTCAGTCGTAATGAAGTGCTTTGAGAGGTTGGTCATGAAGCGCATCACCTCCATACTCCCAGAATGCCTTGATCCACTGCAATTTGCATACCGCTGCAACTGGTCCACATCAGACACCATTTCCCTGGCCCTACACTCATCCCTAGAGCATCTCGACACAAGGACTCCTACATCAGACTCCTATTTATTGACTACATCTCCGCCTTCAACACCATAATCCCAGCCAAGCTCATATCAAAGCTCCAAAACCTAGGACTTGGCTCCCCACTGTGCAACTGGATCCTCGACTTTCTGACCCACAGACCACAATCAGTAAGAATGAACAACAACACCTCCTCCACAATAGTCCTCAACACCGGGGCCCCGCAAGGCTGCGTACTTAGCCCCCTACTCTACTCCCTGTACACACACGACTCCGTGGCAAAATTTGGTTCCAACTCCATCTACAAGTTTTCTGACGATACGACCATAGTGGGCCGGATCTCGAATAACGTCGAGTCAGAATACAGGAGGGAGATAGAGAACCTAGTGGAGTGGTATAGCGACAACAATCTCTCCCTCAATGCCAGCAAAACTAAAGAGCTGGTCATTGACTTCAGGAAGCAAAGTACTGTACACACCCCTGTCAGCATCAACGGGGCCGAGGTGGAGATGGTTAGCAGTTTCAAATTCCTAGGGGTGCACATCTCCAAAAATCTGTCCTGGTCCACCCACGTCGACGTTACCACCAAGAAAGCACAACAGCGCCTATACTTCCTCAGGTAACTAAGGAAATTCGGCATGTCCACATTAACTCTTACCAACTTTTACAGATGCACCATAGAAAGCATCCTATCTGGCTGCATCACAGCCTGGTATGGCAACTGCTCGGCCCAGGACCGCAAGAAACTTCAGAGAGTCGTGAACACAGTCCATCACACAAACCTGCCTCCCATCCATTGACTCCATCTACACCTCCCGCTGCCTGGGGAAAGTGGGCAGCATAATCAAAGACCCCTCCCATCCGGCTTACTCACTCTTCCAACTTTTTCCATCGGGCAGGAGATACAGAAGTCTGAAAACACGCACAAACAGTCTTAATAACAGCGTCTTCCCCGCTGTTACCAGACTCTTAAATGACCCTCTTATGGACTGACCTCATTAACACTACACCCTGTATGCTTCATCCGATGCCGATGCTTATGTAGTTACATTGTATACCTTGTGTTGCCCCTATTATGTATTTTATTTTATTCCCTTTTCTTTCTATGTACTTAATGATCTGTTGAGCTGCTCGCAGAAAAATACTGTTCACTGTACCTCAGTACACGTGACAATAAACAAATCCAATCCAATCCAATCCAATTATGTTTTGAAAGGGCTAAAATTTCGAAGGCTTGGAGGTGAACTTTAAGTCAGAAGCTCAGATCTCTGCACATTCCAAAGGTTAGTTGAAGATATTTTGGTTATGCATTGCTGATTTGAATAGTGTAACATATCAGCTCTCTCTGCCACCCAGGAACTTCACAGGAATTTGATTTCTTGAAAGATGCTTAAGGTGAGAGAGGTTGGTTCTTGGAAATATAACATCCTCACACTTTGGGCACTCAGTATAAGCATCAAATACTCTGGCGCAGGGACAGCACAAGCCAGATAGAAAATAAAGTTCCTCAATTCATTAAACGACAGAATGGAGCTTTTCCCCAAACTCAACCTATGGGCACTCGAGTAACACTTCCGCTTCCCAGAAGAGCCATTTCAGTTCAGTCGCTGAGCGGGATGACCAATTTAGTTTCAAACCGTGGACTGTTTTAAAAAAATAATCTTTATTGTCACAAGTAGGTTTACATTAACACTGAAATGGAGTTACTGTGAAAAGCTCCTAGTTGCCACATTCCGGCGCCTGTTCAGGTACATGGAGGGAGAATTCAGAATGTCCAAATCACCTAACAGCATGTCTTTTGGGACTTGTGGGAGGAAACCGGAGCACCCGGAGGAAACTCACGCAGGCATGGGGAGAACGTGCAGATTCCACACAGACGGTGACCCAAGCCGGGAATCATTTGTTACATATTCACGCCATGAAAGGAACTGTATGCATTAACTGAGATATAAGTTAGTAGGGGAATTTAATCACTAAGAATCATAGAATCTATACATGTACAGAAGGAGGCCATTCAGCCCATCGAGTCTGCACCGACCCGCCAAAAGAGCACCCCACTTAGACCCAATCTCCCGCTCTATCCCCATAGCTCCTCCTAACCTTTGGACAATTAGGGGCAATTTAGTTGGCTAATCCACCTAACCCGCACATCTTTTGGACTTCAACCACAGTCCGATGTGGAGCCAGCTCACAGCCGCATGATAGTCTCCCAGAACCAGCTTGTGATTTGCTATTCTGACCCAGACAGGAAGTTCCTCTGTTCCCTCACACAATCCCTATGATTTGAAGGTCCACATCAGTGCAAGAAGACTTTCTATGTTTCATCCTGGAGGGATACAGTAACAGCTAGATTTCAATACACATAAGGGTTCAGGTCCAAGGACCCAAATCAATTATCTATAAATCATGAAAAGGCTCTGAACAGAGGGGGTCTAAAGATATTAAGAATTTGTGTGCACAGATCACTGAAATGTAGTGGTCAGGAACAAAATTAAAATCAAACAGTCTACTGGAATGGTCATCTTGATATCGAGAGTGCAAGAAAATAAAGGAGAGGATTTTTAGCTACAGATATACACGACCCTAGTTAGACCACACTTGGAGCAATGATTGTGGTTCTGGACACCCCACCTTAGAAAGAATATAATGGTCTTGGGAGGAGTGCAGAGTAGATTCGCCAGGATATTATCAGGGCTCCAAGAATTGGAATGTACGGAGAGATTATATAACTAGGCTTATATCCCCTGCAATGTAGAAGGGCAAGTGTGATTTGATAGTGCATTTTAGGATTTTGAAAATAACTGATAGGGTAGATAGAAGGTTTTTCACTGGCGGTAGTGTCTAAGTCAGCACCTCCAAATCAAAACCAGGCATTTAGGAGAGGAGTTGGCAACACATCCTCAAAGAAAGAATGGGAGAAGTGTGGAAGTCTCTCCCACAAAAAAAAGTAGATGTAGTCCAATTAATGATTTAATATCTGTGATTGATAGATTTTTTGCTTGTGATGGGTATTGGGGAATCAGAGGCCAAGGTAAATGATTAGCATTAGGATACAGATCATTGATTTGCAGAACAGGCTCAGGGGGCTGAATGGCCTATTCTTGTTCCGATGTTCTCCATCCACCATCCCAGTTTACACATTCCACAGCTGGATGCTGGACTGAATATTACTCACAGTACTTATTCATTCATTATTGCAGCTTTTCTGGACCGGTCTTCAGCTTTATGTTACTTATCACACCTCTGTGGGGGTGCCAAGAATGTGATCTGAGTAAATGTGTGAGGATTTTCAAATCAACTCACACAAAAAGGAGGAATTAATTCAGAAGCAAAGCAAAACCAGATGTTTGTCTTTTCTTTGCTGAAGCAGCCTGTATTTAATCATCCCAGTGGTACAAATCAATATGATGTTCAATCAGAGGAAACTTTTGCCAAAGCAAACATTCAAAGTCCTGACCTGTACCCACCCGTTGCACAGCATCACATATTGGTTGTTATTTTTCAGAAAATTATTTGAAAAGACAGGAGCATATCCTACTGGTCTCTAACGGCTTCAGATCTCCAACTTTGTATTGGTTGGGCGGCATGGTAGCACAGTGGTTAACACTATCGCTTCACAACTCCAGGGTCCCAGGTTTGGTTCCTGGCTTGGGTCACTGTCTGTGCGGAGTCTGCACGTTCTCCCCGTGTGTGCGTGGGTTTCCTCCGGGTGCTCCGGTTTCCTCCCACAGTCCAAAGATGTGCAGGTTAGGTGGGTTGGCCATGCTAAATTGCCCTTAGTGTCCAAAAAAAGTTTGGGTGAGGTTACGGGGATTAGGTGGAGGCGTGCTCTTTCCGAGGGCCTGTGCAGACTCGATGGGCTGAATGGCCTCCTTCTACACTGTAAATTCTATGATTCTATGTTATTAGCACCCAAGCAGCTGTTAATGAACTGACCCCCATTTGACTTTTCAGTAACACATTCATTTACATAGACCTGAATGTTTATGCTGCGACAGGGGAGGACATGGAGGGCTGGCATGAATGGAATTTCACACCATCGGCCAACATTCCAGTTCCTGGACTCCAAGGATGGGGAGTTGGGATGAAGAGAGTGGTGCTGGAGACAATTTAGCTTGATAAAGGCTAATTGAGGCCTATTGTTGGACCAGATCCCCGGAGGTGTCGAGGAGCGGTGTAACTGCCTGGTGATGGCCTCCTGGAGGTGAACCAGGTGGCTAGCACTCCTGCCTGGCTTCAGTTGCAGGTGCATGTTGCCTTGTACCCCACAATGGCCCAAATATCAAGGCCATTGTTAAAATTAAAGTTAAATAAGTTGAGGAGGCAGCTCCTCCCACACTCTCACTTAACCTGAAAAGGCAACCTGCTGGTTCTTCAGTGCTGGAGGACCTCCTATTGGTTCTCCAGCTTTAAAAGGCAGCCTTCCATCCTTAATTGGATCATTGGCCATTGATTGGGGAGATGCTGGAATCCAGAGTTCCAGGCCATGAATGCCTGTCCATTGACGAAAATAACTGCAGCTCCAAATATTTCTTTAATGATTGTAGGGTTCTTGTTTTCATTACTTTAACTGATGGTCAGTCCTAAAGGTTGCTGTGAATAGACCATTTTAATATCAAGCTAGCAATAGAAAGATAGCCGAGTTGTTTGTCACCATTTAGAAGGTGTCTTGTGGTTGGGATTAATGGGTAATACATTTAGGTCAGAATTTTTGACACGTGATTCTAAAACAGGTCTCATTATCTTGTTTGAGTTGATGCCTAAATGTAACTGAAAAATTAAAGACGTTAAAAAATTAGGGCACATTAATACTGCTAACAAGTACCAACACTGATTGCAGAACTTGGACTGTTGCTTTTCATTTCAAGATATTGACATTTTTCACATGATAGTCTACTTTTTTAAAATTATGCATTCCTGGGATGTGGGTTCCCCTGTCGAGGCCAGCATTTATTGCCTATTCCTAAATGCCCCTGAGAAGGTGATAGTAAGCTGCCTTCTTGAACTGCTGCAGTCCATGTGGTGTAGGTACACTCACAGTGCTGTTAGGATGGAATTCCAGGATTTTGACCCAGCGACAGTGAAGGAATGCCGATATATTTCGAAGTCAGGATGTTGGGTGGCTTGGAGGGAAACTTGCTAGTTCCCATGTGTCTGCTGCCCTTGACCTTCCAGATGGTAGGAGCCTTGCTGAGTTGCTGCAGCACACCTTGTATATTATAGACACTGCGTGCACTGTGTGTCGATGGAGGAGGGAATGGATGTTTAAGTTTGTGGATGGGGTGCCAATCAAGCAGGCTGTTTTGCCCCGGATAGTGTTGAGCTTCTAGTGTCGTTGGAGCCTTATTCATCCACCCAAGTGGAAAGTATTACCTCACATTCCTGATTTGTGCCTTTTAGATGATGGATAGGCTTTGGGGAGGCAGGAGGTGAGTTTCTCGCCACAGGATTCATAACCTCTGACTGAAAAGCAAGGAGTCTTAGACTGAGAGAACTGCTGTGAGAATTTAGTTTAAAGTGATAGCTAATATTGTAATTCTATCATCAATGAACTATTGTATCACCAAAAATGGGAATGTAAAACATGCTGGCCTAACGGATGCAGCAAAGTAACAACCCAAGATTGGACAGTGTTGTCATAGCTCCATGAGAACCAATTTGATTGGATTTTCAACAGGAACAAAGAATGGCAGGAATGTAAGCTCTCATCACTCACGAGTCTGAATTCCTGGATCATCACTAACGGTTCTGCATTTATCTATTTTGTTAAGAACCCCGCTGGAGTTACCTGCGAGGGTGTCTCCAAACCACAGAGGATTCCTTGAAACATTGGTTCTTCATGGTATATCTTTGTTTGGAATAATGTGAGGAATCATGTACAACCCAGTGAGGAACCAGCCCAGTTGTGTAAACAATTAATGAAGAATGTTTATTAAAGTAGAAGAAAAAATACCGGCAAATAACCAATACACACTATGACACTTAATTATGTTTAGTACGTTCAGTGAAGGCACAAAACAACATCTTTTAGAAGAGAATATCTGCAATATGCCGTGGCTCGAAATGTTAGATGGAACAGGCCTCCATGGCTCAGATTGTAGAAAGAACTGCCCTGCCTGACTGTTGGATGGTGAACTAGCCTATCTCCCCAATGAGAGTGCTAGCAGTTATACTGTTCAGTCTCTTTGATATCCCACCCTGTGGATTTGGCTGTCCACATCTTTCAAGTTCCTCACCTTTAGAAGTTATCATTTGTATTGCACCCCCCCACTCCCCAATCTCTCGTAAACAAGGTTTCTGAGATGGCCATTCGCACCTCAATGTCTCTAGACACCTGCTAATCTTGTTACAAGACAAATCGCATCTCATTATTTCTTTAGATGTTGGTTAGTTTTGTTTGTTGTCTGTTATTTTATTTTCATCTCAAGTTCACTGTTCACCTCATTAATTTTCCAAATTTCTAATAATTTTAACAGAAAAAATTGTTTTATTTCATTTAGTGAATGCAAACCTCCAAAGCCAAGCAATAGCCTCCTCATTTGCTGAGTTTCAGGTGATTTGTCCATCACTTGACTGTGGAGAATGCACTCCTCGATACTGTGCAGAAATGCAATGTTTGTGTCTTTTCACAAGTGCATAAGAGATTTTTACTGAGGTCCCAGTGGGGGAGGTTGGCTGCACTGGGGCTCTGGCCTGTCCTGAACCTATTTAGCAAGAACCACCTCTCACCATGCAACTCAAAGTCTGCCATTCAACTGACGGGGTTTGTCACAAGGAACTTGTTAGTGACTTCTTGTGTTTCCCATTCCTTGATCCAAAGGATATCTGCTGGTAGATCTTGCTCAGGAAGGTTGCTCCATACGGGTTGCTGAGATGGAAGGAGGGCAGTAGGTGAGTTGGTAGGTGCAGCATGGATGGTTTCAAACGCTTGCGGACTTCTTCAGTCAGTGGATGTGTGATGGAATGATGTTTGCAAAAGCAGGAAGCCAGGGGAGCGGTGCTGAGCGGAGAGTTCCAGTTATGATGCACATTGTTATATTCATCTGAGTGTCAACAAGATGTCTGTGTGATGGCCTTTGACAAACATGTAATAGAAAAAATTAGTTATAAATTCCCAGCTTTCCACAACAACCGAAGCCAATGGGTGCAATTTAACCACCACCTTGTGCCTGGCACGCATCTAGGCATGCCAGCTAAATGAAGGGAAAGGCCAAAATTAGATTTGCGTTGGGCGCAAATCAATTTGCTATCTAACTGGCACACACCCAGTGGCGAGTTCTGGATCACGGCCAAATATGGTGAGCATATCATCAATCCTCATTTGCATTCATTTCCATCTCATCAGCGAAATTGAAGTCGAATGCAACGCCTCCTGGGGATTAACCAGCTCCCCAGTGAGAAATAATGCGGGCAATTTTTAGTACTTTTTTAAAAATGTGAATCTGGAACAATGGCTGCTGAGGGGAACTGAGAAGGTGAGAAGCCATTTCCATTTTCTGGCATGCAGCTTAAGAGCATTGGAGCTGCTGCTGCAGTGCTGGGGCTGGGGTGACGGAGGGGTTGGGGCTGAATCATACCAGATCGTGTGTTGCCCCTGGGCGGGGGGGGGGGGGGTGGGTGCTGAGGGGCTTTCCATCCATGAGGCTTTCAAGCTATCTTTAAATATTATTGGGACCCATAACAGGAGCAACTACAGCTGCTGCCTGTCTGTGCTACCAAACACTTCCAGAACAGAGCCCTGCTCTTGATTATATGCTGATGGTCACTTTAACTCCCTTTGACTATGAGAAGCCTCTAGCTTCACAGCTGAAGGTTATTTGGCCTTGTTAGTTGTGAGAGCACTTCACAACTCTCAAGCTGCAGGGTGTGTTTGCTGATTGCTGCTGCTTGTGGCTGCAAATCCCTGAAAGCCGTGTGCTTGTTTGCTGCTGCCTCTTCTCCTTCTGTGTCCTGGAATAAGACAAAGGGAAGATGTAAGCTGGCCTACTACCAATGCTGGAGAGGGGGGAGGGGTGCTCTTTTACTTTTCTTCTGTGCTCTGTTAGTGTAAGTTTCCAGTGTGATTATTCCCACCTTTAATGGTCTACTGTTGGGAGCTGCAGGAGGGGGAGAGAGAAGTGGATTGATCTGAATGCAGCTGCAGGTGCCTGGAGGGTGTGTATTTGTTTGCTGTCACCTCTTTTGCTTCTGTGGCCTGGAGCAAGGAAAGGATGACCTACTGCAGTTGCTAGAAAGGGGGAAGGGGTGGTGGAGCGATTCGACTGAGCAACTTGCTGACGTTATTGAAGAACTGCTTTCGCAGATAGCTGGTGATTTTATTGTACTGTTAACTGTTCAATTAATATCTGGAAGCCGTGTGTCTGTTTGCTGCAGTCCCTTTTGCTCCTGTGACCTGGTTCAAGGAAAGGGAGGAAGTAAGATGACTTATTTCCAGCGCTGGGGAAGGGGAGGGGTGGCAAACTGATTCAACTGAGCAACTTGATGAAGGTACTGAAGAAAATGCTTTTGGAGATTGCTGGTGACTGTTAACTGTTTAATGTCTGGAAGCCATATGTCTTTCTGCTGCCGTTTCTTTTGTTTCTATGGCCTGGAGCGTGGAAAGGGAGGAAGTCAGATGACTCCAAGTCACACTTCGAGTATAGTGTTCAATTCTGGTTGCCACACTACCAGAAGGATGTGGAGGCTTTAGAAAGGGTGCAGAAGAGATTTACCAGGATGTTGCCTGGTATGGAGGGCATTAGCTATGAGGAGCGGTTGAATAAACTTGGTTTGTTCTCACTGGAACGAAGGAGGTTGAGGGGCGACCTGATAGAGGTCTACAAAATTATGAGGGGCATAGACAGAGTCGATAGTCAGAGGCTTTTTCCCAGGGTAGAGGGGTCAATTACTGGGGGGCATAGGTTTAAGGTGCGAGGGGCAAGGTTTAGAGGCGATGTACGAGGCAAGTGTTTTACACAGAGGGGAGTGGGTGCCTGGAACGCGCTGCCGGAGGAGGTGGTGGAAGCAGGGACGATAGTGACATTTAAGGGGCATCTGGACAAATACATGAATAGGATGGGAATAGAGGGATATGGACCCACAAAGTGTAGAAGAATTTAGTTTAGACGGGCAGCATGGTCGGCACGGGCTTGGAGGGCCGAAGGGCCTGTTCCTGTGCTGTACTTTTCTTTGTTCTTTGACCCACTACCAGTGCTGGAGAAGGGAATGGGTAGCGGATCAATTTGACTGAGTAACTTGATGAAGTTATTGAACATAATCCTTTTGTAGATTGATGGTGATCTTATTGTACTGTTGACTGTTCAATGTTTAATGTCTGGAAGCCGTGTGTCTGTTTGCTGCTGCCTCTTTTGTTTTTGTCTTAGAGAGAGGAAAGGGAGGAAGTAAGATGACCCATTACCAGTGCTGGGAAAGGGAAGGGGATGCTCTTTCACTCTGCTGACATGTTCTGTGTCAGTGTGCCTTTCTGGTGCATTGTTAAGCCACTCCCAAGCGACTTTCCACTGATACGAGTCTACTGCTGGGAGCTGCTGGAGGGGAGAGTTATTATATTGTTGATTGTTTAATGCCTGGAGGTCATATGTTTGTCTGCTGCCTCTGTCTTTTGCTTCTGTGGCATGGAGTAAGGGAAAGGGAGTCAGTCAGACGACCTACTACCAGTGCTGGAGAGTAGGAAGGGATGCTCCTTGACTCTTCTGATGTGCTCTGCATCTTAGTGACTTTTCAGTGTATTGTTACGCTACCCTCGAGCGACTTTCCACTGATGTAAGTCTACTTCTGGAAGCTGCGGGAGGGGAAGAGAGTTATTGTACTGTTGACTGTATAATGCTTAATGCTTGAAGGCAATGTGCTTATCTGCTGCAGCCCCTTTTGCTCTGTGACCTTGAGTATGGAACCTGGAGAGGGGGCAGAGGTGCTCGCTCGCTCTTCTGCAATGCTCTGTGCCTGTGTGACTTTCCGATGTATTGTTAAGCTACTCCCGACCGGCTTTACACTGATGCAAGTCTACTGCTGGGAGGTGCGGGAGGGGGAGAGAGTGATGGGTTGATTCTGATGTTGGTGACTTCATTGTACTGTTGACTGTTTCACGTTTAAAGTGTAGTTGGCTTTCTTTGTATAAATGTACTGCTGTAGTTTTATGTTTGTACTGATATTCGGAAGTGAAAAGGTGATTGTGTGTGTGTGCGGCACGGTACCTCTTCCTTGTCGGTTGAAGGTTAATGTGATAAATGGACTGTTAAGTGGTTTATTTTTATCTTTTGTACAGGGCAGCACGGTGGTGCAGTAGTTAGCACTGCTGCCTCACGGCGCCGAGGACCCAGATTCAATCCCGCCCCCAGGTCACTGTGCGTGTGGCGTTTGCACATTCTCCCTGTGTTTGTGTAGGTCTCACTCCCACAACCCAGGTTAGGTGAATTGGCCATGCTAATTTGCCCCTTAATTGGGAAAAAAATAATTGGGTATTTAAAATTTTTTTTAAAATGTATCTTTCATATGAGGGTATTGTTGACCGTTTAATAAACAAAATATTCTCAAATGGCTTCTTGTGGGCACACATGCATGTCTCAGAGGATGATAATTGCTTTGCATTTCAATCAAACTTTGAAGCCTGAACAATTTGCCTCCAGAACGTCAGCACCATAGAGGAGGCATCCAACAATCAAACATTCAAGAGCTGGTCTTCAGCACTGAGAATACTTGCGACCAAAGGGTAAATGTGTGGATCAGGGGAGGGCACCTGAACATGGTCTCCATAATGATCCCAGAGCGGTCTGAGGTCCAAGGGCTCCTAATATGGCTGGGAGTGAGTGTGCATAGCAAGGTTCTCCAGCACAACACGATTGCTGGAAAGCACCCTGAGAGAAGGCGGGACACATAAGGGTGGGGGAGGCTTCGGGGGGATTTGAGGATCCCAGGGTGGAGGCCTGATTGTTATTTTTAATTTGTTCTTGGGTTGTGGGTGTCGCTGGCTGGGCCAGCATTTGTTGTCCATACCTAATTGTCCTTGAATTGAGTGGCTTGCTAGGCCATATCAGGGGGGCAGTTAAGAGTCAATCTGCATCGCTGTGTGGGTCTGGAACCACGGGCGTCATTCTCCGGCCCCCCAGCGGGTCGGAGAATGGCCGTTGGCCGCCGTGAATCCCACCCCCGCCGGTTGCCGAAGTCTCCGAAGGGAGAAAAGTCGGCGGGGCGTTAATGGCGCCGCAGGCGTCGGAGAATGGCACGGGTGTGCGCAAGGCAGCCGATTTTGGGCCTGCCGATATTCTCCCTTCCGGATGGGCCGAAGTCCCGTCAACGTGATGACCGGTCACGTCGACGTAAATCAAACCTCCTTTTCATCAGCGTGAACCTGAGCTCCAGGTTCACGCCGACCAGCGTGGAGGTGAGTGACGGCCTGGGGGGTTGGCCGCTGGGCAGGCGATGGCGTGGCCGCAGTCTGAATGTGTGGGGAGAGGTGTGTGTAGAGTTTTGTGTGTGTGTGTGTGCGCGGCGGAGGGGGGGTGTGGGGTGGTTAGAGTGGGCTGGGCTCTGGTGGAGTGCCGGGAGGGGGGTCCATGCCGGGGAGGAGGATGGGGGGGTCCGAGCCGGGGAGGGGGATGGGGGGGGGTCCGTGCCGGGGAGGAGGATGGGGGGGTCCGTGCCGGGGAGGAGGATGGGGGGTGTCCGTGCCGGGGAGGGGGGTGGGGGGGGATCCGTGCCGGGGAGGAGGATGGGGGGGTCCGTGCCGGGGAAGGGTTGGGAGGTCCGTGCCGGGGAGGGGGATGGGGGGGTCCGTGCCGGGGAACGGGATGGGGGGGGGGTCCGTGCCGGGGAGGAGGATGGGGGGGTCCGTGCCGGGGAGGAGGATGGGGGGTCCGTGCCGGGGAGGAGGATGGGGGGGGTCCGTGCCGGGGAGGAAGATGGGGGGGGGGTCCGTGCCAGGGAGGAGGATGGGGAGGGGGTCCGTGCCGGGGAGGAGGATGGGGGGGGGGGTCCGTGCCGGGGAGGGGGATGGGGGGGTCCGTGCCGGGGAGGGGGATGGGGGGTCCGTGCCGGGGAGGGGGATGGGGGGGGGGTCCGTGCCGGGGAGGAGGATGGGGGGTCCATGCCGGGGAGGAGGATGGGGGGTGTCCGTGCCGGGGAGGGTGATGGGGGGGGTCCATGCCGGGGAGGGGGATGGGGGGGGGTCCGTGCCGGGGAGGGTAATGGGGGGGTCCGTGCCGGGGAGGGGGATGGGGGGGGGTCCGTGCCGGGGAGGAGGATGGGGGGGTCCATGCCGGGGAGGGGAATGGGGGGGGGGGGGGAGGTCCGTGCCGGGGAGGAGGATGGGGGGGTCCATGCCGGGTAGGGGGATGGGAGGTCCGTGCCAGGGAGGAGGATGGGGGCGTCCGTGCCGGGGAGGAGGATGGGGGGGTCCGTGCCGGGGAGGAGGATGGGGGGGGGTGGTCCGTGCCGGGGAGGGGGATGCGAGGGCAAGTGAGTTGGTCCACCTGGCCAGGTGCCAGCCTCCAACAGTTGGACCCATGCGGTCCATGCCACCTGGCTGGGGGGAAGGAGGGGATATGGGCAATGATGACATGTCGGCCCCCCACCAGGCCGTCATGTTTTCCGGTCATCCAGCGATGTTGGCCGCCGTGGCGGCAGCCGCTAATGTCTATGTTGCCCTGGATGAGGAGGAGGAGGAGGAGCGTGCCAGAGAGGCGGCGCAGGCTGCCGCAGAGGGGCAGGCGGCATCCGCCCAGGCTGGAGGGACACCTGACCGACAGGACGAGGAGGGGGAGGAGGACGTCGCCGGGCCAGCCAAGGTGCCCGGGCCGTGGGCTTCTCTGCCGTGGCCAGGTTCCCCATGGTCCAGGGCGCGATTGATGGGATGCACGTCGCCGTGCGGCCACCTGCAGATAACAGGGCCGTGTTCACCAATAGGAAGGGGACCTATTCGATGAACATACAGGTGGTCTGCGACCACCGCATGATGATCCTGCACATCTGCGCCCGTTACCCAGGCAGTGTACACGACTCATACGTGTTGTCGCGGTCATCCATCCCCGGCATGTACGAGGGACGCCATCCCCGGCTGAGGGGCTGGTTGCTGGGCAACAGGGGCTGCCCATTGCGATCGTGGCTGATGACGCCTATACGGAGGCCACACAATGAGGCGGAGAACCGCTACAATGATGCCCATGTAGCGACAAGGGGAGTGATAGAGAGGTGCTTTGGCGTGCTGAAGATGCATTTCAGGTGCCTGGACCTCTCTGGGGGCGCCCTCCAGTATTGGTCAGATAGGGTCGGCCGCATCATTGTGGTGTGCTGCGTCCTGCACAACATAGCCCAGCAGAGGGGCGATGTGCCGCAGGCAGAGGAGGACGGAGTGGAGGAGCAGCAGGAAGAGGCGCAGTCCTCCCCAGATGAGGGGGATGGGGGCAATGGTCAGGGCAGACGGGCTAGACACAGGCGGGTGGCTGTCCACCGTTACCGGCTGGCCCAGCGGGCACGGGACAGACTGATAGCCGTCTGCTTCACTGACTAGATGGGCGTGGGAATCGGGTAGTGTGGCCACAGACCGCACACCATGGCAACAGCCGACCACCCACATCCCCCACCCATCCACCCACCCAGCACCCTCACCCCCCTCCCCAACCCCACCCACATGCACACCCCCCCCCCCCATTGCCGATCCACCTGCGGCACAATGGCCGGGCTCACACAGTTGCGCGTGGACGCGTGTCTATTGCAGGCCATGGAGGATGATGACAACCTGCCCTGCGATGAGCTCCTGGCTCCACATCGTTGGACTATGTCTGACCCATGACCCCAGTACCACCATCCACCCGGACCATCCCTGCATGCGGCTGTGACACTGCAGCGCACGGTCCCGTCCTCTGCCCGGGGGGATGTTGATGGCGGCCCAGGGGGAAGGGGGCAGACTCAGCTGGGGCTGAGGTAAGACCACCCCTCACACACACACTTGCGCTCAACGTACATGACACCCCCGCACGCTTTGGACAGAGCACAAAGGCAGCTTCGGTAGGTGTAACATTGACTTTAATAACCAAAGGAGTTCATGCACGTGCCCTAGCCCCTAAATCTCATCTGTGCCCTGCACCCGTGCCAACTTACTCAGTATCTAATTGTTTGGCCTTACGGGCCCTTTGACTACGTCTACGTGGTTCCCCAGACGGTACAGCAGAACTGGAGGTGGACTCCTGTGATTCCTGCCCTCTGACACAGGATCCCTTTGGCGGCCGTTACCTGGGGCGTCCTGGCCTAGATGGGCCAGGCTGCGGCCCGGGCGACTGGGATAGCGAGCTGCCAGCCTGTCCTGCCCGTTGCCCACCCGATGCACCTGGGACGGAAGGGGGGGGAGTCCGAGGTGTCGCGGTGTTCCGGGACCTCCCCTACAGGGAGAGCTGGGACGGACCACACCACCTCCTCCTCCCTCGGGGTGCCCGATGGCCCCCAGGCCTCTACATGGGTGGGGGATGCGAACGGACTGGCCATCCGACACCCCCCCCGACATCTGGCGCTGCCAGTCCTGGAGGCCCGTGCTGGTATCGACAGGGGTCTGCAGGTTTACAGCCATGGAGCCCAGGGTGTTGGCAAACCCTGTCTGTGACTGTGCGACGCTGGCTCGCACATGGCCACTGGCGCCGATGCCCTCAGCCATGGCCTGCTGAGACTGGGCCATGGCCTGCTGAGACTGGGCCATGGCCTGCAGAGACTGGGCTATGGCGTTGAGCGCCTCTGCCATCTGGCGCTGGCACTGGCTCATGGCCTCCTGTGAGAGGGCAGCCATGTCCTGGGCCACAGACGCCGCCTGCACGGAAAGCCCCAGGCCTCGCAAACCGTTCCCCAGGTCTGGCACCGTCGCACCCATTGCCTCCACCGCGGACGCCACCCGTGCGGTGTCGGCCTGGGTGGCACGCATGAGCGGCACCACTCCCAGCTCCTGGACGCGGGTGGACTCCTCCACCTGCGACCGCAGCCGCCGCAAGCCGGCCGTCACCCTCTTCGCTCGTCTCCGGGTCGGTGGTTGCATCGGATCTATGTGTGGGTGTGGTAACTGCAGGAACCCGGGATCCATCTGGGCGGCAGATGTTCGCTTGGGCTGGGCTGCCCTCCGACCGCCCGGCCCCTCTGCTGCTCCTACCTCCACCTGCTGTACCGGGACGGCTGTGTTGTGCGCACCAGTGAGTGTACCAGACGCCTCATCACTAAAGTGCCCAACCGAGGTGAGTGTTTCTGCGATGGTGGAAGGTGTTGGTGACAGCAGTGGCGTTGTGTCGTGCTCTTCGTCCCACTCTGAGTCCATGGCACTTTGGGGTGGGGGTTCGTCTCCACCCATCCACTCTGAGTCACTGTCCAGTATTTCGTCTTCCTGGGTAGGGGTGTCCCGGGTAGGGGTGTCCCGGGTAGGGGTGTCCCGGGTAGGGGTGTCCCGGGTAGTGGTGACCTGGGTAGTGGTGTCCTGAGTAGTGGTGTCCTGGCTCGGCTGTGACGGGGGCCTGTGGCTGCCCCTCTCGTCGCTGGGTGGCACACGCCTGCGTCGTCGCACCCGCACGTGACGGGGGTGTCGTCTCCCTGTTGCTCCAGGTCTCTCCGTCTCCCGTGGTCTCCAAGGGACATCCTGTGGGCGTCGCATGCTGGAGGGTTCGGGTCTCTCCGTCTCCCGTGGTGTGCAAGGGGCATCCTGCGAGCGTCGCATGCCGGAGGGTCCGGGTCTCTCCGTCTCCCGTGGTGTGCAAGGGGCATCCTGCGAGCGTCGCATGCCGGAGGGTCCGGGTCTCTCCGTCTCCCGTGGTGTGCGAGGGGCATCCTGCGGGCGTCGCATGCCGGAGGGTCCGGGTCTCTCCCTCTCCCGTGGTGTGCGAGGGGCATCCTGCGGGCGTCGCATGCCGGAGGGTCCGGGTCTCTCCGTCTCCCGTGGCCTCCGAGGGGCATCCTGCTGGCGGTCTGCACCTGCGGGGTTGGGTGCCTCGACGTTCGCTCCTGCGATACACAATGAAGCATGCATGGTTATACACGCAGGCAGTGATCAGGTGATATGGGGGAGGGGGATATAGGGGAGGGGGTTATGGGGACGGGCTGTCGATGGCTCACTTGCTGGTGGGCCCCCGACTCTGCATCAGCAACCTCCCGGTCCTCAGGTCCGCCAGTCAGTTCCAGGGCCCTTTCCTCGTGTACGGTCAGTGGCCTCTCATAAGCGGGGCCTCCTCCAGTCCTCACATGCTCCCTATTGTTGTGTGCGCGCTTCTCCTGTGGCGGGGGTGGGGGTGGGGGTGGTGGCAGGGATAAAAGGCAACAGTGTTTGGCAGGTATATGAATGCACGCCATTGGTTGCGCGTGCATTGCAGAGGTTAAGGTTAGGGCTGGATTCACTTGGGGATATGGGGGAGGGGGGGATATGGGGGAGGGGGGGATATGGGGGAGGGGGGGATATGGGGGAGGGGGGGATATGGGGGAGGGGGGGATATGGGGGAGGGGGGGATATGGGGGAGGGGGGGGGTATGGGGGAGGGGGGGGGTATGGGGGAGGGGGGTATGGGGGAGGGGGGGGTATATGGGGGAGGGGGGGGGTATATGGGGGAGGGGGGTATATGGGGGAGGGGGGTATATGGGGAAGGGGGGATATGGGGGGGGAGGGGGGATATGGATATCGGGCGGGGGGGGGGGAGGCTCACCCTGCCTGCTCTGACGAGGTCGTTCACCTTCTTGTGGCACTGGGTGCCTGTCCGTGGTGTCAGGGCCGCAGCGGTGACGGCCTCTGCCACTTCCCTCCACAGACGCCGGCTGTGGCGTGGGGCAACTCTGCGGCCGTGCCCAGGATACAGGGCGTCCCTCCTCTGCTCCACTGCGTCCAGGAGCGCCTCCACATCGCATGACTCGAACCTCGGGGCTGAGCGACGGCTAGCCATCCAGTCGGGTGTTCCGGTCGGGTGTTCCGGTCGGGTGGGTCCTTATGAGACGTCACGTCGTGCGGCGTGTATGACGCTGCACGGCGTGAACCACGTGCGCAAGCGCGGATCCCGTTACGTCGCTGCTAGCCCATTTCGGGCCGGAGACTTTTCAACCATTTTTCCGGCGTGAAGCAAGTCGGATTTGCGCCGTTTTTTGCACCGATAACAGAGAATTTCGCCCCACATGTCAGCCAGATAAAGTAAAGACAGCAGATTTCCTGCCCTGGAGGACATTAGTGAACCAGATGGGTTTTTAACGACAATCCACAATGGTTTCTTTGAAGAGTACCCAATTATTTATTTTTCCAACTAAGGTGCAATTTAGCATGGCCAATCCACCTAACCTGCACATCTTTGGGTTGTGGGGGTGAAACCCACGCAGACACAGGGAGAATGTGCAAACTCCACACGGGCAGTGACCCAGGGCCGGGATTCGAACCCGCGTGCTCAGCGCCGCAGTCCCAGTGCTAACCACTGTGCTACATACCGCCCGTACAATGGTTTCTTTTAATTCCAAATTTTTATTGAATTCAAATTTCATTATCTGCCATGGTGGGATTCGAACCCGGGACCACAGACCATTATCCTGGGTCTCTGCATTACTAGTCCATTGACAATACCACTCAGCCACTGCCTCCCCGATTGTCAGTCTCTCTCCGTCTGCAATTCCTTACAGATACCAAAATGGATGCTGCTGCCTTCTCCGGCATCTGCCCACCTGGGCTGCTACCCGCACGGCAAAGGCATCCTCTGCGGGACTGACACCACCAACCATTTGTAATGTTCGCCCCGTGTCTGCGT